>NC_091017.1:77284292-77642454 GCF_041296385.1 Aphelocoma coerulescens
AGACCCCCGACTTCCCTCAGGGCGCCGAGGGACGGTGTGTCCGGGATCCCTCCCAGAACGCCAAGGGAGGATGTGTCCTGGAGCTCTGCGGAGTGATGTACCCTGGCCTGCCCAAAGTATTGTCCCCCCAAACACCGAACAGCACACGGACGTGCCCTGGCTTCCCATGTCCCCCCAGCACTGCACCCCCACATGACCCCTACCCGGTTCTCATTCCCTACCCCAAAACCACCACAGCCCCATCTGGGCACCCTCTGGGGTATCACCAGCACCCCACATGGTCCTTTTCTTGTTGTCCCCCAAAAATAACTCTCCAGCCAGCACCCCTCTGTGCTGGCTGTGTCCTGGTACCAGCACAACCATCCTTACGGACACCTGTTATTCTCTTTACACCGGAAATTCAGGGTGTTTTGCCTGCTCCATCCTGCCCTGTACCTGCCCAGCCCGGAGATTCCAGGCTTGCCACGGGGCTTGGCCTCTGACACCCCTTCCCCAGTCTTCCCCGTCTTTTCCCATTTCACTGATGTTGCACCATTGCCAAAAAACTGAGCCAGCACCCCCAGCGTCCAGGAAGCAGGAGCAGAGATTTTGAGTCCCGCACAGAAAACCTCCAAGGATCTATAATTAAAGGGCTGAGGTCATCACAACGCAGGGCAGGATCTGGAGCCAGGATTTAATGAACTGTGAGTGGCACATGGCTGGAAACCCGTTAATCACACATCCCTCAGCTGAGGAGAATGCATCCTGCTCCTCCTGCATCCTCCTGCCTCACCACCAAACCCCGGGGGAAGGAAAAGCTGCCCCATGGCATGACAAGAGGTTGAGTAAGCAGTAAGGAAAACTGAATTTGCTGTGGAGGCTCTCATTCCCCCCCAGAATGTTAATCCCCCCGCCCAGTGCTAATCTGTGACGAGCTCCCTGCATTGTGTCCATCCCCGTTAATCACCCCAGCTCCTCATCCCTGGTGGAGAGTGGGATAAGACCCCTTGTCTGCATCTTATTTTAATTACACCAGTATTTGCCAAGAGCAGCGTAAAGCTGTAAATCTGCAGCTTTTGGGTGTGATGGAGACACGGGGCTGCTTGCAGCAAACTCCTTTTCCCTTCCCACAGGACCCCAATGCACACAAGAGCACTCAGGGGCTCTCACTCCCACCTCGCTTTTAACCTGGTGCAGGTGAGACAACTTTTTTTCCCAAAAACCACATTGGACTTTGCTCACTGCCACAGAGCAAAGACAAGGTAAATAAATATGCTGGGCTGTAACCCAGCTACCCTGCAGCCACTGGGAAGCATTTTAGCTGGCCTTGATAAAGTTCTGACGGTTCCATGTACAGACACGTCCTCACGGCACGGGTTGTGCTGACAAGGAGTTGGCACCACCATCCCAATTCCAAGCTCTCCCTATTTTTTGAGCCCCTGGACACACTTTGAGCTTGCCAAGGCAGCATCAGCAATGGGAGCTGAAGGTCTGGAAGGAAAAGTGGATACCATTGCTAAAAACCCTTATGGCTTCCCTCTAGAAGGCTCCTAAAACGCATCCCTCCAGCTTCTCTTGTCATTTGCTCAGTGGGACACGTTCCTGCAGAGCTCCTGCTGGTTGTCCCCATCCCAGTCCATGGACCACCAGCTTCCAAAAGGCTTTCCCAAGGGCCCTCTGCATCCGACACTCATGTAAGGAAGGAGACAGCGCATCCTTTCCCTGCAACAAGAACCATCCTTAACATCTGGGTGCTGCGTTGGCTCCTTCCATCTCCTCTCTTCCACCTCCTCTTCATCTCCGTGTGCCTGCTCAGGGATTCCAAAGCCCCAGGAACACAGCAAGGCTATGGTGGGAGAGGAGAGGGAAAAGGGATCTTCCCAGGATGGGATTTAGGGACATTTTGCCCCCAAGACTCTTTCAGCCAACAAGAGGAGACATTTCACACTGGTGCATCGCACCGGGCTGTGAGCTGCAGCATTTTATTTCCCTTGGGATGCAAAAGCAGGTCAACAACCTAGAAAACACCCAACAGAGAGGTCAGGCTTCCTGGAGAAGGAGTGATGTGGAAGGGGAAAGAACACGACGTCAACTATTGTTCCTGCTCTCCAATTTCCTGAGCTTCACCTTCCCCCTATTGTTGCCCGTTTTGAGGGCTGCAAAAGCTGAATGAAATCCACAACAATTCCCAAAGAGAGAAAGAGGAGAGCAGAGTGGTTTGGAAAGAGGGGGAAAGCTGCTGATGTTGCTCCTTGTTGGGTCCTCCTGACCTCGATCTTGTCCAAAAGCAAACAGCAGATCTGGGTTAAGTCTGCTCATGTGACCTGGTAGGGCTGTTCCTCGTTGTGTTTTCAGCTTGGATACCTCCATGTTGGCATCTGCCCATGGAAACAGCTGCCTTTGTACCCTCTTCCCTGGATACCTGATTATTTTTAGCAAATCCCTGCTGGAGAAAACAATGTTGTACCCAGAGAGGCCAAAATTAGCTGTCCACCCTGAGATGTGCACTTGGTGAGGTCCTTCATTCCCCTATCCATGAGAAATGCCTAAACTTCTCCACCCTGGGCTGATGGCTGCTCAATGAGGCTGGAGGCTGGATTTGATTTAAAATTTGATGGATACATGCCATGCTAGTGGCACCTGCACCACTCTTCCCCATGGAAAACACTGGCTGCTGGGCCTCTTGGCTGTGGGATGGCTTTGATGTCCTGGTGCACGCCAAGGAACCATCCATGAGCCATCCTGCAGGACTTTCCAGGATGGTGGAACCCCAGGAAGACCTGTCTCCATCCCTGGCATGCGACTGGACAGAGGCAACCCCAGAAATAAACCTGGAGGTGGCAGCTCCAGCCCTGGCTCCAGTGGGAACTGGAACCAATGACAGCACAAGGGCTCCAAATAAAACCAAACAGAAAAGCTTTATGGCTCACAAATCCCACTTTCAGCATCCTAAGAGCCAAGGATCCATCCTCTAGGGGTTTCAATTTGCTTTTTCCTTATCCCTCTGTAGCATCAAGGAGCTATTTTCCTACTGGAGCAGCACTTTTAAGGAAACAATTCCAATTTCTTGGAGAGAAAACATGGAGTGTGCTGTGCTTGCATGTAAACAAACAAGGTAGTCCCTTGCTGTGCTTCATAAGAATTGTTTTTCCTCCTTTTTGTTCAGATTTATGGGATCCTGTTGCGTTTATGGGATCCCATAAATGTTTCAGAGGACTCCACCCTCCAGGCAATGGATGTTCATTCAGAGAACAAACTTGCTGCCTTACAGAGCTCTTACTGAAAAATTTATGAACAGCATAAGAAAGGGATAAAATGAAACTGGTAGAAAAGTTTCCAACTTTTACCTGGGGAGGGAAAATTAAGTAATAAATGATGATGGCGATAAAAAGCCTCCTATTCCATTTATCCCAGTTCTTCAGGCTAAAAGATCTTCATTCTTCTCTGTTGCTATTTTGGGAGGAGAGATATTAAAATTTCCTCTGCCCTGAAATTATTGTTTTATTCTTACTGCAAAAAAGTAGCCCCAGGTCAAAGAAAATAAAAGGGTGAGTTACTTCAACAAGCTGAGATCTGCTTGTTTATACCACCCTGAATCTGGCACTGCACGCCCATCAAACACAGGGTGGAGATGCAGGAGGTGATGGAGACACAACACACCAAGATCCTGAAAGTACAGGAAACGTGTCAAAAAATAGCAGTGCTGACCCCAAGTCACCCAGACTTGTTTTGTTATAGCCACTGCTCTTTGTAAATGAAGAGTTTGGCTAAGGGAGAGACAGGGCTGAGGGTGACCAGGAGCTGGAAAGGGTTTTTTAGATGTTCTGTTAGCAAGCTGGCTCCATGCAGGGAGGGAATTTGGTGCTGGTGGTCATTGCTGAAGTTGGCTTTGGCTTTTCCAACGGTGGATGGAGCAAAGAGATGTTTGCTGCCAGATGGGGAAACTAGCCACTGTCCCCAAGAATAATTTATTGTCGTGGCTTCTTCATCCCAACCTGTTCTGGGACATCTCCAAGTGCTATAGGATCGTGGAATAGCCTGGGTTGGAAGGGACTTGAAGACCGTCTTGTTTGGCCATATCAGATGTACCAGTGTGGGATTTGGTCTGCAAAAAATCAGGAAATTGCTGTCTGGAGTGGTGTGCTGACTTCTCTTCCCTAACACTCTGGATGCTCTGGAAAGGTTCTGCAATAGAGGGGACAGTCTGGATATGTCTTAGGATCATTGGGAAATTAAGGTTGGAAGGGACCTCAAGATGTCTCTACTCCAACCTCCTGCTCAAAGCAGGGTCACCCATGAGGTCAGACCAGGTTGCTCTGGGCTGTCTTCAGTTTGCTCCTGAAAACCTCCCAGGATGGAGACACTGCAACCTCCCCTGGGAACCTTCCTGGTACCCCAAACATCAAAGATATCCCTGGGATCTGCTCCTCTCCCACTGCTTGCCCACAGCCACCACCTATCCACCCTCAGCACTCCAGGTGTGTGGCCACCACCTCTTGGAGGCAACCAGCCCTACACTCATCTTTTTTCCCAGTTTTTGAGCCTCAGATGAGCAGAGGAAGCCAGGCCTGCCAGCCTTTGCTGTGTGGCCTCCCCTGCATCTCGTTATCTCCAGGAACAACTTCCCACTTCTCCCATCCCTCTTCCTCCGGAGCTCAAATCCCTCTCTTCATTGTGCTTCGCCCTTCCAGGAGCCTCCTCTCAACACTGCCTGAGGAGACACTGCTTAAAACCTAATTTAAGCCAGCACCATCTGATTTTGCAGCTCCCCAGCTTGCTCTCAAGTCTCTGCCTGTTGGCCTTGAGCATGGGGCTGGGGAGAGGCTGTGACTTCAGGCACTGCAGTGTCTTCAAAGGCTGGATGTGCGGGAGAAGAGCATCTCCAAGCTCTCCATCTTGGCAGAGCTCCTCAGCTGGTGGTCCTGGAGAGCTCTGGGTTCCTCCTAAGGCATCCACAGGAGATGATTAAGAAAGTAAATTGGCCAGGGTGCTTCTATTCACTGTAAATTCATTGCAAATTCACTGCATCATCAAGATGTGGATCATAAAATTCCAGAATGGTTTGGCTTAGAAGAAACATTAAAGATGATCTCGTTCCACCTCCCTGCTATGAGCAGAGGCACAGCTTCTCTGGGCAACCTGTGCCAGGGCCTCACCACCCTCACAGCAAGGAATTTCTTCCCAGTATCCCATCTAACTGTCCCCTCTGTCAGTGTGAAGCCATTCCTGCTGCTCCAGGCCCTTGTAATGAACGAGCCATGAAAACCTCTCCTGGTTTTTCTCCTCCAAACAGACCCCCAGAAGCTCTTTCTCTCTCTCAAAGACCACTTCCCTTCATCTTTCACCCACCGCTTTTCCCAGAAATCTGCCAGAATTTCTCTTTAGCAGGAATTTTGCATTCCTGGGCTCCCCGTTTTCAGCTTGCAATGGTTTCTGTCTCAGAAATGTGAGCTGAGGAGGATGAGGATGTCAGGAAGGGAAAATCCATCTAAACTTTTCATCTCCTTTTGCCAACGTTTCATTTAAGTAGGATTTTCACGTTGCTGATTCATCTCCAACAGCTTCCCACCCACCTCCACATTCATTCCAGTGCTGCCCACATCCTTTGCTAGATGAGGAAACCACCAGCAGTGCGGTGGGAACAGGGACCTAAATCCTCTGAATCCCTCCTTTTTCTGCAAAGAATATTTATGTCCTCAGGCTCCATCACTAATTTCCACCCTGCAGAGGCACCACTGCCTCTCAGTCTCTTTTTGAGCCTCGTTCATGGCAAAGTGCAGCTCCTGAGCAGGTTCCCTGCAGCGTTTCCCGGATATCCGATGGAGCAGTACCTTGCTGACCACTTCACTGTGCACTCTGTTTGTTGGCTCCAGGGGAAGGAAACAACAATGAGATCACTTGGAAAGATGTTTTTTTCCTTCAGATTTGGCTTGCCCAGTGGAAATCCAGGAGTGTGGTCAACAAGCATCGAACAGAGATTCCCTTCACCATCTGCGGAAACTGAAATTAAACTCATTTTCACTCATCCATGAAAACAAAGGTGATGATAATTGCAACCAGCAGCACTCCATCCTCCTCTTCCATCCTGCCTCACTCCGGAGGGAGGAAGGCTGAGCTCACAGCTTGGTGGAAGGGCTGTGGGAACCAGCAGGGACAAAACTGGGACAAAGCCAACAGCCGGAGCACCATGCCAGGCTCAGCTCCCAGGTTTTGTTCAGTGATGGATGGGGACGAACGCATTGTGTCCCCTGGAGCTATTTAATCACGGATTTGATGCTCGGCATGGATCCTGGAGCTCTACCCGAGGCAGACTGCGCTGTGCTCAGCACGGCCTCTCTGCGCGGCAGCATTCCGGGCTCGCGAGCCACCGCATCCCTCTGCTACCAAGACAAATTAGAGGAACACGGCTCATTTTATGGCTTGCTCCGGGCAGGTCAGCCTGGAGGCCCCCACGAAAGGATCCTCTGCAAATCAAATATGCAGCTACAGAGATCTGGAAGGGAATGCACACGGAAAAACGTTGCATTTGGTCAATTCGCCGCCTCTTGGCGCGCGGCGTTTTCGCAGCTGCAGGCAAGAAAAACAGAGCCGCTCATTTAATGAAGCCTTGGGAAGGAAAGCTGCAGAGAGCTTCCCCCTCCCCAATTATTCTTGTGGAATACACAGCTTGGAAAGCACACAGGCACAACCAGCCGTAAATTTGGGGTTAGTAAAAAAATCTTCTCTCCCTGTCTAGGACAGCTGGAAAGGGAAACGCTCCAACTTGTTGCTTAACATGCTGGGGAAATCGCCACTAAAAAGGAGAGCTGGCAACAGGATCCAAGAGAACTCCATTCCAGCACTGGCCAGCAGCCTTTGCTGTGTTTCATGAGCTAAAAAATCTTCAGAGAACTTAAAGGAAGCATTTAGAAGTAAGACCCCACTGTGAGGAGCTTCCTGCGAAGTCATAGCAGGGGCACAGACAAGTGCAGAGGCTCCTGTGAGCTCTGTTTTGGCCCCACATCATAGGAAATGAGAGCCCAAGATCTGCTTTTTGGCTGCTCTCTGCTGTGGGACTGAGTGCTGAGTGTTGGAGGGGTCAGGCTTTGCTGGAGCTACTTCTCCATGACTCAAGAAACTTCAGATCTTGCATCACCCCAGCCCCTTTCAGTAACTCCCAACAGTTTTTCCCCCAAATTACTGCAGGGAGAGCCACTGGTGTGTGCTGTGGGACAAGCAGGAAGCTCTTGGGCAGGGGATGATTTCATAGAACTACAGAATCACTGAGGTTGGAAAAGACCTCTAAAATCACCAAGTCCAACCATTAACCCACCACCGTGTTCACCACTAAATCATGTCCTCAAATGCCCCATCCATATGGCTTTTAAATCCCTCCAGGAATGGTGATTCCACCACTGCCCTGGGCAGCTGTGCCAGGGCTGGACAACCCTTTCCATGAAGAAATTTTCCCTAATATCCAATCTAACCCACCCTGGAGCAACCTGAGGCTGTTTCCTCTTGTCCTGTCACTTGTTACCTGGAACATTTCAGATTATTTCCCCTTTGCCAACCTCACTGTGTTGTCGCACACACTATGGGCCAAATTCAAAGATCTTGGGCTCTTCATAAGAAAAAATTCCTGATTTGATAAGGACAGGATCCCTGACTTCTCATCCCTTGGGCATGGGCAGGAATTGTGTCACTCCAACCCACAGCACAAAAGCCTTTGTGGGCTCTTTATCCTTTGCACTAAACCAGCACCAGCCTCTACAAGACCGTGATTTACAACTCTCTATCTCCCCCAGGGCTATCCCAGCCAGCTCCACAGCGATTCCAGCAGGAGTGGCTTTCCCAGCGGGTGTTTGCAAAGTGCTAGACTCAGCAGGGCCATATCTCAGTGGGTAATCCCATAGCCCTTAATTTATCGATTACCATGAGCAGTGATAATACTAATAACAGCAGCAGAGATTAAAATATTCTCTGCACAGGCACAGAGAGATTCCCAGAGCTCTGCCAGCTGGGAGAAGGCTGCCACGGTGATGGTCTTTTTGGATTTCACTCCAAATCCACCTCATCACACGCAGTCCCAGAGGGGCAGCAAAATCCCACAGAGCCACAGGCTTGGGGCTGTCACCTGAGGTCACTTGCTGTGACTGTGACAGGCAGTGTGGGATGGAGGCGGCCAGTTTTCCTGTTCCCTGAGAAACTCAGCCCTGAGCCAGCTGGGCAGCCTCTTCCCAAGGGGTTTTCCCACCGCTGAGGTCCACACTTGCCAGCTTTCCTCGGGGAGAGGGCATTGTCAGCCCTTTCCTGGAAGTCCTGTGTGACACCCGGTGGCAGCAGCTGGGTTATTTATGCGGCTCCGCTCGCCGCCGGCGAGTACAATGCACAAAGTGGTGCCTGGTAGCTGCTCACAGAGGGATGCAGGGCACACAAGCCAAACTGCAATCACGGCTTTCATTGAAGTAAAAGCTCTGCGTGCCTCTGAGTGCCAGGAGAGGAGGGGGAAAAAAGCCCTCTTTAAATAAATCACAGGCTTTTCTTCCCAGCGTCTTATGAACTTCCCTCAATGGGAGAGAGCAATGTGTCAACTGAGGCTGTTAAAATTTTTCTCATGTAAAAAAAAAATGTCCTTCCTGCAGATATTTTAAATGAAAACGCAAAATTAATGTGCCAGTCTCTCTTTGCCCATCATCCAATGCAGCTGTATCTGATGTGCAACTTGCCAGTGTGTCTGCACCAGCTGAAGTCCCCCAAAACAAAATGTGGCTTTTATTACTTATTTTTGGCTTGGAGCTGCCTATGCACATACTGAACATGGAAGGGAGATTTGTGGGGTCAGATGGTCAAGTTGTACAGAGAGGTTGTGGATTCCCCAACCCTGGAAGTGTCCAAGGCCAGGCTGGATGTGGCTTGGAGCACCCTGGGATAGTGGAAGGTGTCCCTGCCCGTGAAAGGGGATGGGATGGGATGGGATGGGATGGGATGGGATGGGATGGGATGGGATGGGATGGGATGGGATGGGATGGGATGGTCCAGTGTGCCAGGGCCTCACCACCCTCACAGGGAATAATTTCTCCCTACTATCAATCTAACCCTGTCCTCTGGCAGTGGGAAGCCATTCCCTGGGTCCTGTCCCTCCAGCCCTTGTCTCCAGTCCCTTTCCAGCTCTCCTGGAGCCCCTTTAGGCCCTGCAAGGGGCTCTGAGCTCTCCCTGGAACCTTCCTTTCTCCAGGAGAACACCCCCAGCTCTCCCAGCCTGGCTCCAGAGCAGAGGGGCTCCAGCCCTTGGGGCATCTCCGTGGCCTCCTCTGGATTTGCTCCAGCAGCTCCACATCCTCTGATGCTGGACCCAGGGCTGGGGCAGCTCTGCAGGTGGGGTCTCACCTGAGCAGGGCAGAGGGGCAGAATCCCCCCTCCCCTGCTGCCCACACTGGGGGATCAGCCCAGCACACAGGGGGGTTCTGGGGGCGTGTCCAGCCAAAAAGTCTCATGTTTGGCTTTCCCAAGAACCGAATCACCCACCTAGAAGCCCCGAGAGAGATGTGGGTTCCCAAGAGATGGACAAATAGCTGTGTAAATCACTGTAGGTGTGAGGATGCTGCTCCCTGCATCCCCAGCTATGACCACGATGAGGCTCAGCCACACTGGGAACTTTTAAAGGCAGGAACTGGGGAACAGGGAGGTGATTTGGGACAAAACTTTGGCAAATCCTTGAAAAAAGGAATGAAATTGTACAAACTGATGTCCAGGTCCCTGATTCTCGTGAACCCCCGGTGAGCCACGAGCGTGTGGCACCAGCATGGATGGAAAGGCATCCTCCAGTGTCATTAACTGGGAAATAAATCCCCAGTGCGTGTCACAGATGGAAAGGCAACCTCCAGCGTCCTTAACTGGGAAATAAATCCCCAGTGGGTGTCTCGCCTCTGCTGCCCGGTTTTATATCTGGAACTAATTTCGTCGTCATTCCGATGAGTGACGAGATAATTGCTGCAGCTGGGCTATTCAGCCTGCTCCAAAGAACCCCCTTTTTTCCATTAATTCAGGCAGTGATTGCAGACTCCCGGCCAAATTTATTTCTGCTGCGCGTAAAACCCCATTAAAGGCAGCGCCTTCACCCTGGGGATGGGCTCAGCCCATCATAGCCCTCGCTGTTTAAATGGTGTGTTCACGTTTCTTTGTTCTGTGGGAAACAAAGGAAAAGCTATTTTCCTAGATCAAAATAAATAAATAAGGAAATCTGCCGTCTCCCTGCGCAAAAAGGGACACTTACGTCCCAATCCCAGATAATTATAAATGATCCATTCTTGCGCCAGAGTCAAGAAAATGCCCAAATTGCTGCCAAATTGCAAAATATCTGTGAAATGCTCTCTGTTCTCTGAAGAGCGCTGGGCGAGGAGCGTGGCGCTCGCCTGGCACGGGCGCGACGCTGACAGAGCTGGGGACAATGATCACAAACTCTTCCCCGAGCAGCTGGGAGAGATTTGGAGTCGAGGAGGGCTTTGTGCAGAGGAGGGCACTGCGTAAAAGCGAGACAAGAGCTAAAAAAGGAGGAGGGGAGAAGCTGCCCGGGATAATCGCTGGGAGAGCATCTGCAGGGACGTCCACAAAGCCTCCTCGTGTTGATGCTCTCTTCATTTTTTTTTTTCTGCTCCTCTGTGTTGTGCTGGCAACACAATAAAACAAGGGAAGGTCTGGGGATACGAAATAAGATTTGATTGCTGCTGGTTTTCCCAAGTGTAAAAATAATAACGTGAGGCAGAGGGACTGTACATCGGATTGAAAGTATCTGCAGGGGGGGTTGTGTGAATGCAATTCCTATTCTTGCCAGCGCCGTAATATTCCCTGTTCACCAGCTAAAAGGGAGCTAAAATGAGGATATAAAAGTGTCTTCCACCGAGGGAACGGAAATAAATTGCCCTATTGTCAAGAGAAGGGCGTGGGGAATCTCCCGTCTCTGACCTTGACTTTGACCCCGTCTGCCTTTCTCCCTTGTGTCACCCCGCGCTTCTCATCTCGTCCTTTACCTTGCTCCATCTTTACACGGGGAACAATGGGAGAGGAGCTGTCAAGTTAAATGGCAATTTACAGCTGAAACAAAGGGGCCGGGGTTTTACACCACGGCCTCTGGCAGCCCATTAAATGAAAACAAACCACTGATCTCATTAGCGAGCGCTCCCAAGGCGGCTCCTGCCGCCGCCTCCCGGCCCTGAGCCGCTCTGAAGGCAGAGGATACAAAATCTTGGAAAGGAAATAAAGGAAATATCCTATTTTTCTTTTGTTACAAGGGGTGTTTTTACAATCAGAATCACAGAATCGTGGAATGGTTTGAAGAGACCTTAAAAAAAACATCTATTCCAACCTCTTGCCATGGGCAGGGACACCTTCCACTAGCCCAGGGTGCTCCAAGCCCCATCCAACCTGGCCTTGGACACTTCCAGGGATGTGGCAGCCACAGCTTCTCTGGGAATGCCGGTCCCAGGGCCTCACCACTCTCATCATAAAATATTTCTTCCTAATATCTGATCTTTCTAGTTTTCTGTTGGAAGATCTCGCTGGTAGGGAGCTCAGCAGAGGAGTGGGGTGGAGAGGTTTGGGTTTCACTCCTGATATCCCACTTCACTTATCCCATCATGAAATGCAAAGAAGACCCATCAGCCCTTTTTGAGATGTTGATGCCGATGAGTTAAAACTGTCCAAGAGCAGGTTGGTAGAGCTGCAATTGCAATGTAAACCTTCCTGCAATCAAACAGCCCCAAAGAGCATCACCCTGCTCCTCCTGGGATTCAAAAGCAGTCAGAAAACTCTCACTGGATTAAAAAATTTTGAAAAAAGAAACCCAAACAGGAAAAATTATGTCCAAGAATGAGCATAAATATCAAGTACAAGCCCCACACCACTGGGGGATGCACCTTTGAGATATCAGGAGGTTTAGAGCTGGTGATCAGTCATCTCTTGACCACATTTATGATCCAAAGAGGATTCAGCCAAAGCACAGGAAAGGGCAGATGAGAAGCCAGCAGGGTGAGAGTTGAGTGCCCATTGCATGTGCAAAACCTTTGCTTGATCTGGGTCTCTTTTCTCCCTAAATGATCTACAGAAGGCTTCTGGAATTAACATTCCTGAGGGAAAAGCTGGAGCTGTGTCAGGTTTAGGTCGGATATCAGGGAAAGGTTCTTCCCCCAGAGGGTGCTGGGGCACATTCCCGAGGCTGCCAGAGCTCCAGGAGCATTTGGACAACACTCCCAGGGATACACAGGGTGGGATTGTTGGGGTGTCTGTGCAGGGCCAGGAGTTGGACTGGATGATCCTGGGAGGTCCCTTCCAACTCAGGATATTCCATTATTAAATAAATCACATCGTTATTAGCTTAAATGACACTCCGAAATACTTACACACCTGAGAAAACTCTGTTCTACAGGAAACTCTCTGCCCAGGAAGGTTTTTATCTCTCATTCTGAATTTTTTAAAAAATCCTTTCTCTGCAGAGGTGTGCAGAGGTGGGCAAGCTCCTGGTTTCTAAAAGATCAATGTCCAAAATTTTCTATCAAATAACATAAAATATTCCAGGCTGGATGTGTGATGGGTCATGAGCTGATGCTTCCATCTCTCATGCCTTTGTTGTCAGAGCTGTGCTGCTCCAGCTCCTTGCTCCACTGGCACCAGGAGGCAGCAAATCCATAAAAAAGGTGGAAAGCCAAAGGAGAAAAAAACATCCTGGATGTTGTTTTGCCTCCTGTGGCTGTTGCTGAGCTGGGGAAGCAGTAATATTTACTACCCTGGTCCTGGTTTTAATTGCAGCAGGTTCTTCCTCTGGGTCTGCAGGGCTTTGCTGGCTTCTGCTGTCCCTTTCCTCTACATCCAGGTAAAACCTGGAATTTGCTTTCACCTGCAGCAGGAGATGCAGCCAGAGGCAGAAGGGAGCCCTGTGACCAGAGCTGAGGGGGCTCTCTGTCCTGGAAGGGCTATATACGGATGCCTCATGCCTGCAACAGGAATTCCCATATTCCAGGTCCAGGTATTATCCCAGGATCTCTGGGAGTAACCACAACATTTGTAACAGGAGTCTCCAGCTGAATGAAAACTGCAGGAGAAATGGCATTTCTGACCAAAATGGGGGCCACAAACTGAAGAAGGGGCAGTCAATAACTAACTCATGTAAGCACAAGTTAACTATTGGGAGACAGCAATGTTAGTTCAGACATAAGATGTTAATTACAAAGCCTGAGAAGCCAAATTCACCCTAATCTTGTCAAGATAGAGGGGACAAGGATCATCTCAGAGATTGCTAAATCATCCCTCAAAGGACTACGCATGCCCAGGGAGAAAGGTGAAAAGTTCAGAGAGGATGACTACTGGCCTTCATCAGAAAGACCCCCGAGGAAGAGGAGAGGCCTTCCTCAGCGCGACCACCAGGACACACAGCGCATGCGTGGCCCATATGCTAATGACTTCCGAGAAATAATTTGTGTAACCACACCTGTCCCAAGGAATGTGATGAATATTCATCATTTAACCCTTAATACTGTGCTGTAGAGAGCGCCAGGTGTGTGTTTGGAGGAGCGATCCCCACACACCCGGCGCGCCGAATAAAGCAAATACCCACTTCTCTGACTCTGTCTCTGAAGTGTCTCCTGGCCCGGTTGTGGCACGATTCATCTGGCACCCCGAGATGGGACCCTCTCTGCCCGGCTGCTGGATCCAGGGGTAAGCAGACCTCCCAGTCGCGACCCTGAATTTTCAGGGGGAGCTCAGCTGTCCTTTGGCTCACGGCGGGGGCAGACAAGGACCATCTGCACCAAATTAAGGTATTTGCTATTCCTTTTAAACACAAAATACCTGCAGGTCCAGGGTTCGAGTCCCTGAGGGTGGGTTGAAAGTCCCGAGGAAGACTGGGTCTCCCAAAATTAGTCCTGGGCAAGAGGAAAAGTACTTTTAAGGGGTTGGACCCCCGGGGTTGGACCCCACTGTGAAAAGTACTTTTAAGGGGGTTGGACCCCCCCGAGGTTGGACCTCACTGCAAAAGGTACCTTCAAGGGGTTGGACCCTGCTGTTATGCGATATTGTACGGCTATTTGCGTACGGCTATTTGCGTTTTGTCTGTTGCTATTGTGCTGCTGTGTGAGTGAGAGTGGATGAGACGTGCTGTCAAGGTGCGAAGCGAGTGAGGAGCTCTATCTGCGGTTCCGTACCCCGGCGACGGGCTCGGCCAGAGAAAAGCGAAGCGTTTGGCAAAGAGTGAATGAGGATAAATCATATAAACCATTGGTTTGGAATTCAACCTTACTGTCCGAAGGGGGGGCAGATTTTAGAGGAGAAAAGATTTTAGCTATTGAATTGAAAACATCCAGACCCCCAACACCTTTCTAATGTAGCTCCATCTGATTTCCCTTTTGAAATCCTGTGTTTAGTGTATGAAAACAGTTGTGAAGCTTGTATTTCTGTGCATGTATTAATTGTGAGAGAAAGTGGTATTGTACTTCTACTAAATGGAGTGGGTGGTGTCCAAGCTGCGAGAGGAGAGAGCTTGGTGTCAGACTAGAAAGAGCAAAAAAAAAAAAAGAAAGTGCAGATAATGTTAGAGTAAGGGGAGCGTGGCAGAGAATAGTGAGAAATTCGAGAGAAACTGGTTAGAAAAGTACAGCAAGTGTATGTGTATGTAAGAAGAGATGAGGAAAAGGCAAAAGTGATGGCAAAGGTGATGGCAGAAGTTATAAGAATTGCGGACGTGATTAACAGGTTTGGCTGTGCAGAGCTGTAAGGCTCCTGTTATGTGGTGCTTGTGCAGAGCTGAAAGGCTCCTGTTTGGAGGGGACCCGTGCCCCTGTGCCTTTCGTGTTTTGTTGTGAAAAGCCAAAATTGGTAGGTTTCAGACCTGAGGCGAATCCGGAGCTCCTATCTTGTGGGGAACCCCGCCACCAGTCTGTGGTTTATTGTGGAAAACTAGAATTGGCAGATTCTAATCCTGCAGCCAATTCTGCAGCTGCTGCCTTGTGGGGATGGTGCTGTCCCTGTGCAGGCCCAGGTATTTGTCATGCAGCCTCATCTGCGGGGACTGTAGAGAAACCTATGGAGAAACTGTTTTGCTATTCTTCCGTGGTTAATTTGTTAATCACCTCTCTACTCCTGGGGTGGACTTGGTAATAAAAAAAAGAAAAAAAAAAAAAAAAAAAAAAAGGGTTTTAGGCAGTAGCATTGCTTGCTGCCGAACTTGATCTTGTCCAAAGGGAAAATCACTAGAACAAAGGGAGCAAACTGATAAGGCAAACTGCTCCAGGGCGAAAAGCAGAAGCCTACTAAAACCCTGAAGAAAAAAAAAAAAAAAAAAAAAAAAAAGCAATCCAAATGCCTGATTCACAGACTGCAACTCTTGCAAAACTTTTAAAAGCAGTCTCACTCCCTCCACTGAAGAATCAGTTGGAAGAAACCCCACCGAAAACCTGTGGGAGACAACAAAAGTGGTGCAACAAGCACTTCATAGAATAAATATTAAAACTCCACTTGAATAAGTTAATGCAATTAAACTCTTGTTTCACTCAGACATATTTTTCATTTTTTTGGGGGGGGGAAGTTTGTTTCTTTTTTCTTCTCTAGGAATGTCAAATGTCCCGACATCAAAGGTAAAGAAAGTAGTTTGAGAGCACGGAAACTGCAAGCAGCAAAATCACATCTAAATGTGATAACCATTGCTTCACTGTCACTTTGTGTTAGCCCCAAAAGGTTTTACTTCTTTTTAATAATTGGTCTAGTGGGCCAAATTTTCACTTTTCTTTTATAGGAATTTACCAACACATGAGATGGAGCTGTGTGAAAACCAATGAAATGTAAAGTGTCACCATAATTGCTCGCATTGTCAGTTGGTTAATGTTTGTAATTTGTTTGTGTTTTCATTGCAAGTGACTCGGTGAGAGATCAAATAGAAGTTAAAGCATTCTACATATTCTTGAGTTTAATTTTTGTCTAACTTGTTTTGTCTTTTTACTGAAAAATGGTGTGGTTAAAGTCTTATAGATGTATAATTTGTCTCAACCAATATTATCCTGAGAGTTGGTATAAGAATTTATACATATTTGAAATCCTACAAATGTGAACTAACCTTCCTGGTTCTGCCTCAGAAGGCTTCAAAATTATTATAATCTAGCTAAATTTTTGGATTTTCTAATTAGTGAATTAAAGAATCTTGACAAAACACAAGCAAATGCTACATGAGAAATGATTGAATCCCCCTTCCTAAACCAAGAGGGATACAGAAAAGCCTTCTACCAGCTCTCAAACTAAAGTGCTGTTCAATCTCAAGCCATATGTCTTAAGAGGATGTTTTCACTTTTCCTCACCCCTCCTATTTATAGCACATTCTGCAATCTCAGTTGTAGGTGCAGAATGGGATGAAGACAAAAAAAGAAACAACCAAAAACAAACAAAAAAAACTAGGTTTGAAAGAGAATTCATTTCATTTTTAATCCCACCAAAATAAAGCCACAGTTTGTAGTTTCTGTCAAGATTAAATGACAAGAGTGCTATAATCTGTCTCCTGGAAAACAGAGCATAGCCCTAATGTAAAGATATGTTTGCATGAGAACATTTTGTATGAAAATGTTTTGTGTGCTAGTTTTGTATCATAAAAACTAATCCTTCATAATGTATAGAATCATACAGCCGAGTAAGAATATTATTATAGCAAAAAACTGTATAAAAAGGCTACAACCAAAGAAGCCTCCTGAAGATACCTGACTAAGACTTTAAAGTGTAAGTTAAACCACTAAGATTAGATAAAGGAAAGAGAAATACCCATAGATAGTAAAATAACAAATCAAGTGATCCCATTAGTAGGAGATAGTGAAATTCCAGAGATCAAAACAGGCTCCCCCAGTGATTATTGAACTACTGGAAGGGGCACAACCAGTGTCAATTAAACAGTATACACTAAGGCATAAAACATGAGTAAGAATAGAACCAATAATTACTACATTTATTAATCAGAGGTTGTTGAGAGAGTGTAGACCTTCCTGCAATACCCCAATTCTACCAGTACAGAAGCCAAATAAAAGTTATTGATTAGTTCAGGACCTGAGGACACTTTACTCACAAAATTACAAAGTGACTGAGTGTAGTTTTCAGTTTAGATTTAAAAGATGCTCTCTTTTGTCTGCCATTAGCTGAAAGCAGTCAGGAAATTTTTGCCTTTGAATGGGAAAACCCCAGAACAGGGAGAAAAAGTCAGCTCACATGGACTGTATTGCCACAAGGATTCAAAAATAGCCCCACGATATTTGGAGGTCAATTAGCCAAGGAACTGGAAGCCTGGACACCGCCACTTGGAGAGGGTACACTCCTGCAGTACGTCGATGATCTACTGATAGCAACAAGGACCCGTGAAGACTGCAAGAACTAGACTGTAAGTCTTTTAAATTTTCTGGGACTAAGTGGATATAGAGTCTCCCCTGAAAAGGCTCAGCTAGTCCTGCAGAAAGTTACATATCTGGGGTATGAACTGGCAGGAGGGGAGAGAGCCTTGGGAGACAACAGGAAAGAGGCAATTTGTCAACTGCCCAGGCCAACCACAACCAAAGAACTAAGAACCTTTCTGGGAATGACAGGATGGTGTAGATTATGGATCTATAACTATGGACTCATTGTGAAACCTTTATACCAACTCCTAAAAGAGACTGGGGGAACTCACCTATGCTGGACACCAGAGACTAATAATGCATTTGTAACTCTGAAACGTGAGTTGATGCAAGCTCCAGCACTGGGCATACCAGATGTCACTAAACCTTTTCTGTTGTTCTCACATGAGAGACAAGGACTGGCGCTGGGACTTTTGGCACAGAAGCTGGGACCATACAAAAGGCCGGTGGCTTATTTCTCCAAGCAGCTAGATGTGGTCAGCCAAGGATGGCCCCCTGCCTGCGTGCAGTGGCAGCCGTGATCCTGAACATAGAAGAAGCTCACAAGTTCACACTGGGCCAGCAGATAACTGTTTTTGTCTCTCACACAGTGTCAGCAGTGCTCACACAAAAAGGAAATCACTGGTTAACCCCATCTCGCTTTCTCAAATACCAGGCTGTCCTGGCAGAATCGGAGGATGTGAGTATCCAAGTAACTAACATTTTAAACCCAGCAGCTTACCTCCAAGGCAAAGCTACTGAGGAGCCTGGAAAGCATGACTGCATCGAAGCCATGGAGGCAGTTTACTCCAGCTGCCCGGACCTAAAGGACTCTCCACTAGAAAATGCAGACAGCTGGTTCACTGATGGGAGCAGTTATATCAAGAATGGTGAGCAGCTCGCTGGGTATGCAGTTACAACCACAGACGCTGTCATTGAGGCAAAACCATTCACTGTGGGGACATCAGCTCAAAAGGCTGAAATAACAGCCCTAACTGGAGCCTTGGTGTTGGCCAAAGGAAAACCTCTCAACATTTGGACTGATTCAAGGTATGCTTTTAGGGTGGTACACGCTCACAGGGCTATCTAGAAAGAAAGAGGTTTATTAACCTCACAGAAGAAAGAAATCAAGCACACTACTGAAATCATGCAGTTACTGGAAGCAGTGGTAAAGCCTTCAAAAGTGGCTATAATGCATTGTAGGGGACACTCCCAGGGTAACACTATCCCTGAACTGAGAAATGCTATGGCAGACAAAACAGCAAAGGCAGTGGCCAGTAGAGTTCAGATCCAAGCCCTAACTCTAATTATGATTTAAATTAGATACAAAAAAAAAAATTAGCACAGATAGGTGGGCTAAGATAAAAAGGTCTCATAGTCATATCCAGAAAACTGTTAAAATCATTTATCCAAAGTGAACATTGCATCAAATCACTTTAGATGACACTTCTTGAAGGCTTAAAAAGGTATGAAACAAACTTACATCATGGTTACCCAACTTATCCTGGCTTAAACAATTGTTTGTAATAGCTATTTGTGTTATTGCATTCCTACTTACTGTTTGTATTAGTAGTTACTGTTGTATGATATTATGTACTTGAAATTGCAATGCTTATGCTCAATATAAACAAGTATAAACTTAGAAATAAGATAGAAAAGGGTTCTTACTTTAAAGACATACAAGATTTGTAAAGAATTACAAATAACCAAAGAAAAGGGGGGATTGAAGAAGGGGCAGTCAATAACTAACTCATGTAAGCACAAGTTAACTATTGGGAGACAGCAATGTTAGTTCAGACATAAGATGTTAATTACAAAGCCTGAGAAGCCAAATTCACCCTAATCTTGTCAAGATAGAGGGGACAAGGATCATCTCAGAGATTGCTAAATCATCCCTCAAAGGACTACGCATGCCCAGGGAGAAAGGTGAAAAGTTCAGAGAGGATGACTACTGGCCTTCATCAGAAAGACCCCCGAGGAAGAGGAGAGGCCTTCCTCAGCGCGACCACCAGGACACACAGCGCATGCGTGGCCCATATGCTAATGACTTCCGAGAAATAATTTGTGTAACCACACCTGTCCCAAGGAATGTGATGAATATTCATCATTTAACCCTTAATACTGTGCTGTAGAGAGCGCCAGGTGTGTGTTTGGAGGAGCGATCCCCACACACCCGGCGCGCCGAATAAAGCAAATACCCGCTTCTCTGACTCTGTCTCTGAAGTGTCTCCTGGCCCGGTTGTGGCACGATTCAAACCTGGAGGAGAAGCTTTAAGTGCAGAGTTAAGTGACAAGGAGCCATTGATCCATCCCAGCCTGTGGGGTTGCTCCTTCCCCCAGCTCTCAGCAGCAGCAGGAAGGGATAAAAACAACACTGCTGATCCAAAAGAATCAACCTTGGGGTTTATTTGACCTGCAGGAGGCCCTTGCTCAGGTCCTTTCTCTGAAACAGAAAACTCCAGGGATGCCTCATCCCTGGAAGTGCTCAAGGCCAGGTTGGATGGGGCTTGGAGCAGCCTGGGAAGGGAGGTTTGGTGCCTGCTGGACACACAGAGAAGAGATTCACGGAGCTGCTTCCTCCTGCAGGCTCAGACAGTTTTGCTGCTTGGTTTTTGTCATGTGTCCATGCATTTCCCTCCTCCTCAGCTGCCAGGATCTGCACACCAATTACACCCAGACTGCTGCAGGCCATGATCGCCACTGCCAACAGCAGTGCAGGCCTCCTGCAGGAAAACAGAAGTCATTAAAATTAATAACAACCTGCCAGGCACTCAAGATGCAGTGAATCAGCATTTAAACTCAGACCTAAAGGCTGGGCCTCGTGGGGCTTGGAAGCTGAAGAAACAAGTTTCAAGTAATTGTGTGTTCATGCTTGGATTTTAATTACATCCACGTGGAGACACCATTTGTTATTTTATGAGCATTGCTCTTAAAGGCATGAATTTGGGATAATCACAAAAGCCCAGGGAGGCAGGGAGTGAATCCATCCATCCATCCATCCATCCATCCATCCATCCATCCATCCATCCATCCATCCAATATGTTTGACTGTGATTTCAAGACCCTGTGCCCCTTTATTAGAGCCAGCTCACCCCAGCTTGGTAAATTCTGTGTGAAGGCAACAGGAGGGAAGCCAGGCCTGAACTGCAGGGTCTGTAAGGAGCTCCCAGACAGATGCTCAGTAAATCAGGGGACGTGCATGATCCCATAAATCAGGATCCTGATTAGGGTCAGAGGCTGCACGTGCTGCACAAAGCACTGCCCAGGAGCTGCTGGGCTCCTCCTGTGGGAGGAGAGCCAGAGTTTCTCTCCATGGCAAATTGCAAATTACTGGAGTGTGCAAAGTCCTTGTCTCAGGGGAGTCCAGCACCGAACAAAACGAATCCTGCTCTTTTAGGGATTCTGCTCTCACCTGGAAGTTTGCCTCTAGGGGAGGGAGGGAAGAAATCACTGTTTCTCCAAGGACATCCATGAATGTCACCCATTGGAGGGCACAGGGTGGGCACCAGGCACAGCCCAGGCCACCCATGGATGTTGATATTCCAGTGGAAAAGGGAATTTGTGATTTATTTGCACAAACACTGATCTGGCACGGGAGTGTTTCTGACTATATTCATCCACAGGGTTACCCTTAAGCCAGGCTCTGTCAGGAATGTGCTGCCTGCTTAATATCTTTATTTTCCTGTTTGTTTTCTTGTTCGTTTCCTGGTTCCTCTCACAGGAAGAGCTGCAATTCCCAGTGTTTAATCCTGAGCAGGTTAAATCCCCGTGGTGGAGTTTCATTATCTTCTCCAGGTATGTGGAGCATGAAGTTAATGGGATCAGAGCTGTTCTGGGTCAGCCAGGCACAAAAACAAGGGGAAAATCAATCCATAAAGGTGAATTCTCTGTGGCTGAACACAAACTGACATTAACAGCCTCTTAATTAGCGACAGGGATAATGAAATCACTCGGGTAGGGAAGCATGAACGCATGCACACATCAGAGAATCAGGGAATGGTTTGGGTTGGAAGGGACCCTAAATCCCAACAATTCCACCCCCTGCCATGGGCAGGGACACCTCCCACTGTCCCAGGGTGCTCCAAGCCCCATCCAGCCTGGCCTTGGGCACTGCCAGGGATCCAGGGGCAGCCACAGCTTCTCTGGGCACCCTGTGCCAGGGCACCCACACCCTCACAGGGAACAATTCCTTCCCAATATCCCATCTAACTCTGCCCTCTGGCAGTTTAAACCCAGCTTTAAACTGAAATTTTAAACTCAGCCCTCGCCTTCAGGCAGAAGCCCCATTTCGAAATTTTATTCCATTCCATAAAATTCCATTTCACTTCATTTTGTTCCAAAAAATTTCATTTCATTCCATGAAATTCCGTTTCGCTCCCCTTCATTCCATTTCATGAACTAAAATGACACTTAAAATTTTATTTTATTTCATTTTCCTTCATTCCATAAAATTCCATTTAATTTCATAAAATTGTTTTTATTCAATTTAATTCCATGAAATGAAATTTCCTTTCATAGAGGAATGTTTTGAAATCTCATTTCATTTCATGTCATTTCACAAAATTTCCTTGTATTTCATTTAATTCCATGAAGTGAAATGAAATTTCCTTTCATGAAGCGAAATTTTGAAATTTCATTGCATTGCGCAAAGTTTCATTTCATATAATTCCTTCAAATTTCAGTTTAATTCATTTCATTCCATCCCATGAAATTTCCCGTGCCCTCCAACACTGTTCCTTCAACAGCACCCACACAATTTTGAAAGAAAAGGAAAGGAATTCTCCAAAAAAGTCACAGCTAAGAGGAGCTTCCAAGGAAACAAAAAGAGATGGTTCCAAATCGAGCTGAGTCACTTTGACCAAAGCATTAAAAAAAAGTTCTTTTCACCTGTGCAGGGGACAAGCTCCCATCACCTAAAGCTAAACCAGAGGTGCCCAAATCCAGGAGCGACCAATCCCTCCAGCATGGCCACTTTCCAGCAGAAATGCAGATTTCTCTTCAAAAGAAGGGTGTTTTGTGGGTTTTTTTTTCGATATTCAGCGTTTAAACCAATTTGTTCATGAAAGGGCAGCAATTTGTGCTTCCTTGTCAAACCTTGTCCCAAACTCTTCGTGGAGTCAGGTTTCAAGGATGCTCCATCTAAAGTTTAAAATCTTTATTTTAAAATCACCTTCAAAACATCTGCAAGTGCTGAGGAACCATAATTACTTCAGAATAAGTAACAAGAATAAGATGCTTTGCTTATATATATATATATAAAAAATTAATATCAGCAGATTTCTAGATTTCTAGATTTCAATACCTGGAAAATGATGAATTTTGGACAAAACAAGCCATTGCTAACAGCATTTCAAACCTTGACTAGAGTCAGCACTGTTGAAATCCAGCTGGATCTTTAGTGCCTTTTTTTTTTTACACTCCATTTCAAAGAATCAGCTCTCAATGCCAATCGTTTCCTTTCCTGTCATTCATAAAGAGGCTAATTTAAAAAGCAAAACTATGACGGGTTTGAGTGATTTGAGCTCATGTGCTCACAGGGCTCTTGCAATGCAGAGCCCCTCGTTAATTATTTTTCTGCTGGGCACTTGTAAAACAAAGACTTTTCCTCAGCACCAACCCTGCGTGGGTCTTGGAGGAGCCGAAAATCAGATTTGGCTCTGCACAATTTCAGCTGTTCTGAGAGGATGGCTGGGATGAGGAGCAGAAGTTTGTCTTTCCAGAGGTAGCTGAGTTCAGAGTTCAGCTGGAGATCCAAGGCAGGGAACATCTTCCAAACAATTTTTTCACGGAACGCCTTTGGACGATGACAAATAAACGCTATTTACAATTTCCTTTAGCGAGTTTGCCGTGAGAAATCACTACGGATGGAGCCCAAAGTTTCTTCCTCTGAACTATAAAAAGAAGTTTTGCCCTTTTTCGAGTGCTTCAAGAACTCAAATGTGGGATCTGACATGACAAGGACGCAGCACAAGAGCAGAGCAGGGAGCCCAACGTGTCACAGACACGCCCCAGAGCAGCAAGGAAAGGAAACAAAGGGGGAAAATTACCCCAAAAAATCTTTGGGATTTTAAAAGTTATAAAAACGAACTCCTCCTGCCCTCCCATAGAGCCAGAAACACCTCCTGGATCCCCTCATGGTTGGAAGGGCTCTGCCTGACCCAGGAGTGACGCCGGCTGGAAAATCTGGAAATTGCAGAAATTTCCTTGCTCGGAAAACCGCGGCCAGAGAGGGAACTGCGGGAGTCAGGGGCTGGAATTCCCAGTGGTTATTTGTGCTTTTTTCAGAGCTAAACCATCACAGGACTGTTCCATCCTGTCTCCTTTCTGCCATCCATTTAACCTTTCGCGTTGTATTTCCCCCCCCCAAAATTCCAGCGCAGTTCCCAGGATTTCTGTCAGGCAGCAGAAACCACGAGCTGCTCGAAGCTCACAAAAAAATCTCTGTTCTGGAACCACACTCCAGGCAGCATTTCCCTCTGCAAATTCCAGAGGCTAATTAGTCAGCCATAAAAGAATAAATACTGACCCTGGAATTATGGAAGGGAGGGAGGGGGATGATGCTTTTACTTCCATCAGGAGAGATGGAGGATATAAAAAATTCATCAGTTTACACCTGAGCCATTTCCTAACTGCAGAACCGGGAAATAAAGTCCCAATCGCTCCTGACTTCCAGAGCACCCAGGTTTCGTAGACTTCTGTGGAGTGTTTTCAGATGCTTTGCTTATATATATATATATATATATATATAAAATTAATATCAGCGTATTTCTAGATTTCAATCTCTGTCCGAAATGCCAGCCCTGCCTCCCCGACCAGTTCATGGATGCCTTTCCCTCCAACGTGTTCTCTGTCCCCTATACATGAGCTCAGATTTTAAACCCAAAATATTCACTCTATCCCCTATAGTTTACCTCACATTCCCCCCCCCCCCCCCCCCCCAAAAATATTCATTCCATCCCTGACAGGTTTTATCCCTCCAATTTTCCCTACCTGTCCCCTAGTGATAAGCTCAATTTTACCCCCAAAATATCACCCATTCATCGCCTCAATTTTACCTCAAAATTTCCATTTTCTTCAGCACAGATTAACTCAGTTTTTACCCTCAAAATAATCATTTTATCCCCTAAAAAAAGGCGAGAAACGGGAGAGGACGCCGACTTGCAGTACCGGGCACCCCCCACAGGGCGGCAGCACTGAGCGGGGGACGCCACTGCGCATGCGCCGCTCGCTTTGTTCCATCCCGCCCTTAATTACGGGCGAAGCGGGGATTCACTGGAGTCACTGCGCGTGCGGCTTTTTTGGGGTGATTGTCGTGGATTTTCGGTTTGGTTTGGTTCGTTTTTCGTTTGGTTTGGAGGGTTTTTTTGGGGGGGTTGGGGTTTTTTTTCCCTTGCAGGACCACCGAGTCATTGGGGGGGGGGTTGCAGTTCCTCGTGTTGGCCACCCGGTGGCAGCAGCGACTCAAGCCGCGATCCCGGGCTCGCTCTTTTCTGACCTTTTCAAGCCTTTTATTCTTTTAATTTATAAATTCAGAAGTTAAATTTGCCCTTTCAAACACTAAGGTTCTATAGCCAAAGCTCTCTTACATCTTAAAATCCTGTATATAAGACAACAGACACGTAGGGTTGTTTTGAAATCAATTTTTAATCTATATTCATTTTGTCGATATGTATAAAAATGAGGAGCTTGAAAGGTTTTAGTATTTACACACACGCACGCTCCCTGTGAGTTTTCAGGCATTTTTGGGGCTGTGACCTCCTTTTTCGTGAGGGCCCAGCTGCTCTCCTTGATTCCCTACTCATCCCTTCCCTCGTGCCACTACGGAGCTGGAAGTCAAGAGTAAAAAGGCAAAGAGTAAAGCGGAAAACCAACCCCAAATCTTAATAATTCACTTTATAGTAAAAAGTTGTGTCTTCGTTTACATACCTCCAGTAAAAATATTCCCTCTAGGGAAGTCCTGGATTTCCTTCTGCATTCAGTAAACTGGCATAGCTGTGAGCTGACTCCATTAAACTCTTATCTCCAAAACACACAGTTATCCTTCAAGGAGGGATTTTTGGGCTGTCACAGAGTTAGGAGGGACCTCTGCCCAGCTGCACTGGCCCTACTGATGCCCATTGGTTCTAAGCCACGTAATTCTCTTCATTAATTAGCATTCTATCCCTATTAGTTAATGATTTCTCGCCCTCATCTGGCCCACATTCTTTAGCCCTTTAATCACCTTTCCAGCCCTTAATCCCCTCTGCATCTTCTGATTCCTCCAACATCCTTGAAGGGCCACAAATTTACAATCCCAGATGCCCAATCTTCCAACTCCCTTTGGCTTTGTTAATTGAGGCTCGCCGGGGTTCATTTGGGCAAAATTAATGTTTGGGTGATTGAATGATCAAAGTAACAATACTTTAAGCGGTGGGAGGGTCACAAAGCGCAGGTTTTGGGAAGCAGAGCGACTCCCGTTTCCCCGAGCATCCCAACCTCGGGACTGCGGGAAGCTCTCGCTGCGCATGCGCGGCGGCCCCGCCCGGCCGGGATCCACCCGGGATCCGCCCGGGATCCGCCCGGGATTCGCCCGGGATTCGGGACAGGACCGGGAAACCGGCCCCGCCCAGGTGGGTCCGGGCCTGGATCGCGGCATTCCCACGGGAACAGCTCCGGGGTGAGCCGGGATCGGGAAGCGCCGCCGGCTGCGGGGGGAGCGGCACCGGGCAGGGCCCGGCCCCAGCCGCGGGAGAAGGAGCTTTCTTCCCAAATTCCTTAGGGAAGGCCTTCTCCAGGGTATTTGGGAGTTGGGAGGTGAAAAGCACAAACCTGTGCTTCCTTGGGAAGTTAATTAGTCCTGACTTCCCGCGTTAAATGCAGTTGAGGCATCCAAGGATAGCAGCCTCGGGCGGTGCTGCCGTGGGGCCAAGGGGAAGGAAAACGGGGGGAAAACCCCGTTCAGGGATGGAAGGTGCGCCTGGAAAAAACAGAGAGCGGCCAGAGGGGTTTAGTCCTGGTTTTGCTTTAATTGCAGCACCAAAATGCTCCATCAAGGCCCCAGGTTGGGGGAACAAAGCGGGACCCCTGCTTCCCTCCCCATCCTTCCATGCCACAGCAGGGAAAAATGCCATGGCAGCAAGGAATAATGTCTGGAAAACACAAATGGGATGTGAGGGAGTCCAGCAAAGCTGCTGGTTTGCCCTGACACCCCTTGGTGGCATGGCCACCCTTCAGGCACACATGGCTGTCCCAGTCCCAGTACAGCCCAGTACAGGTGTCCCAATCCCTGTCCAGCTGTCCCAGTCCCAGTACAGCCCAGTACAGGTGTCCCAATCCCTGTCCAGCTGTCCCAGTCCCAGTACAGGTGTCCCAATCCCTGTCCAGCTGTCCCAGTCCCAGTACAGCCCAGTACAGGTGTCCCAATCCCTGTCCAGCTGTCCCAGTCCCAGTACACCCAGTACAGGTGTCCCAATCCCTGTCCAGCTGTCCCAGTACAGGTGTCCCAATCCCTGTCCAGCTGTCCCAGTCCCAGTACAGCCCAGTACAGGTGTCCCAATCCCTGTCCAGCTGTCCCAGTCCCAGTACAGCCCAGTACAGGTGTCCCAATCCCTGTCCAGCTGTCCCAGTCCCAGTACAGCCCAGTACAGGTGTCCCAATCCCTGTCCAGCAATCCCAGTCCCTGTCCAGCCCAGTACAGGTGTCCCAATCCCTGTCCAGCTGTCCCAGTCCCAGTACAGGTGTCCCAATCCCTGTCCAGCTGTCCCAGTCCCAGTACACCCAGTACAGGTGTCCCAATCCCTGTCCAGCAATCCCAGTCCCAGAACAGGTGTCCCAATCCCTGTCCAGCTGTTCCAGTCCCTGTACAGCCCAGTACAGGTGTCCCAATCCCTGTCCAGCTGTCCCAGTCCCAGTACAGCCCAGTACAGGTGTCCCAATCCCTGTCCAGCAATCCCAGTCCCAGAACAGGTGTCCCAATCCCTGTCCAGCAATCCCAGTCCCAGTACAGGTGTCCCAATCCCTGTCCAGCTGTCCCAGTCCCAGTACAGCCCAGTACAGGTGTCCCAATCCCTGTCCAGCAATCCCAGTCCCTGTCCAGCCCAGTACAGGTGTCCCAATCCCTGTCCAGCTGTCCCAGTCCCAGTACAGGTGTCCCAATCCCTGTCCAGCTGTCCCAGTACAGGTGTCCCAATCCCTGTCCAGCAATCCCAGTCCCAGTACACCCAGTACAGGTGTCCCAATCCCTGTCCAGCTGTCCCTGTCCCAGTACAGGTGTCCTAATCCCTGTCCAGCTGTCCCAGTCCCAGTACACCCAGTACAGGTGTCCCAATCCCTGTCCAGCTGTCCCTGTCCCAGTACAGGTGTCCCAATCCCTGTCCAGCTGTCCCAGTCCCAGTACACCCAGTACAGGTGTCCCAATCCCTGTCCAGCTGTCCCTGTCCCAGTACAGGTGTCCCAATCCCTGTCCAGCTGTCCCAGTCCCAGTACAGCCCAGTACAGGTGTCCCAATCCCTGTCCAGCTGTCCCAGTCCCAGTACAGATGTCCCAATCCCTGTCCAGCTGTTCCAATCCCTGTCCAGCTGTCCCAGTCCCAGTGCAGCCCAGTACAGGTGTCCCAATCCCTGTCCAGCTGTCCCAGTCCCAGTACAGGTGTCCCAATCCCTGTCCAGCTGTCCCAGTCCCAGTACAGCCCAGTAAAGGTGTCCCAATCCCTGTCCAGCTGTCCCAGTCCCAGTACAGCCCAGTAGAGCCCTCCAGTCCCTGCAGAGACCTCAACAGGCAGAGCCACCTCGGCACATCCTGGTGTTCCAGGTGGGACGTGCCACAGGATTTCCTGTGGGACCAGTGCTGCCATCCCTTGCTCCCAGGATCCAGCCACCAGTGAGGGGGTGTTGCTGCCTTAAGCTTTTAAAAAAAAACCCCAAAACAGTACAGGAAATGTGAATATGAAAATGTCACAGTAAGACTGAAACTTCAGACTCTGGGGTCACATCCAGGGTAGAAGGGGTTCAGGTTGTAGGAGCCATCGGAATGCAGGGACCTGGAGGACAATTCCAGTCTGCTCCAGCACCTGGGTGTATCCCAGGATTTTCCATGCAGCCTCAGGGGCGAGTCCCTGCCTGCAGCACGTTCTGGGCCCATGAATTATTTGTGTTTCTGTCAGGTTAGTGTGTGTGTGTTGACATGGTGTCATCCCGGGTTCTTAATCAAGATGCCAGGGAAGATGGAGCACCTGCCCCCTGAGGCTTCGTTAGCCGTGCCCATAATCTCATCACAGAGTTATTACAATTCCTATAAAGTTTAATTCTGAGAATTCCAGCCTGTCACTCAAGCCCAAGGTCCCCCTGATAGCACAGCTCTCGTGGTGGGCTTTGAGTTGGCTGTGGTTCCACAGGAGCGCCTGGGAATTCTGCAGGAGCTTGTCCTTGCTCTGCTGCTCTGTCCACACACTGGTGGTTAAAGTTTTATTATTTTTTACTCATTTTTAGTGATTCAGAATTTAAAAATGCCTTTTTCTAAACTCCTACAATGTTATAGTTCCTCTTCTTTTGAGAAAAAACAAAAACCCTATAAAGGTTATAATGAGTGATTTTAACACTAATATAAAGTGACGATTCTTACTAAGATTTGATGATTTTCTGTCAGTAAAAGCACAAGTCTAAAGCCATTTATTTATGATTGATTAGAGCACTGATGAATAGACTAACACATAATATCTTCTATTATATAGGGTCTGGAATAATCTTGTTTTCAGTAGCTTGATTTTATGCGAACTCTTTCGCTTTTTTGTCTTTATTCTTCTGTTCATCCCAACCTTTTAGATAAATCCTTTCTAGGCTAGGTGGACAAAAGGATTCACACCAGAGTGAATCCACACTGCACAGCCAGTTTATTTTCTAGTAAACCCACTTATTTCTGTACCTTGATCTGTTTTGCACATGACAATATTTCTTTTTCCCAGGGTTTTGAAGCTTACTCTGAAAATGGCACCTTTTTAAACCAATTATCTTTAATCCTCTTTAACCAGTGGCTTTGGTGCTACACCTTTTTAGACTTGGATATTATTTAATAATGGTTTTTTATAACAAACTAAGCATGTAGGATGATGTGCAATTGCAGAATGTCCTCAGCAGCCACAAATCACTCATTATAAAGGAGTTTTCTTTCTGTCCCTTTCTAGTTCTGCAGAATTTGTGTCTCCTTGCATTGGGCAAAATGCACATCACCAGCCCTGACACCTGGAGAGTTCTGTTTTATTGAGCAATCACTTAATATCAAATCAGCTGCCAGGACTTGCAGGTTACACAATTCTCATGGAACTGTGGTGGAATCCCATGGGATGGGCTCTGTCAGTCCACCCAATGCCTAAATGAGGATGTCATTTCCCACAGCAACCACTGACACAGAATTCCTCAGTTCTCCAGCCTCACCAGAGCCCAGGGAGGGCTATAAAAGAGGTCAAATATTGTACAGAGTGCTGCGTATAAATCATGTTAATATTGCTAAGCAGAGATGAATTAAGACACCACAATTATGAAGAAATGAAATTCAGCTGGTAAAGAGTTGATGAGGGGCTTATTTTACAAAACCAGTTTAAAATAAGCATAGTCCTGTAGAGCACCAAAAATGAGAGAATTCATTCAAAATTAGGAAAACTGTGTCTGCTTCAGCATCAAAGCTCATTTTCCTCTCTGAAACCCATGCTAAGGCCCAGCTCTTGTGGATTTCTGACAGGGTGGGTTTTGTTTCCTTGTTTGAGAAAGCTCTGGGGGTTTGCAGAGTTCAGTAGCATTGAAGCCTCATCAGAAAAAATTCAGACAGACAAGTCCTTTCCCAGATTCGGTCATGTAATTGAGTAAACTCTGCTGTAAATTGAAAAGCTCCAGGAGAGACACTGATTAAAGTGGTATCTGGCAGTTTTTCATTTGACAATCTAATTCTATCAGAGGACTAATCAAAGCAAGATACCTACATGATCTGTATCTGCATTTATAATATTTTCACCAGCTCTGAAGTGTTCACCCCAGTTTTGAAATTCAGGCTGTGATCACTCTGTTTTGCCTGCACTGACAGGCATCCTAAGGAATCCTAGAAATTCAGATTTTTCTCTGATGATTCTTCAGCCAGATAGAAACTCATTTCTTGCTCTTCCCAAGCCTTGTAGAAATTCTTACTCCAAAGTGCTGGAGGCTGTAGGAAATGTAGTATCTTGTCTCCTTGGTGACCATAAAAGAGCTGTTTGTGTGAGCTGAACATACCACACAAGTGACAGGCCTGGATTCTGACCAGAGCCTGACTATGTGAATCCAGGGCTGCTTCAAACTTTTACTGATCCTGCTGGGAAGGAAGCTGTAGGAAGAAAAAAAATGATCCTCGTTCATATTGAGAAGGTGCATGCAGTCATACCAACACTTTTCTTTTTTGAAGCATTTCCTGTATCTTTAGAAACAGCACTGAATGTTTTTGCATGGATTTAGTGAAGGTAGGATTTTAGAAAGGCTCTTTGCTCACAAAGTAAAAAAAGAGAATTTTTTTAACAGGAAAATGCTTTTGTGCTTAAGATTGAAGAGAGATGGGGGGGTGGGGAAAAAATGTCATATTCAAGGAGCTCATCCCAGGTGTTTGATGCTCTGAAGAACAAGGGTTGGCTCTCCACACCCACAAAGTAAAATTCATGGATATGCAGGATTTTCTTGCTGTGTCCTGCTGGCCTTTTTTAGCTACAACAGCTGGGGATGAAGGAGCAGGGGCTGTTCTCCCCAGGGTTTGGGTGCAACCTCCTGGCCAGTGCAGAATTAGGAGGTGGAGTTCCCAGTCTTGTTTTCCAGCAGCTGATGGATGCACCAGAGCCAGGCTGGGGGAGACCACCTCCCAGCTCCATGCTGCCACCATTTGAAACTGCTCCAGCTGTGCCTGTAAGAGCCTCTCTGCCACATTTTTCTTTAGTGAAAACATTCTGTTTCCTGACCACATGCCTCTTCCCTTTTCTTCCTGTGGGTTTATGAGAGTATGGACAACAATTGCTTTGGAGAAGGATTAGGAATCTAAATTATTGGTGAGCTGTGCTTTCAAGCGAATGGGAAAGGGAGAGCCTCACTCATTGCAGTTCTTTATTTATTTCTCCCGTTCAGATGCATCACCAGGCACGTGACACCCACAGAAGCCATGAATTCCAGAAGATTACCCTCAGAAACACGGAGAATTTTTCCTGCTGCTAAAGCCCCCAGCCAGCAGCCATCCCGCATCCTGGTGGTGGATGTCACCTCCCCTTCCTGGGCCAACACTTGCTCCGTGCTCTCCGAGGCTCTGGAAAACGTCCTGTGCCTGGCATGTGGCCTGGCAGGGCCCTGCCGTGTGCCCCTGCTCAGCCTCTACGTGGTACAGCCCCAGCAGGAGTGTCTGCTGCCCTTCACGGTATGCCCCAGGCTGTGCTGCTGCTCAGGAAAAAAAAAAAAAGTTGTTATTTATATCTAAATTTATCTCTAAAAATATCTGTATTCAGATTTCTATCTAAATATCGGCCCTTCTCAGAGGGATCGTTTCACGGACCTCACGGAAGAGGTGAATTTTCTGAAAGGATGAAGTTTGAAAGGAGGAGTGTTATTTTTTATCTGGTGTGCATAAATGAGGTTTTGTGCTCTTCCTTGCTAAAACATCTGGTTTGGAGCATCTGTGGCACCTTTCATGTGCTGCTCTGTGCTGTACTGCTTCTCTGTCAGAATTATCACACACAACTCGAGCTGTAATAATTTGGACACTGAATAAATATTACCAGTGTGTGAGAGGTTCTAGATGTTGAAGGGGAAAGGTGCAGAGTTAAAATATCTGTGTTGAATTTGAGAAATATCCTGAAATCATAGAATCACAGAATTATCTGGAAAAGTCCTCTAAGACTAAATCCAACCCAAAGCTCAGCACTGCCAAGTCCACCACTAAACTTCCTAAAGTGCCACATCCACACAGATTTTAAATAGAGAGATCTAAATCACTAAGAACAAGTATTGCTCTCATTTAGGGCTCTGCAGAGGAATAAATGTAGATGCAGAATGAGTAGCAGCTCTGCAGTAATAGTTTGGGAATACAAATATGCATCTCAAAGTTCACAAGAATTTTTGAAGATTGTTAGAAGCCATCACACTGAGCACTCTCATTTACACATCAGTGTGAACACACAGGATTAACCCTTCCACTTTATCCAGCACTGGTGGAAACATTCTGAAAGGTTTTGTCGAGTCTTCACCTGGGGAAAATAAAAAAATCAGAGGTCAAGAGTAAATTAGCAAATGGGATCAGCAAGAAGACTCTGGCTAATGGTGGTGTTTATTTTGTAGAAAAGGTTATAGGTAATGTGACAAGGATAATCTTATGACTGCTGCTCCTGATCAGGTGACTTGTTTATTTAAACAACAATTCCTCATTTTGATGGCCACGGTTTTTAAAGACAGAGGAGCCCTTAGATCACAGTTTGGCTTTCCTCATATCACAGGCTATTCTGTTTCACTGAAGTACTCCTATCTCATTAAAGCTTCCTTCCAGAAAGCCATCTAGTTTTGATCTGAAGATAAAACAAGATGGGTAATCAAGTACTTCTCTTGATAGTTTCATCCAGTGGTCAATAATTGTCATTTTGAAACTTGCACCTGGTCTCTAATTTTCATTTATTTGCTTTGTCTTCCAGGGATTTCTTAATATATTTACCCTTCTGTCTAGATTGAAAAACCCACTTGTATTTTATCCTTTCTTCCTCTAAATAGAAGCACGTTCCTTCTCTATTCTGGCTGGTAAATCAAGAACAAATTACAAGTTTAACTGCAAAACATTTTTACAATAATTTTAATAATTTCCAAGCCATTCCTTGTATTCCCTCTGCTGGTTTTTTTGGGGGCAGCATTCCAGCAGTAGACATCAGCTGCTGTACTGAAGCTGTTTTTCAGAGCTGTGTTAAAGGGTGCTTGTTAGACAAATCACATGAAGTCAGGAAAGCCCCAGAGCTGAAAATAGAGGTGGGGAGAGTACATAGGGAAGTGTCACACACAGTTACCCTGGTTTTAATCTCTCCTTGGTGCTTGTTTATGGTCTCTGTTCCCACTGGTCTCCCCAATAGGAGAGCCCATAAAGTTTCCCTGGAAAGGGCAGGGAGGGGAAAACAGAGAAATCAGAGAGAAAGTAGATAACTGTGGGGGAGAGCAAATGGTGACAAGATAAGAAATCAGCATTTAAGCATCAAAAAATTTAATGTGGGAGTGAAAAACAACTGAGCAGAGCCCTTCCACTGTTCCCACTCAGCCCCACTGAAAGCTCACCCTGCAGACCACAGCTCAGGTGTGCTTCAGTGACTCAGAGCTCCACACACCTGAAGCAAACGAGTCAAATGTTCACCTGCTGCCTCTTCAGTGAGGAAGGTGACTTCTGGCAGTAATGCCTGGTATTGTTTTAAATAAATTTTGTAGAGGTCACTCAATATCTTTCCTGAGCCCACCATGGACCAGTTTAGCTGGTGGGTCTGTCTTAACTCTGAGTTCTTGCTGAGGCTCAGGTGAGCTGACATCTTTGGGACCAGCAGCCTTTATCCACATTATGGAGAGGTATTTCACGTTGTTTACCAGCCTTTCCTGCTCCTTGAACTCTGTTTTACAGCAAGTGAAAGAAAACTTTGCCCGAATTCAAGCCTGCATTTCCGAGCTCCGCTCGCTCCCGGCTGAAGGCTGCTTCCCCCAGGGGGGGAATGGAGTGGTGCAAGCTGTGCAGGATGGATTGCAACAATTCAAGCAGTACAGCAGGCACACAGCAGCAGGAGGCTCAACAAATAGTTCTGTTGAGGTAAGGAAATGCTGGGAAGGGAGTGGGAGCCAGCCCACATCATTGTGCTTTATAAATGTGTATCTCATGTGCAGTGAACATGCTGAAAAATTGCAGTATTCAGCACTCTGGTTGTTTCAGAGATCCACTGTCCAGAAATTCTGAAGGAAGATATCAAGTGCTTAAATCCCTCTGGACAGATTCCTGTGGAAAAGGGGACATATCTAGGGAAAGCTGCATGTACAGCAGTCCTGGCCCAGGATGTGACAGATTTTGGTGGCTGTGTTCTCAGCTCTGAATGTGTGTTTTTGCATAAAGGGGAGGGAAGCTGCTAATAACACATGAAAACAGACATCTGAGTGCAGAAAGCAGAGCATGGTTCACAGGAGGAAGTATTTTTTTTTAAGCAGTATCAACTGACATGAAAGAACAGGGGAAAGGACTCACACAGAAATGGTGTTTTCCCCTGGACATAAGAAAATATCAGCTCCAAGCAGTTTTGCATTTCAGACTTCCCAGGCCCAGGGTCCACCTGCCAGTCTTAAAAAAAACAGTCTTAAAAAACAAAATGAGATTTCCCACAAGTGAAACTTTCCAAGTCTTTCTGCTTTGTTTAGGTCCTTAAACCCTTCCAGAGTCTCACAGAGTCACGCTGTGATCAGGCTGCAGTTGAGGCTCACCCCCAGTGTCTGTCCAGGAAACCCTTCTCCTGATTTTCTGCTTTTCTTAGGGCTTTGAGGTATTTTTCCTGACCATTTGAAAGGTGATTTGTGCTTTAACTCTAAAGCTGGGGGTTGGAATGAACAGAGCACACTTTGGACACAAGACCTTTCTTGTCACACAACAAAATCCAGGACATTTTCTGGTGTACTTGAATGAACAAGCTACCTTCAAAATTAAGTTAATCCACGGATGTAGGGAGTTTTTACTCTGCTAAGCAATCCTTGTTCCTCTAGATTATGCAATTTTATTGTACTTCTCTTTGCAAGGGGATGTAAAACATGCTGCAGGGACAGGCTCTGATCACTGACAGGCAGGAGGGAATTTAACCCTTACAAAAGGCCAAAAAAAAGTTTCACTTAAAGGCCTCTTTCTGCTTCAGATACTTAAGTGATTGCAGTTTTTCCCCCCCCATCACAAGCATCTTTTTATGCAGAGTAAGCTGAATTTTTGTTTCCTTTTCTCAGTATCAGACCAAAACTGGGCGGTGGGAATCACACCTACTGCTGCTCTCTTGGGAAATATCTTTAGGATAGACTGAACATGTAAAAAAAAAAATAAAATTCTCATTCAGCTTTTGAGGGAGAAGGCCAAGTTTAGTCTATTTGAACTATAATTAATGTGGAAGTCCCTTCTTACACACAGAGACTCACTGATCACAAGTGCAAAGCACAGAGCACAAAACCTGTAGATGTTCCTCCAGTGAACCCTCTCAATCCATTTCATATTGGCTTAAATGTGAGCCAAAGCTCAAAAAAATTGCTTATAAATCTGCTTTAGAATAGATCAGCTATTTCAGCAAGATTCCTCCTCTCTCCATGGTAAGACCAGTGCTACTCAACATCATCACCTCTCAAGAGAAAATTTGGGTACAGGCATCTCCTGCATGCTCTGATTTGTGTTCCAGATCATGATTTTGACCAGCCAGCCCAGCAGAGAAATGGTAAAGCAGCTGGAAAAGAAGCTACAAGACATAGACCTGGTGAGCCTGCGAAGAATACAGGTCATTGAGGTTCTAAAGAGAGATTTCCTGGAGCCTGAGGACGTGGAGCAGTGTGTGCTAGCAGAGGAGCCCAGCAGTGGTGAGTGGAAGGCAGTTTTAGGGAAGTTATGGCTTTGGGCAGCACGACAGCCACTGGTTCTTGCTCTGGTCCAACCTCTGCCACTTCTCTTTGGGCCATTTAATGTCCCTTAGGTCAGTGGGAACTGCTGTGCCTGGAGGAAGTTTGTAGCACAGCACTTCTCTGGGGCTTAGAGAACTTACAGACCTCATGTATTACTTCAGCTCTGGGTGTTATTTAAAATTCGTGTGTGATACAGCTTTACTGTGGGAGGGGGGTTAAAGAGAAAAAGGCATCGAGTTTTGGGGGTTACACACTCTGAGCATGGAGAAAAGCAGCAGCAGGTAAGCAAGAACAGTATCAAAGACAAAAAACCAGCTGATTAAGAGGCTTGGTCAGTGAAAGTAACTCTTCCCAGCACTGTGCAATGTGCAGCCTGGGAGAGAGGATTAGAAGGGGTTATTTCTGTTTTTCCTGAGGGACAGGCAGTGTTGTCCCTTGCTGTTCATCTTCTTTTGTGGTTGCAGTAGCAAATTTCTGGTCAATTGTCACAGTAGGGACTGGGAATCCTGCAGGGAAGCCCTGGAAGACTCAATTCCACAGAGGAAGAGATGTTCTGTGCCTCTCTGTCACAGGGATGCTTTAGGGAATGCCAAACCCCACCATATTATTTTTTAGAGTGGAGCTTTGTGTAGCCCTTTCACCCAGTAAATGGAATGAAAACATAAATGTGGACATCAAGGCCACTGAAATGTCATGTGCTGAAATTCTAATTTTCTGAGTCAGGTGAACTACTTGCTCTCTAAGAAAAGCAACAGGGGATGAATAGGTCAGATAATTTGAAAAACGAGCCCACCTGGTTTATAATATCCATTGGAGCTCCCTTCTTCTGTTTCAGAAAAAAAAAAATCCATTTTACTATAAAAAAATTGCAGTAAAGAGCATTGAATTTGCAAGATCCAGTGTGCAGGAAGTGCAAGGTTAGTGCTGTGTTGAACTACAAAATAAATATTGTGGTGCAGCACTTCATCAAGAGCTTCATTTCACTGAGGAGATTTCTTCCATTAGTTTATTTAGGGGCTATTTGAACCTACTTCTATTTTTAGTATCCAGAGCAGCATCAGGATATCCCCTCCACAGGCTCATTCCCAGGGTAGTGCAGCTGGGGAGGACTTCAATATTTTGAAACTCCCACACTGGCAAAACTTAGAACAGCTTTGAACATGCTGAGATTTCGGAATCAGAACAAACTGATTTAACTAAACCCCATGCAGAGCAGGACATTTGAGGTGGGAATAATCTGGGGGAGTAACCAACAGGCTGCCAGGCCTTTGGATGGGCTGGTCTCTAAATTGTAACCTATTATTATTATTATTTCTCTTCCCCTACCCCATTACACTCCCTGAAAGCAGCTTTGCCAGACCTTTTGCTAACAAAGGTTAATATTTGCATGTGCTGGAGATAACGGGTCCCAGCTATTTCTGTTTGGGAAAAACAAAAACCAAGCCCTGCAGATAAAGCACTAATGCATTTTTTGTGACCACAGCCCAACTTCTGCAAGTCCCAGGGCTCCATTCTCTACATGGGCTCTGCTCTCCAGGAAATTTGATTCCCATTGCACAGGAGATGTTGGCATCCCAACCTGTTTTTCCTAAGCAATGAATGCAGTGAATTTATTTGGAATTGTCATGTCTTGTGCCAGCTGCAGATGTGTAAGTGATTAAATATCTATTACAGAGGAGAAAGTAAAAAAAAAAAAAAAAAAAAACAAACAGGAAAATATTTACTGAGGGAAGATCTGAAGCATTTACCAGCCCCAAAACACAAATAATCCCCCTTGTCAGCTGTGTTTTGCTGTTTGTGAAAGTCAATTACATGGATTTCCTGGTGCTTTGTCTTCTGAGCTGTTAATGCCCTCTTCAGTGCACATCCCTGAGAGAAGCCCAAGTCCAAAATCCATAGGGAATGCCTCCAAAACAGGAGGGTGCATTCTGCAGGGAAATGGGAGCAAGGCTCAGTGTCAGGGCAAGGGGCTGGCAGTGGAACAACTCCATTAATGAAGAGTGGCTTCCAACTTAAAAAAAAGAAGAAGTAAAGAACAGAAAAAAATGGAATGAAAGGTCCTGGCAGGCAGGGACAGTCAAAGAGGATGATAAGGAAAGGTTTTTAGTAGCAAGGGCAGTGGGAAAGATCTCCTGTTGTGAGTGGGAGTCACGTCTGCTTTGCTGCAGAAGCACAACTGATGTGCTTCTAGTGCCTTCCTCAAGGCTGGGAGGTGGGGACAGTCCAAAAGTGGGTCCTGTAGAGCATTTGAAGAATGACAGTCATTACAGTAGTCCTGGATTATTTGCCAGGTAGAAATGAATGAATTTCCATGATTTTTTTTTTCTTTGGTTTTGGGGTTTTTTTAAATGCACAGTGACGTTTTTGCCAACTAGAAGTACTAATGCATAAAGATTTCTCAGTGTAGATGGATGTAGCACTGTTTTTTAATCCCCCTACTGGCCTGGTAAACACAAAGCGAGGGGAAAAAAAAGGCTATTTCAGCTATTCATTCATCTTCTCAGAAAGCCTTTTCCACATCCTGGCTATATGGTAAAGCTATTTGTGCTACCAGACTGTACCTTCTGTCTTTACAAGTGGCTATATTGCATGTCATATGGCAAATTGATTTTTTTCCCCTTCACTTTATTTTATTTATCCCATTTTATTTCTCTGCTGGACTTCAAGCTAGCTTCTTATTTAGATGCACCTCTGAGGTATTATTTTTGGGTGGGTTTGGGGGTTTTTTTGCAAGGGTTTATATTGTTCATACCCTGCCCTACTCTGCTGTCTAGCCTACATTTCTCCATGCCTAAAAGCTGGTGCTACATCACACTACATTTGTCTTCACCTCCAGCACAGGAGTTTAAGAACTGCTGGGTATGAGAAACCAGCGAAATCTTTTCAATGGCTGAAAATATTGGTGCCTTTTCACCTATTTTTTTTCTTTTTCCTGCAGATATGGCAATCCTGGGAATGGACATCGAGGTGCAAACTGTAGAGGACAATGTCATCAGCCTGGAGATGCTGTTTAAAACGTGGCTCCATGACCAAGGCACAGAGAGGGAACAGCTCCATCTCCTCCTTCCCTCAGGAGGCTTCAGCCACGCTGCTGCACCCAGGAACACCTTAAGTATTTCATTTTCTTTCCCCTCTGCTCCCATTCAGGGAGCTCCTGAATCCCTCAGCCCTAAAGGTGACCCAAGATTTTCCTATGGGCATCTTCCCTCCCATTTAGGGACCTGAGTGGGATCTGGGGGTAAGTGGGAAAGCCATCAGGCTTAAAAAGTTGCTGCTTTGCTGCCATAGCTGCTGAGGCTGCAATAATTTCCATTCTGCAGCAAAAATGTGCCTGGAGGGGCATGTGAATTTATAGCCATGTGGTCAAGGTAAAAAGGAGTCTTTTAGATCTCGAATAGCCCTGAAAAATGTGTTCAAAACTAAGAGTCTGTGCCAGAGCTGCACTTAAATGAAGGCTGTCTCACAGAGGGCCTTGGGGACAGGTTGATGCTTTGTGTCAGGCTTTAGTGTTGTCCCTCCCTCAATAACTGCTAGAAAACATTAATTTTTAAGTGCTTTGAGCATGTCATGTGCTAAACATTGCCAATTCCAGCAAGCTAAACCATTCTCCTTCTCCCAGTGTGCCTGAAGTGCGATTTGCAGGAGAGGCTGCTGGACCCAGCCCTGCTTTCAGGGCCAGCTGATGGCACTGGGAGAGCAGCAGATCCCAGTTCTCCCTGGCACGTGGCAGCCTGGCCATCCACAGTGCTGCACAAACTCCGGGTGCTAAAGTAAGCAGTGCTCCTTGCCTTCCACTGGGTAACTGGGAGAGGGTGTAAGAAAAGCTTCACCTTCCTGTGTAGTGTCATCCTGGGGCCTGGTGACATCACCAGGAGGCTCTGGGGTGCTGGTGAGCCAAATTGTGGTGTGAAAAAAAACCCCAGTTCCATAACTCATCCTCTCATGGAACAGCACAGCCCACATGCAGACCACAGTCACACCTGGTGTCACCTCAGCACACAGTGAGTGTGACACCATAGGTGTCATTCATGCAACAGTTCTTTCCCCCCAGTGAAATGTTTTATTGCAATAATTCTGCTCTCTCATTACCTAGTGAGGCCACAGCAATTAATTAGATGCCAGAGCCTGAGCTAATTAGTTGGAGTAGTAGTAAAAAGCAAGCAAAGCCTCACAGTGCTGTGATTTCACCTAAGAATTTGCTTTCCTGGCAGCAGTTCATGGCACAGAGATGCTCTCCAGTGTCTTTTCTGAGATTAATTTATAGGAAAAACCAGTGTAATTTCTGAGCTATGCAGTTGTTCTTAAAATCACGAGCACTAACACGAGCTGTGTCCCTGCAGGGCTCTGAAGTCTGAAGGGGTCTGTGAGTCTGTACTCTATGGGCTGCCCTTCATCATCAAGCCCACAAGCTGCTGGCAGCTGGACTGGGATGAACTGGAGACAAACCAGCACAGCTTCCATGCTTTGTGTCACAGTCTCCTGGTGAGTGTGTGAAAATTGCAGTGTGATGGGGAAAGGAACAGTCAGTGCACACCTTGTAACATCTGCCTGGCCTGCACCAGGAAACATTTTAAAAGCTGCAGCTTCATCTCATGGGCCAGAGTTGGGCTTGGAAATCCTTCCATCTACTGGAAAGATGCTACAGCTCATCAGACTTTACAGAAGACCCTCAAACCTACCAGAAATGAGTGTTTGGGGTGTGAAGTGCAAACGTCAGGCTGGGGTTAAGACTTGCGGCTTTAATTGCAAAAATAATTAACCAAGGCGTGGAGTGTGGAGAACTGGCCGTTACTGACAAGCTGTAAAGCAAAATTGGGTGTTTTTCTTAAGAATTGACTTGCTAAAAGAACAAAATAAATGCCATACTGTCCTCAGCCCTACTGCAGAATAGTTTCCCTTCCCTGGTGTGTGGGCGTGCCTGCCCTGAGCCCCGCAGCTCCCACGGTGGCAGTGCTGAAAGAAGTGGCTGTTGCCTGTTGTTCACACCTGGATTTTGCCCTTTAGAAAAGGAAGTGGATGCTCTTGGCCAGGCGTGAGCCCCAGAACGCTGGACCAAACTGGAACGTGGTGGTGCATCCCTATTACGTCATTGTCCCCTCCGACTCTGCCACTCTCCTGGTGAAAGCAGTGGCCATCAGAGAGCTCCTGCTGCCATCAGCCTTCCCAGCCCTCCTGGCTGAGCACCCCGAGCGAGTCCAGGGCCCCATCGAGGTGAGTCACTCATTATCAGCTCTCATTATCACCTCAGCAGATACCGAGAGAAGGAAATGGCTGTGACACTGTCTGGTGACAGCTGGAATGTGATGGAGCACTCCAAAACTCCTTCCCAGCAGACAGCTCTCTTCATGGACAGCAAATACCTGTCCTTTGGAGCAATTTGCATGTCTGTGGCGGGGGGGAGAGGCCTTGTGAAGCAGAGTTGAGGGTGACAGTGCCCAGAAAGGGTGCTCCAGCTTGCTGGCTGGTTCTGGGCATGGGGAAGGATTGGACTGCATCCTGCAAGGGAATGTTTAAATCCATGAAGATCTGTTTGCAGATGCCTCTTGCTCTATACACGGCTAAGAGTGCTCCTTGTGGGTAGCAGCACAGCCACAGATCCCTTTTACCCTTCACTGTAGGGTGGCTTAGAGTGTCTACAACTCTGTCCCTGAAAAGGAAACCCAAAAAACCACAAACATGCAAACCCCACAGCCTCTACCTGTCACATCCCGTAGCAAACTCAAGTTCTTTCTTCCAAGAGCAGAGTGCCCTGAACAACTTGGAAGTGGAAGTTGCTTACAACCCCTTGCACCTGAAGAGCAACCTCTACAAATACCTGAAGAGTTCCTTGTACAAACCTCCACACCGGCAGCAGCCCCAGCCCCGGGAACACCGCCCGGAGCGGCACCAGCCCAGGCAGGTGAGTCCCTGTGTCTGTGAGCAGCCTGGACAGGCTCTGATGTTCCCTCCTGGTCAAATTCCTGCAGGAGGGCTGCAGGCAGCTCCCTGTGCCCAGCAGGGCTGGGTGTAGCACCGGCAAGGCGAGGCACAGCCAGCACCTCCTCCCACAAGATGCATTTGTGTTTTGTCTCTGTCTTGCAGCCTCAGAGCAGAGCCAAAGCTGCAGTGGCTCCCCTGCTGATGGCTCCCTCTCCTCTCCAAACGTTCAGACCAGCAGCAGCCAGGAGAGGCTCCTGTGAGGGCTCCCTGCTCCCCAAGGAGTACGAGGAGTTCCTGCAGTGAGCACCAGGACCTGCCCCTGGGCAGCCACAGGTCCTGGCTCAGCAGCTGGCCGGATGTGGTCAGGCAAGACACTGAGCTTGGCCTTGGTCAGACAGGCACTTCCCATCGTTTGTTCCTCCTTGTTGTTGTTTCACGGTTGTGTTCGTCACCGAGCCAGTTCTGCAGGAAGTTTGCTGCTCGGGGACCCTCTGTCCAGAGATCCAGCTGTCCCCTGCAGCAGCAGCACCACATATTTCCTGTTCTTGCCAGCACACGTCACCAGCCTGCCTCAAATTTGGGTTTCTGAGACTGGGCTAGCACAGGCCACAGATCACAGATCTGTGGGAGCAGAAGAGCTGCAGGCAGGGCAGGGAGGAAATCAGACAGACAAGGCAGGCAGCCGTGCTGAGCTGCCCTCATCCCACAGCAGCAGGTTCGGTGGGGTGTTTGAATAGGGATGAAACAGGGCTCTTGAATTTAATCTTAAAGCCTGGAGTTCTGCTCTCCCAGATGATTTGGTTGCTTCCGAGATTGGCCTGGCTGTCCAACGCCCCAGCTCATGAAGGGGGTTGTAGCAAGTGCCAAGCCAGGGCAATTCCAGAGAATTCCTGCCCAGATGCCAGCCTGTTTTTCAGTGCAGGTGTAGGGCAGCTGCCCCTGGCACAGCAGGAGCCGAGGGCAGCTCGACCAAGCCAAGGTGGGGTGGTCTCACCAAGCCCCTGCTGCTGAGCACCAGCACAGTTTGTGTTCTACTTAGTTGGTTCTGAAAGCTGTTTCAAAATAAAGTTACCCTCCATTAAGTTCATTTTGTGCCTGTGGTTTCTGACATGTCCAGCATTGCTATCCCAACACTGACCTGTGCTTCCTGGGAAACAGCTGCAGGTGAGCAAGGGCACGAGGCAAACACCACAATCCCATCGGAGCCATCTCTTCTCCCTGAGATCCGAGCTCTGACAGGCCCTGCTATCCAACCAAAGGCATGGGCTGGCTCTTCTGTGCCCTGGCATCTCATCAGGCAGCTGCTCGCAGCAAGACATCAAGGACAGGTATCTTGGAAGACAGGGCAGATACCCAGGCAGGCCACAGGGATTGCTGGGTGCAGGCAGGAGCCAAGGGCAGGAATGAACACACAAATGGCCCAGCCTGGGGCCTGCAAACCACTCAACAACATAAAAATGATAAAATCAGGTCCAGGGAGGGGACAGCAGGGAGGTAATAAAGTTTCTGGAACCACCTCAGCCTCCCTCAGATATCCCAAAACCCATTAGACTTTTCCCCTTCTCCTGCAGCAAAACCTCAGTGGAGAAGAGGACCCAGCAGAGGGGAAGAGCCACAAGTTGGTCCTGGCCATAGCTAAGCTATATTTTTACAAGACTGAGGCTTTCCCCCTGCAACTTGGGCACCAGATAAATGCCTAGAGCTCATCACCTTATCACCATCTCACCAGCCTGGGGACCTGAACCTGAACCTCCAGCCTTCCCCCATGGTTTGGTTGAGCTGGGGCTGTCCTGCTTAGCCCTCTGCACAGGAACAGCACAGTGCTGCCTGTCACACTGGTATCAACAGGCTGCTAAACCTGCAGAAGTGACCAGCAGCCCCATCCAGACGTGGGGGCAGCCAATGCCAGGGTGCCTGGTCTGGCACCACACAAAAAGGACATGAAATCTCTCAAAACCATTACCAGCACCAAAAGGACAACCTGTTTTTCCCCTGGGTAGGCTTCTGCCCAAGGCTGGCCACACAGCAATCACCCAAACCACACAGCAGGGATCACAGATTTTGCCATTAAAGTCAATGGGATCCAGACTGAGCCATTCCAGGCCTTTCAAAGCAGCTGGGAACGGGGTGGGGGGGGATCAGCATTGGGATCAAGCTGGAGAAGGAGAGCTACATTGAGCCACAGCACAGCAGCAGAGCTAGCACTAGTCCCTGCCCAGCCTTATGCCTGGAGGCCATCAACATCTCTGAGCCTGACTCTCGTTTCCCTTAATCCCCTGGCATCAGGGCATCCCAGCCACAGCTCAACCTGGCAGGCACTTTTCTTTGAGGCTCCCTCTTAACTCAGTAGCTTTGGCACAGGCACAAACGTGCACCTGCAACTCCCCATCCATGCCACAGGCAAACGTGTCGTTCTGAGACATGCAGACTTTAATATTAAAATAACTTTGTATAAAAATACTTTTGGAGACTGATGGCAAGCAGCCTTCCACGCCCCACAAAGGCACCAGAGCCCTGCAGCCTGGTTTGACAGGAAGCCAGAGCAGAGTCGGAGCAGCAGTACAGGGCAACACAGCCAGCCCTCCTGCAGATCAGAAGGCACAGTGGAGCCAGCTCCAGAGCTGGAGAAACACACTGGCACTTGCACCAGCCACAGCTCTCCTGCTCTTGCTGTTTCCCTCCAGGAAAACACAGCCCCTCAGCACTGGTGAGCAAAAGGGGCTCTGCCTGAGCCCGAACAACCCCAAGCCTCCCCCCAGAGGAGGAGCCCAGCTGGCACTGGGATGCCCAGTCCCTCCTGAGATACAGACACAGAGCAGCAGCACCTCATATCTCCCCTAAGTCCTCGTAGAGAGGCGACAAGCTGTACTCATCCACAGACTGCTCCTTCTTCTGCAGCTGCTGCGGCTTCACCACCTGGCTGTACAGCACCTCCACGTTGTTGTTGTTGCTGCTGTTGAGGCTGGGTTTGGTGAGCACCTTCTCAGGGGCAGCGCTGCCCCACCGCCTGCCAGGCTCCTCCACCCTGTCTGCCCCTTTGGGGATAAAGGCTGCCTGGGGCTTGGGGGCTGGGACTGGCTTGGGGTTCTTGGCCTTGGCCGGGAAGGCGGGTACCGAGTAATCGTCAGTGCTGGGGTTGTAGGGGTACTCGTAGCCGCCCTTGCCGTCGTGGCCCTGGGTGCGCCAGGCCTCGCTCGTGGGCCGCGCCTCGTCGTAGATGTAGGTGAGGGGGTGCAGGGGGCGGGGAGCGCGGCCCTCGGGCTCGTCGTAGATGTGCTCCTTGTGCCCAGGGGGAGCCTGGCCACGACCCTCGGCCCGGCCCTGCCCCTCGGCCCGGACCTGCTCGTACGGGCCCGAGTACGGCAGCACCGGCAGCCGCAGCTTTGGCTCCTCCACAGCCCCACCGGGCGCCTTGGCCCCGCTCACGGCCTTGCTGTCCACAGGGTCCGAGTACAGCGGGTCCGGCCACGGCCGCAGGCTCTTCACTGAGTCCAGGGGCTCTGAGTACACGCTGGATGGGTCCTCGGCCGGTGGCACAGCACGGAGCACCTTGGGCAGCGGGGAGCGCGGCGGGGTGCTGGACACCGCGGGCTTGGCCGGTGGCACGGGCAGCTCTGGCAGAGTCCGGCTCTTCAGCAGAGACGTGGCATCTCTATCCTCTGCTGCTGCACCGGCCCTGGGTGCCGGCCCCGCTTTGGGTGCCGGGGTGTCATCCCCCTCGGCGGGCAGCTCCAGGTTCAGGCTGTCAGCCAGGGCCTGGCGGATCTGCACCATGCCAGGGCTGTCGGCTTCCAGCGAGTCGCAGCTCTGACGGTTCTCCTCCACCTGCGCCTTCTGCTCCTGGATGGAGGCTTCCACCAGGCGGAAGATCTCGTTGCCCTGCTTGGTCTCGAAGGTGAAGTTTCCAGGTCCTGAGTCACAGCGCCTGCCAGCCTCAAAGGAGAACATCACCTGAAGGGGAAGCACAAGGGTCACATCCTGCTCAGCATCCGCCGACCCAGCGCGTCGTGCAGGCTGTGCTTCCCACCAAAGGGCGTGTGGCTGCAGCACTGATCCTGCACATCCTGCAGGAGAGACTGCCCTGAAATCCTGCTCCTTCCACTCCCACACTCAGGGCCACCCTGTGTCCAGCAGCTGGGCAGGGAAAGGCCACACTGGCCAGCAGCCCAGAACAAGCCGTGGAACCGGAACTGGAGCACACCTGAGGGGACATCACTGCTGGAGCCCTGCTGCCTTATTCCAGCAGTTTCAACCACTGGCACCAGATAGTCTAGGAAATAACGCTGAGGAGGGAGTGGGGTGAGAAGGTGAGTGACAGTTCAGCAGGGGAAACTAGTATGGAATGTTAGGTAAGAAGGGAGCAATCTGGAAGCAAGAGATACAAAAGGAAGGACACAGCTTGGCAGCTCGGCTACCAAGAGTAAGCAAAGCATTGACCTACCAGCATTCATCTGCTCACAGTAAAGGTCCTCTAAAGAGAAGTCTCGTACCAGGGCTCTGCTTCCTCTGGCCTGAACACACTCTGGTGAGCAGGTTCCCACCAGCTGACACGCACACCCTTCCTGAGCCTCATTCCCTTAACCAGGCGGGATTTTCTGCCTCTCTCAAAGGCAGCAGCAGCCCCTGTGATTGCTACAAAGGTCTCTGGGGACAAACTTTTCGTGGGTCAGTGCTGCTGAACAGAAGCACAGTCAACCCCTCTCTGCTCAGGTCACTGTGGGTGCAGCTCCCCACATCCTGCAACTCTCTTCCCACCAGCAGCACAGACTCTGCACATGAGCTGGACATCCCCACAGGGGCAGCTCGGTTTCCACCTCTGTTTTGGGAATGTGCCACAGAAAGCACCATGAGCAGAGTGCGGCCGACACGGTCACCGCTATAAACAGCCTCAGGAACGCCACTAAACAGCCCCAGGGCCACCACTTCCTCCCTGTCCAGTGTGCCCCAGACCTCCTGCACTCAGGGTAGCAGCAAGGCAGATTGGGGGCTCACTGCAGGAGGAGTCTGGAGAGGGACTCTGGAGAGGTCAGTGAGAATAGGAGCAGCTCGCCCCACAGTGAACAAATCCAGAGCAACTGGTGTCTCAAAGCCCCTCTGCTCTAGCCACCATCCTTAGGAGGGAGAGACTGAGCCCAGGGCAGAGCCAGGACTGCCAGGAGCCAAGATCCCTGGACGCTGGGGAGAGCTTGTGTGCAGCCCTGAGGAATGTCCCTGCTCACGGCACAAGCTGGGAAGCGCTGGGATGGAGAAAGGGAGCGGCAGAGGCTGCAATGGCCCCAGCAAAAGTGGGACAACCACAGAGGGGATGAGTGTTCTGCCAGCCCATGCTCCAGCATGGTGACACAGGCGGGAACTGAGGACAGTCAGGGTGGCAGATGTCCCTGGCGACTCTGCCATGGTCACAGGGGGCTGCAGCAGTCCTGGCATTTGGCAGGGCTGGCTGCAGGACATCAGCTCAGCCTTCCACAAGGGAACAGCTACGGGGGAGCACCTGCAGCACACAGGGCTCCCCATTCCCCACCTTGTCCCGGCCGTATCTCCGGAGCAGCCGGTAGGGCCAGACATAGAGGATCCTGTCCGTCCGTGGGTCCTTCAGGACGAGGCTGTCACGCTCGGCCTTGAGCACGTAGGTGCCACGCAGCTCGCACCGCTCCGCGGCCTCGGTCCGCTGCACCGTCACCCAGAAGGCGTTCACTGCGGGGACAGAGCTGCTCAGGGCAGGGCAGGGGCACACAGGCAATGCCCAGCGTGGCCCCAGCGATGGGGCAGCAGCAGGACAAGGCTCCATGGAAGGTGGCCCCAAGTCAGGGCGGCAGGAGGTCCCACCTTCGTCTCTGGAGTAGTAGATGGAGTTCACGGCCATCTCCAGGGCCGGCGCCTCCCCGCTGCCCTCTCTGCCATACTGTGACACCACGCCATCGCTGGGGCCATTTCCCTGGCAAAGGAGAGCAGATCAGACCCAGAGTCCCCTTCCCACATTAGGCCCCGGCTCCCTTGCATGGCCTGGGCCCTGCTGCCCTCCCTGGCCCTACACAGCCTGGCTGTCCTGCACCCTGCTCACCCCACAGCCAGTGACAGACCCCCCTGAGCCCACATGAACATGGATGAACAGGGCCAGGAAACACAGGAGGGACTTCCTTGAGCTCCTGGCAGCACCTTGTCCCCAGCTGGGCTCTGCACTGACAGGGTGCAGGGAAGCACAACCCACAGAGCTGCCCCCAAATCACGGCACAACCCAAACACACCCTCCTGGCCATACCAGCACAAGCACAGGGGGCTGATGGCCTGGTAACAGGGGGTCTGTGTCCTGCCCAGGAGGAGGGGTGGCTTGCAGAGGGGAAGTGAGCAGTTCTATTTTAGCAGATGCAGAACTGAAAGTGCAACACACACTGTCAGCAACCGTGTGCCAGCACGGTCCCAAAAGGCCTGGGGAGGGACACAGACCCTTGGAGCTTTCAGAGATCTTCCTCCAGAAAAGCCCCTCACAAATTACAGGCTCACAGAGCCCTGTGCAGCTGGCACAAGGGAGGGTCAGTGTGTGTGGCCAGGAGCTGGAGTTTTTCCATGGGGCTGCAGCAGAGGGTACATCTCGCAGGAGGCGAGTGCCACAGTTTCAGTTTAAAACCCACAAACCCGAGCTTCTTACCAACAAGCCCAAACGAGGCCCAAAAAAGGGCCATCCAGCCCTTGTGTTTGGGTCCTAAAACCTCATGTCCTGACAGCTGATAGCAGCAGCTCCTCCTCAGCTAAAGCATCCAGTGCAGCAGGGCTCCAGCCTGGGATTGGAAAGCCAAGGGCCACCTAATCTTCCAGAGCCTTCTAAGGCTCCATTTGACTGAGCTTTTCTTCATCTTCAAAAGGAAAAGAAAATTCTGTTCTGAACTCCAAATGAACTCAGGCCCCAGCTTCCAAGCTGCTGGACCCTGCTTACCCTCTGGGCAGCAACATGACACAAAATCACATTCTCCATGCAGATGATCAGTACTCCCAGCTGAGGATGCTCTGTGCAGAGAGGCCACGTGCAGCTCTTGTGCCTCCTGCTCCAGGTCAGGCCTTTCTAAAACACATGCCAGCCTTGAAGCCTTTTGCTTACAACTTCCTAAACTGTCAGCTTGCTTCTGGACCTCGGGCACACAAATGATGGCTCCCCTGAGAGGGATGGCATGAGCACAGCCCTGCTCCAAGCAGGTGCTCCCTGGCCTGGCCACTACCCTGCCCCACTCCAAGGGTGTGTTGTGTCCCCAGCTCAGCCCCACAAGCCACTTCCAGGGCAAAGGCTGCAACCCCAACTACATCAGGAGACACAGAGTCATTTTCACCAGTGCCTCCCGGCCCCATCAGCCCTGGCATTTGCTGCACAGACTTGGCCTGGCAGGAGACTGCAGGGAGACGCACGAGGGACAAAGGTAAATCACACTCGGCAAATACCCATTGGGGGGAGATCCTGGGATCACCAGCTGTGCAGCCAGTCCTCCTGCCAGGCAGCCCTGTCCAGCACTTCAAGCCTGGAATTGGCTGGAGCCCAACCAAGGGCTCTCCAAACACCTCCCAGGAAGGAGAGCCAGGACTGTGGGGCTGGGCAAGCATAGGCTGCTCTCCCAGAGGGCATGGAAAACCACACTCTTAAGGCACCCACTGCCCAAAACAGCCTTGGGTGGTCATGCTGGCTGACCACCAGCCCCAGGGCCTGCAGGGCTAGAGGACCAGCACAGATGGGGTGTTCCCAGCAGCAGCCAGGAGTGACCCCCAAAGCTGGGCAAGGGGGTTCCAGGCCCTGGAACCAGATGGGTCCTGGAGCCAGGCACCACAACACTCTCGAGGCTCCGCTTCCGCCGCTGCTGCTGTGGCAGGAAAGGCAGCAGTGGTTGGGCCAAGAGGAAACGCTCCTCGGCCATCACCTGGCCTCCAGCCAGCTCTCTACAGGGGCGAGCACGAGCTCTGCAACCGGGCAAGAAGAGCCCGACTCGAAATTTGGAGCCACACCCACGAATTATTGACAGCACGCCGAGGAGTCCCGCAACCCACAGCAGGAGCCAGCAAGAGGCAACCGGAGTGCCAGGGCCGGGTGCTTTAAACCTGGGACCACTGGCGCTGCCTCAGGGTGTCCTTCCCTGTGCCGCCAGCTGGGAAGGGGTCACCCCCACACACACTGATGTCCGTGCCCCATCCCATCCCCTCCGCCGCCGGCTCCCTGCAGCCCCTCCACCCACCCCGGGGCTCACCGGGAAGGCGATCTGGCACAGCTTCGCCACCCATTCCTCGCTCTGCTGCTTCTCGGCCGCGAAGAGGAAGCTGCGGTCGCGGGTCTCCAGGCGGAAGGTGGCGGTGCCCGCGCGGGGGCCGCCCTCGCCCACCGGGGCCACGCTGGTGCAGTCGCTGAGCCGCACCACGGTGCGGGCGAGCCGCCGGGTGCCCGCCCGCCCGGCCGCCGACGGCTCCTTGCAGTCGAACACCTCGAGCCGGGCCACGCCGTGCTGGCTGGCGGGGTAGAGCGCGGACCAGCCGCGCTTCCAGCGCTGCGGGGAGCGGGGTCACACCGCGCCGGGGCCGCTCCCCACCCGAGCCGGCCGCTCACCGGGAGCGGCCCCCGGAGCGCCTCCGCTCCGGCACCCAGCCGGCCCGAGGGCAGGGAGAAGAGGAAGAGGGGAAGAAGGGAAGCAGAAAGAAAGGAGGGAAGGAAAGGGAAGGAGGGAGGGACCCACCTTGGTGCCGAACTTGTGGCTGTGCTGCACCAGGAGCGGCCCCTCCATGGCCGGCGGCTCCATCCCCGCGCGCCGCGCGCTTCCGCCCGCGCCACTGGGGCGGGGACGGGGCGGGCACCGGGCGGGGACGGGGACGCGCGTGTCAGGGGCGGGGCGCGCTCGCGTGTGCCCGTGTGCGCGTGCGTGAGCGTGAACGCCTGTGTGCGCGCGTGTGCGTGAGCGTGAGTGTGAACGTCTGTGTGCGCACCTGTGCGTGAGTGTGAACACGTGTGTGCGTGTGCATGAGTGTGAACGCCTGTGTGCGCACCTGTGCGCGTGCGTGAGTGTGAACACGTGCGCGCGTGTGCGTGAGTGTGAACACGTGTGTGCATGCGTGAGTGTGAACGTCTGTGTGCGCACCTGTGCGTGTGCGTGAGTGTGAACACGTGTGCATGCATGAGTGTGAACGCCTATGTGCGCACCTGTGCGTGTGTGTGTGAACACCTATGTGCGCACCTGTGCGTGAGTGTGAACACGTGTGTGCATGCGTGAGTGTGAATGCCTGTGTGCGCGCGTGTGCGTGAGTGTGAACACGTGTGCATGCATGAGTGTGAACGCCTATGTGCGCACCTGTGCGTGTGTGTGTGAACACCTATGTGCGCACCTGTGCGTGAGTGTGAACACGTGTGTGCATGCGTGAGTGTGAATGCCTGTGTGCGCGCGTGTGCGTGAGTGTGAACACGTGTGCATGCATGAGTGTGAACGCCTATGTGCGCACCTGTGCGTGTGCGTGAGTGTGAACGTCTGTGTGTGCACCTGTGCGTGTGCGTGAGTGTGAACTGGTGCACACACGTGTGACACAGGCGCGTGCTATCACTGGAGATGGGAAAACCTGCTCGGATGGGCTGAGGATAAGTGAGGGCCATGTGGGGAGCGGACAGGGGATAGGTGAGGTTTCACAGGATGGGAAAAAGAAGTGATGTCTTTGCTAGGAGAAAAAAGCAAGTGGAGAACTCGAGGCTGCTTAGCTCAAGTTCATAGTCCAAGAAAACCGTGGAATAAATAGCCAGGTGCTCCCAGAGAGAGCAGAGGAAGGAAGGAATCACAGCTAACACCTGTGTATGCACAGCCCTGCACAACTTCGTTCTCTGACTGTCTGTGTGGATGGGGTAATGCCATCCATATCTCTCTGCCTCCAACTATGCCATGTCCCCAGGCACCGAAGCCGCTCCAGGGGCGCTGGGCTGCTCCCAGTACTGTCCCTGCCATGGCTGGCCACTCCAGCCTGCCCCAGCACCCTTCTGCAGGCTCAGGTTGAAGTCCAGCATTCCCAGCAGCAGGTGGGACAGATGCTGGCTGTGAGACAAAAAACAAGGATGAGCACAGCCAGGTGCTCCCTGCACCTGGATGGCCCAGCCTAGTGGCACTCTGATGGCACTGTGACCCTGCCAGGTCACTGCTGGTCAGTCACTCTCAGGCTTCTTGCTGCTTTGATGGCCCAGGCACCATGACTCAGTTTTCTGACACAACATAAACCTGCAAAGGGAAGAGGGAGAAGCCACAGATCTTGGTTTTCCAGGACCCGATGCCCATTTCTCCACCCGTGGTTTTGATGAAACAGCTGCAGGTGGAGACAGCTGCTGGGAGAGACTTGGCAGTGCCTGGCTGCAGGGGTGACCCTCTGCACTCTCTTAGCTCCATCCCTCACACTTGCATGGTAACAAAATTGTGCCAGTGTCCTGGTTTAGGAATGCTATTCCCCAATTTAGTGTTCCCATTGAAACATCCCAGACCACCTGCCCATGCCCTATCCTCCCCCCGAGGCAGGACAGAGAGGAGAATTGGAGGCACAAAAAGTAAAGGTCACACAGGGTGAGATAAGAGCCATTTACTAGCAACAGCAATAGGATGTAACCACAGCAGTACCAGTAACAGAGTGTACAAGACAGGCGAACGATCAGACCGCAAACCCTGGCAAAACAGTGGCGTCAACAAACAGGGACAGTGGTCTGAAAAAGGGCAAAATGATTTGGTGGTGTCAAACACCTCGGCTCGCCTGTAGGCAGGGCCCCGTGATGTGCAGCTGCAGGACGGGGAACTCATGACGTGGCAGCACGTCTGCAAACCACAGCCTGTGGGACGGAGACAACCACGAGCCAGACGAGTGTCAGCAGCTCAGAGCAGGGTGGCACAAGGCAAACAGCCTGACACAGGCAGGCAGGTGAGTCACCTGCGAGGCACATGGACCGGCCCGATGGCACGGAGCAGGAGAGGGAACGCACCGTAGGCCTGGCATGAGGGTGTGGCCAGGGCAGGTGCCAGCTCAGTGGTGAACACAAGGCGATAATGACACTCCACCCCTCGGGAACAACTCTGGGGCTGTGGGGTCCCGGGAAGCTTCAAAGGCAGGAGAAGGAAGTGTCCTCGGGCTGCACCGGGAGAACCCCCGCCGCTGGGGACGCGGGGGAGCCGGGGCTGGCGCGGGCACAGTGCCCGGGAGCGGCGGCGGCTGCAGCGCCGGGGGCTCCGGTCCGGGGGCTCCGAGCCTGCGGCTCCGAGCATCGCCCCCCAGGGGCTCCGCACAGATTTCGGGCAGTCCCCGCTCCGCCCCCGCCCCGGCCCCACCCGCGGGGCCGCCCCCTGCGCTGCGGCGAGCGCGTCCCCGCAGGGGGGGGGCGGGCGGTGGAGCCGCCCCTGCGCGAAGCCCTCCGCGCACCCTCCATCCCCTCCCGCGAGCACTCCATCCCCCCGCAGACATTCCACCCCTCTGCGCATCCTTCCATCCCCTCCCGCGAACACTTCATCCCTCCCCGCGCACCCTCCGCCCCCTGCGCACCTTCCATCCCTCCCCGCGCACCCTCCACCTCTGCGCGCCCCCCATCCTTCCGCGCATCCTTCAACCCCCGCTCCCCCTCCATCCCCCCGCGCACTCGTCCGCCCCTCCGCGCATCTCTCCACGCATTCCTCCGTCCCCCCGCGCATTCCTCCGTCCCCCCGCGCACTCCTCCGGCCCTCCGCGCATCACTCCGTCCCCCCTCCGCGCACCCTGCGCCTGCCCCCGCGCCGGCAGGGCCGCTCCTGCGCGGGGATGGCGGAGCGGCCGCGCTTCCTCTGCGGCGTGGTGGAAGGTAGGTGCCTTCGGGGCCGCGGCTGGGGCCGGCGCCCGACCCGCTCGGGCATTACAGGGGCTGGTCCCATCCACCCGAAGTGAGCCGGGCCGGGAAGGGCCCCAGGCTGTGGGGAGGTGGGAGTGGGGCTCTTGCACAGCACCCCATCTCTGCCGGGGGTCTGGAGCAGCACCCCTGGGATGCTCCCAGCTCTCCCCAGAGCCCCGCTGAGCCCCGCAGCCACACCAGCAGAGCTGACCTCCCCAGAGGGGCACAGGGACCCTCTGCTCGGGCTCCAGAGCTCTACACGAGGTTCTCGGCTGCCCTGGACTCAGGGGCAGCTTCCCGGTGTGCCTCACCTGCCCACCCTGCCCATGGGCAGCAGTGCAGGACCCGTGCCCAGAGCTGGCTCTGTGCTTCTCCCTCCCCACATCCCCAGCTCCCTTTGGAGCTGAGCCAGGCCTGCCAAAATCATCTGCCCTTCTCCTGGCAGCACAGTACCCCCCTGAGGGCCACTGCCCACTGCCTCACCTGAGAGGAAGCAGGAGCACCATGCAAATAAATGTAAAATAAACAGGAAATGCAGGGGTGGAGAAGCTGACATGAGTCAGACAAGAATCATCGATATAGCAGAGCTGACCTGGGAAAGAGGACAGGGATGCTGCTGGCAAAGCCATTCCAGGAGAACACTGCTGGCAGGGCGTGTGCAGGACTGAGTGTCCTCCTTGCCAGCCCACATCAGTTCACAGCAACATGTGCTGTGGAAGTGTCACTTGCAGGTGCCACACAGGGACTCTGGGGACCTCGCTGTGATCTCGAAATAGCAAATTATTTACCACAGAAATAACTTTGAAATGTTTGCTGGGATTCTCAAGTGGCCACAAATTTGGCCCCGTGTATGGTGGGGGATGGATAGCAAGGTGACTATAAATTATTTCAAAGTATATGGAATAACCATGTAGGTGTTCAAGCAGGTAGAAGATCTGTCTGCAGAGAGAAGACAGATGGAGAGTGGGTGTTGCTGTGGTGCAACCCACCTCACCACTGCCCAGGGCTGGTGCTGGGGGTTTCAAGGTGGGCTCCTGCCAAAGGGAGCCAAGGGAATGAGGGCAGATGAGCTCTGGGACACTCAGGTGCTTTGGGAAATGCAGGTGCTTTCCTGGGTGACACTGGCCTCGTGCCAGACACCGAGAGCTTCTCCCAGCTTAATGGAGTCAGTGCAGCCTGCCCCTGTGCACCACCCAGTTTTGGGAATGCCGTCACTTCCCAAGTATCTGCTCCCCTTGGCCTTGGCTGCTGGAAGGTGCAGTGATTGACTCAAAAGTTGCCCGTGATGCAGAGAGAAAGCAGGAAGATGCCTTGATGGCCAATTGCCATCACTGTCCAAGATGTAATGGATTTTCCGTGAGACTTCACGTTGCAGCTGCCAGATCTTGCAGAGACTTGAAGTGGCTGAAAGTTCTTCTCTTGCTAAATCTCCCATCTGTGCTGGGACACTGACGGGTTCCCCTTAACCTCTGCTTTGAGGAGCTGTCAAATCTGCATCTCTCCAAACCCATTTATCTGCCTGTCCCCAAGGGAAAGGGCTTGTGTTCCACTGGATATCCTTTCTCCCTGGCCTTGCAGACAACTCTGCACCTCCCAGGGCTTGCTACACACAGAAATAGGAAGGGTTCTTCCTTGGAAGTGGTCCCAACGGCAGACTGGGTGCTGCATGTCCAGCAGAGCATCTCTGCATTCAGGGATAGCACAGACAGAGACTGTTTTAAGGCACTAACAACTACATTTTGCCCTTTTTTCCCTCCCTTTTACAGGTTTCTATGGGAGACCGTGGTCAATGGATCAGAGAAAACTTCTCTTTCAGTGGCAAGTACCCCGAATTTTCCTCTCTGAAGGGGCGGTGGCATCGAAGGGGGCTCATGCTTCTTCAGTGTCCCCCTGTCCCAGCGCTCGGGAAGGATCCGCGCTTGGCCGGGCCGTGGGTGCCGCGGGACGGACGGACGGACGGACGGACGCGGGGCCTCCCCGTGCCGGCAGATGGTGCTGGGGCTCCACGCATCCCGGTGCGGCCCCGTGTGGGTGCGCGGGCCGTGTCCCCGCTGCCACCAGCAGCGAGCGAAGACACCAGGAGGGCAATTCCAGCCAGCCCGGGCTCGCTGGAGCTGGGCTGAACCCTGTGGGAACGGGGGCACCACTCCATCCTGAGCACGGGTGGCTGCTGTGTCCTGAGGCTGCCACCCCTGCCTGCTGTGGGTGGCCCTGCTGTGTCCCCGTGAGTCCCCATGCCTGTCTGTGCGTCACCCCACGTCCCAGTGATGGAAGGATGTGCGCAGGATCCGTCACTGGGATGGGAGTTGATCCATGCAGCTCCTCTCCAAGCAGCTGGTGCCCGTGCTCAGGCCATCCCTGCACAGGGATGAGCTGCACTGACAGGACCTGCCACCAAAACTGCCCCAAAACTGGGGCTTTGCAGGGCCTCCCGTGGGCAGTGCAGTGGTGACAGTGTGGGCAGTGCCCTGGTGACTGCATGGGCAGTGCAGTGGTGACAGTGTGGGCAGTCACAAGTGTAATTAAGGACCAGAGTGCAGGGACCAGAGGTGTGGGTACAGAAAAATGGAAGGAAAACAAGCTGTGATGTTTTAAAGTACCTCAGGAATGAGAAGGTCTAATGGGGACCTTGTCTGGTGCTGGACTGGGATGTGTTCACATGGTGGCACATGAGAGTGACACGTCCATCAGTGTTTTTCTTATCTGGAAAGAAACAAGACAAGGGATTTTTATCATGAGATACCTGAAGTGCTTCCTACTCTGTTGACCATGGGAAAATGTAAAATAGTTTCTGCTGAGGAGGATAAATAAAACCAAATGAATATATCAGATGGCTTCCATACAGGAGTGCCAAAAGAGGGAGGTGTCTGCCCTCCCGGGGGGCACATCCTGCTGCTCTCTGACACAAACCTTAGAGCTCAGCTGGCTGAGATTTCTGTCTCCATGTGGCCGTGCCAAGGGCCCGTGTGGAACCTCAGTGACCCCTTGTTCTCCCTGCACAGGCTGCAACGCCAGGGGCTGAACTGCTACATGTACGCGCCCAAGGATGAGCTGAAGCACCGGCTGCTCTGGAGAGAGCCCTACACAGAGCATGAGGCAGGTAGCGGCTCTGCTGGGCCCCACGGGGGGCTGCAAGCATCTCGGGTCCCTGAGAGGGTAGCCTGGGCTGTGTCCCAGCTCTTTCCATCCTGCCAGGACCCTGCCCATTGCATGGAGGCCCCCAGATCTTGCCGAGCGCAAGAAGATTCCCAGACCGTGTCCATCATATGGAATTGCCTAAGGAACCACCCAGCATGGGGAACTCCCCATGTGGGTCTCTGGCAATGTGATCTCTGGCCCGTAGACCCTTGTCAAAAGTCCTCTGTGTCCTGAGGGAGTGGAAATGGTCTTCCTGGAGCCTCTCCCCTCCCAATGACCTCAGCTTCTTCCTTTCAGACTGCTGGGGTTCACTCTCCCTCCATCCCTTGTCTTGCTCCATCCCTTGGTCACCTCCACCCCTTGTTTCCCTCCATCCCTCGTCCTGCTCCATCCCCTGTCCTGCTCTACCCCATCCCCTTTCATACCTTGTCCCCCTTCACACCTTATCCTGCTCCATCCCTTATCCCCCTCCATCCCTTGTCCCCCTCCATCCCGTACCTCCCAGTTCTCACAGACCCCCTGTGCTCTGTCCCCAGCCCGCATGCAGTCTCTCATCGAAGCTGCCCAAGAGCAGGGTGTGGAGTTCATTTTCGCCATTTCTGCTGGCCAGGACATGGTGTTTTCCAGCGCTGGGGATCGGCTCCTGCTGCAGCAAAAACTCAGGCAGGTACCGTGGGCCATTCCTTCATCCCACTGCTCCCAGGCAAGGGGCACATGTGTGGTTCCTGTGCCCACCCCATGGGCTGGTGTGGGGGTGTAAACCTCTCCTGCTGCTGCACTGAGGGAGCAGCTCTGGGGTGCCCGGTGGCCAATGTGCTGTCCCTGTCATGGTGACAGAGAGCTGAGGGCTCCATGGATGCCTGACGGGGGGCAGGAAACGGACCAGCCAAGCCCCAGAACTTGCTGAGCAGCACTGAGGCCTGGCACAGGCTGGAGCTGAGCCCTGGGTCCCCAGGGAGGGCAAAGAGCCACTGGCATGGTGGGGTTGCTCCATGGGCAGCTGCTACTCCCGTGCACAGCCCAGGCAGGAACTGCCCCATCTGTGCTGTGCCCAGATGCCCCTCTCCAGCCCCTTGGGGCTCTCTGGTGCCCAGGGATCCCAGCAGCCCCTGTCTGTGCCCGCAGGTGGCTGCCATGGGGTGCTGCTCCTTCGCGCTGCTCTTTGACGACATCGACCCCTGCATGTGCCAAGCTGACAGAGATGTCTTCCCCTCCCTGGCACAGGCTCAGGCCTCTGTGGCCAACGAGGTCTACCAGGAGCTGGGCCAACCCTCCGTCTTCCTCTTCTGTCCTACAGGTACTGCCCGCAGCCCTGCAGTCCCAGCCCCCCAAACCAGGGAGTCCCCTCACACTGGAGTGCCCTTTGGCTGCACCCAGCCCCTGTCCCTGCTGAGAGCTGAGTGCCCTGGCAGCCCCCACAGCTCTCCCTGGACTCCTCACACTCCTGGGGGAGCTATGGACATTTTGGGACTAAGACAGGACCAGGCTGCAGCAGGGCCCCAGCCCCTATCCATGATCCCGGCAGCCTTTCCTCTCCTGTTCCCCCAGTCCTCAGGGGATTCTCTGTGCTCTCTCCCAGAATACTGCAGCTCGCTCTGCTCTCCCAGCCCCAGCCAGTCCTGCTACCTGCAGACCATCGGCCAAGAGCTGCTCCCAGGGATCGGTGTCATCTGGACAGGTGAGCACCAGGACCAGCTCAGGATCACAGCCTGTGGCCACATGCAGTGTCTGTAAACCCTGTGGCCACGGGCTGTCCTGGGAGAGCCACCAGCAAGTGACCCCATTGTGGTGCCTCATATTGGGGTGTGCAGCCCCAGCCAGGCAGGAGTTTGAGCTGGGGGTCTGCTCTCCTGTCTTGGGAGTGTGGGTGGGGAGACCCAACCCACATCTCTGTCCGTGTCCCTGCTGTGTGTCCGATGGACCTTGTGCCCCACGTGTGTTCCCACCCTGATGCTGCAGGCCCAAAGGTGGTGTCACAGGAGCTCTCAGCAGTGCTGCTGGAGGAGGTGGAGGCTGTCCTGAGGCGCTGTCCCGTCATCTGGGACAACCTCTATGCCAACGACTATGACTGCAGACGTGTCTTCCTGGGCCCTTACATGGGGCGTGCTCCTGGCCTCATGTCCAGGCTCCACGGGCTGCTCCTCAACCCCAACTGTGAGCTCCAGGCCAACTTCATCCCCATACACACACTGGGCACCTGGTTTCGGAGCGAGCTGGGGAGCTGTGCCCACCCTGACCATGCAGGTACCTGGCCCCAGTGCCCATTGCTGCCCATCCTTGCCCAGCCCTGCAGCTTTCCTGCATGGAACCAGGGCTGCCCAGGCTGACAAGCTGCAGTTCCTTAGGAATGGAGGCAGTGGCAGCCCTGGGGGACAGCCAAGGTGCTCAGGATAGGAGCTACAGCCCCCAGGAAGCCTTGGAGCAGGCGCTGCGTGACTGGGTGGCCGAGATAAACCAGCAGGCCTTGGAGCCAGGTAGGCAATGGATCTGCATGTGCAGCATCCCTCAATCCCTGGAGCGCTGGATTGGCTCTGCCAGGAGCTTGGTGGGCGCGGGGTGAGGGAGCCCCAGCCTTGCCCATCTGGAGGGTCTGTGGGGCTGGTGTGGCAGCAGGGCCGTGCATGCCGTGGTGGGCAGTTGTGAGTGTCCACCCTGCCATGCTGCCCCATGGGTGCTCCTGCCATGGCCACAACCTGGAGAGGGTTTTCTTGGCTGGCAGCACTGAAGCCTGCGCCAGCTCTGGAAGAGGGGGTCAGCCAGGGGTGAGCTTGGTGTTTTGCAGTGTTTGCCTCTGCAAAGCCACAGCCTCACCAGCTTCAGGGGCCTGAACTCGAGCCCAGGGTTCTGGCAACTCATCTCCTGCCAGCTCGGGGATGGAACTCCCCAGCACTGTCCTGCCCCACGGGCAGAAGTTTCCATGCAGCTGCCAAAGGGGCTTCCCTCTTGTTCCGTTCTGCCAGGAGGAAGGACCCCAGGACACCCCAGTGTCAGCCTCAAGGGAGGACCAAGGCTGCAGCCTGGCACAGAGCGAGGACAGGAGGTCACTCCCGACCCTCAGCCCCACAGTTCTGCTCCCGGTGGGGCAGATCAGCACAGCCCCAAGCCCTGTGGAGTGGCACCAGAGGAGGGGTGCAAGGAGGTGACCTCGGAGCCTGAGAAGGACAGCGGGAGCAGGACACCCGCTGGCGGTCAGCAGGGCCCTACAAGGGCTGGGGACCAGCTCGCCACGGAGAGTGGGGAGAGCTGTGAGCCCCCCTCTGCTCTGCCCAGTGTGGCTGGGAGTGCCCAGTCTGCAGGAATCCCAATGGCCACCGAGACCCCCCCCAGTCCAGGCCCCACCACGAGCTCCAGCAACGGGGCCACCACCAGTCAGAACGTTTCCTCGCCCACCAGTGATGCCAGGACAGGGAGTGCCAGCCCCACCCAGTCTCCCAGCAGCACCCAGCCTGAGGCCATCAGGACTGATGTGCCCCAGACACCCCCAGGGCCTGAGGCTGGTGACAGCCCTGCCCTCCCAGTCCCACTGACTGAGGAGGTTGGTGCTAGCCTTGGTCCCATGGCACCAGTGACCCCAGAGGAGGCTGGGTCTGGCCCCACGGCACCACTGACCCCCAAGGAGGCCAGGACCAGCCCCACATCACAGATGACCCCAGAGAAGGCCAGGACCAGCCCCATGGCACCAGTGACCCCAGAGGAGGCCAGGACCAGCCCCATGGCACCAGTGACACCAGAGGAGGCTGGATCCAGCCCCATGGCACCAGTGAGTCCAGAGGAGGCTGGGTCTGGCCCCATGACCCCCAAGGAGACCAGGACCAGCCCCACATCACAGGTGACCCCAGAGAAGGTCAGGATCAGCCCCACATCACAAGTGACCCCAGAGAAGGTCAGGATCAGCCCCATGGCATTGGTGACCCCAGAGGAGGCTGGGTCTGGCCCTACGGCACTGATGACCCCAAAGGAGGCCAGATCCAACCCCACAGCACCACTGACCCCAGAGGAGGCCGTGTCCAGCCCTACAGCACCACTGACCCTGGAGGAGGTGCGGATGCTGGTGGAGCTCTTCTACCTGCCCTACCACCACGGAGCTCTGGCACAGGATCTCCTGGAGCACTTTCGGTGGCTGCGGGCAAACAGCCTCAGCGTGGGGGTCCCGGCCACGGCACCCGATGCCTGCGGGGTAAGGCTGGTCCTGGTGCTGCTGCAGCAGGGTGGCTGCCATGGCGTGCGTCCCCAGGTGGCTGACACCCGGTGTGTCTCCAGGGCACGCAGTGGCGAGGCCGGGCTCAGTCCTTCCAGCTGCTCTGCGCGCGGACGTGCCGCCTGCACAGCCGCTTCGTCAGCACCGCCGGCCGGGCGCTGCTCTACGACCTGCACCCCTACCTCTGGGACATCCGCAACATGCTGCTGGCTGCCAGTGCCTTTGTCCTCTGGCTGGGTACGTGGCTGATGCCAGCCCTGCCAGCCCCTGCCAGTCCCTGTCACACCTATCCAAACCCAGCTGAGTCGGAGTGCAGGACTCTGTGGCACTGGGGCACATCCAGGGCACCCTGATGCTTGTTCTCTGGGGATCCACTGCTTCCCCACTAAGGAGGTGAAGGTTTCTGGGACCCACCCCAGAAATCTGGGGTTCCAGTGTCCAGCTGGGGGTGCCAGGGTCCCTTCTGGGAGTGCACCTCCCCTTGACCCCTTTTCTGCGGCTGATTTGTGTCCTGTGCTCACCCCTTCACCTCTTTGCAGATGGTCACCTGCTCTGCGACCCCGACCCCAAGGGCACCTGGGGGAACTGCTTTGGCTGTAAGTATGGACACTGCCCTAGCTCACCCCCTGCCAGCCCCAGCCCCAGCCCCACAGCAGCAGCCAGGACTCCCCATCAGGCTGCCCTTCCCCACACTCTGCCTGCCGAGCCGAGCAGGAATGGCCCTGGGAATGACACAGCAGGGCAGGATGAGGCACTGCTGCCAGGGGCAGGGCAGTCATTGGAGTAGATCTTCACCGTATCTCACAGTCATTTCTAGGATATGGTTCCTCAGCCCTTTTATCCCAAAGACCCCAGAGCCTGTGTGGAAAAAGGGCTCTGGGAGCAGTAATGCCCTGGGTGACAGAGGTGGAGCTGTTTTTTCAATGCCTGTGCATCGCTCTGCACAGTTTTCCTCTGGTTTAGGGCTCCCTGGTTGCTTTGTGGGCCTTGTGACCTCTTAAAAACCAAGAACTGTTACCAGGTGATGACCTGAGCAGGTCTCCAAGTCAGTGTGAGAGGGAGCCATGTACCTTGAGCCCCTTCCTCGGGGAAGCAGCCATGCGGGGCACATTCCCACTGTCGCAGGCTGCACAGCTGGGGAACGCATCCTTGGAGCTGTGACAGCGGGGATCTGCCTGGCAGAGGCTGATCTCCCTTTGCCTAGCAGGTTTTTGTTCACCTCATGTGTGTCTGTGTCCTGCTGCTTCCAGGGTGCCAGAGTATCACTGCCCCGATCCTGCTGGGGAGGGACGCCGAGCCCTGGGCGCGTCGTGGGGGCCTCTTTGGAGAGCTGCAGGTGAGGGTGTCTCCCTCACTGTGGGGGCTGAAGGAGCCACTGGGAAGCCAATATCCCAACCCTGCTGTTGAGCTGCTGCAAGCTTGGGAAGGCAGAGCTGCCCCGGGCCTCTGCACCTGGGCTGTGGTTCCTGGGATTCGGGAGTCTCAGAGCCACCCTCCTCCTGCTGCCTCCAGGATGCCAGGACCAGCTGATGGACTGTATCTCTTCCAGGCACTGCTGCCCGTGGGGAACAGCTGTGACCTCTTCTACCATCCACCCCCACTCTTCCCATCCAGCCAGCTGTACCTCCTGCGCCCGCTGCTGCCCCTGGACAAGGTGGGAGCCGTGGCATGGAGGGGTCTCCTGCCAGAGCCTTTGCATGGCTTGTGCTGCCCTTAAAATGATGAGTTATGGGTTCGTCTGCTGCTGACCCCAGGCTGAGCTCCCAGTGTGGGGTGACACAGGTGGGGAGGGACCTCGGGTCCAGCTCTGCTCAGACCCAGCTGGCCTGGGGCAGCTCTTGGGGCTGTGTGGTCAGCATGTCGGACCATGGGCTGAAGGATGTGCTGTGGCCTCAGCAAACCCACCTCTGTGACAGGAGCCTGGCCAGACCTGGCTCCCTCACCCTGCTCCTCTCCAGCTCAAGAAAAGGCTAACACCACAAATCCAGGCACCACAGACACGAGTGCAGCTCATCTGCTCAGGCTGAACCTTGACAACAACAAAGTCTGTGTCCAGTGAAACCCTGGGAGGAAAATCCAGCTGAGCCCATTGGCCTGTTGCAGGAACAGGCACAGCAGGGCATGGTCCTGCCCCTGTTGTTGGGTTATCAGGGCAGCCTCCCCTTTCAGGAGCAAGGCTTTTATCAGAATGTTTGCAGCAGCAAACTCAACTGTGACCAAGACAGGACATTTGGGGATGTCCTGCTGTGCTCAGGCTCTCTGGAGACCTGAGTTTCAGTGTTGTTTTTGGTGCCGTTCTGGCTGCTCTGAGCATGCTCCGGCCTGGGGCCGTCTCTGCAGCGGCTGCTCTCAGGATGCCTGACCGGAATGGCAATTTCTGGTTTGAAGGCTGGCTGTGCTGTGGTGATGAGCCCGAGGCCAGCAGAAGGTGGTGGCTGGCATTGTGGCACGGCAGGCACAGACAGGGCTGACATGGGTCCGGGTCTTCCAGGGAGAGCTTTACCGCATGTGCCGGGAGAGTTTGGACTGTGATCCCAAAGTGGCAGAGATCCTCATGGCCCACCCGGATCTCCTTGGTGACAGGTGAGATGTAGCCCCTTTGGACTGTGCTGAGCCTGGACACGTGCTGGGTGATGCAGGGCTGGGGAGTGAGGCAATGGCCTCTTGGCATTCTTTTGGGGACCAGCTTTGCCCCATGGCTGGCAACGGCCTCACTGAGGGGGGCAGGGAGGGACATCCCCATGCTGATGTCCAGCAGGGTCACGGCAACCACTGTTATGGATGTCCAGCCTGGATGCTGGAGGCTGCAATGGCTCCCGTTGGCTGGGGGTTTCTACCGGGGATCTCAAAGGGGTGGTCAGTGGGTGCTGGGTGCTGTCCAGCTGGGGCGTGAAGGATGAAGCTGCTCTGAGGTTTCCCAGGGGCTCCAGGCTCAGCTGAGCCGTGCTCCTGCTCTGCCTGGCAGACTCCTGGGCAGCTTCCTCAGCCTGAGCCCCGAGTACACCTTTGTGCTGGAGGATGAGGGTGGCCCGTGTGGCTATGCAGCCGGAGCGCTCCACGCCGAGGGCTTCCTGCAGCAGCGAGACAGCAGCTGGCTGCCGGCCATACGGCACAAGTACCCCCCAGACCTGGGCGCGGGAGGCCCAGCTCTGGGACAGGTGAGGGGACACCTGGAGCAGAGGGGAGCGGGGATGGGAGAGGTGGAGGGGGTTCCCTCACTTGTGCTTGTCTCCCGCAGGATGCCCTGGAGGAAGCAGTGCTCTTCTTCCATGCAGAGCCACTGGCTGTGCCCCAGCCCGTGCTGAGACGTTTCCCCTCCCTGGTACAGCTGGGCACGGCCCCCCGCGTGCTGGACGTAGGGGCCAGCCGCAGCCTGGCCCTCTGCCTGCTGAGCGCACTCAGGGCCAACGGTGAGCATGACCTCCGAGTGCTGGCCCTCCATCCAGCACAACCCCATCCCAACTGCTCCCTCACCCACCAGAGCTGGGAGCTGGCCCCTCTCTGGTGCAGAGCAGCCCCAGCTCTCAGGCACTGTCCCCTCCCTTTGCACTGGGGGAAATGACTGGGACATGTCTCAGGGCATCACAGGGGCACTCTGTGCCAAAGGGGCAGTGGAGAGACCGATCCCCTTATGGAGGAGATCCCTGTCACTGTGCCCCCAGTCCCAGCACTGGGGTCCTGGTGCCCTGATCTCTCACCTCCCTTCCAGGGTCACGGGGAGTGTTCTGCCAGGTCAGTGACACCGACCGGCAGCAGCTGAGCTTCTACAGCAAACTGGGCTTTGTCGCCCTGCCGGTGGCCTGGGGCAGCTCTCCCGGCACTCAGCTCCTGGGACGTCTCCTCTGATGGGGCACAGGGAGCCAGTGCCCCAGGACAGGCTGGTTCCCCAGGCCAGGCTGACCGCCCATCCCGCACAGCGTCGGCCTGAGAAAGCGGGAACAGAGGGGCACCTCGAGCAGACCAGGTACAAGTGAGAGGGGACACGGCCTGGGGGTGAGCAGGATGTCACTGGGATGTGTGCTGGGCTGTGAGGTACCTGGGTAGCAGAGAGCTATTTCTGCCACTCAGGGGATTGGGCCACCTCTGTGCCATCCCAACTGGTCCTGTTTGCTGGGTACCCTCCACCTTTGCTGGGGAGCCAGGCTGTCTGCAGGCCCCCAGGCCTGCGGGAGCCCATGGGCAGTGTCTGGGTTGGTGGTCCCGGAGCACAGCACGGTGCCTTAGTGCTACGGGAATGTCCCTGTCACGCAAGGCTGGGCTGCCCAGCTCTCTCCATCCCCTGTGTGACCTGAGGCTGATGCTGGGGCTGGCTCTCAGCACCGAGGAGCTGCTTGTCTGTATGGATTGATCTGGTATGGGATGCGGTGAGGCAGCCTCTGTTTTTGTGCCTGGGGGCTGAGGGAAGCGCTGTCCTTGGCAATAAAGCGTTTGCTGGGCTCTCACCATGGCTCGTCTCTTGGGGGAAAGTGTTGCCAGCACGTCCCTCTCACACCCTCATGCCCTCTCACACATCCCACACCGGCTGTTGCTACAGTCGGTCTTGTGTCACCTCAAACAAAGCAGCTCCCCACACATCCACTTCCCCAGCTGCTCCCCGGCTTCCCCCTGCTCTGCACTCCGGGAAGGTGCTCCAGCCTCTGGCAGTGTGAGCTCACGGCCCCAGCCCTGTAGGGCTTTCCTGTGGGATGGGACCCCCGGGCTTGGGCCTCCCCTATGGGTCTGGCCGCCGCAGCCAGCCCAGGACAGGCAGGATGACCAAGGGGGGGGCATCTGTCCAGCCACCCAACTGCAGTCCCTGGAAAAGGGCTGCCAAGGACAAACCATTCCTGGCTGTTTCCCTCCCTTGCCCTTCGGAGCTGGCTGTCCCGGCCCCGGGGTGAGGAGAAGGCTGGCTGGGGTCGGGGTGGCCAAACCCCGGGAGTGGGGGGCTCGGCTGGCAGCTCCTCTCGGCCCCAGGAGCGGCCGGGCAGCTCCCGCGGCTCCGTCCCGGGGGGCCGGGGCCGGGCCTGGAGCCGAGCCCAGCCGGGGCGGGGGCTGGAGCCGGCCTCATCGCGGGGCGGCGGGCCGGGGGCGCGGGCCCGTCCGGGCCGTCCCGGCGGCGGGGCCGGGGCCGCTCGGCGCGGGCCGGGGCGGCGGGGCGGCCCCGGACACGGGCACGGCGCGGGGCGGGCCGGGGCGGAGCGCGGCGGCACGGACCGAAATCGCTCGGCTCGGCACTGCAGGATACGATACGGCACTGCACGGCTCGGCACGGCTCGGTTCGGCACTGCACGGCTCAGTTCGGTACGGCACTGCACAGCTTGGTACGGCTGGGTTCGGCTCGGTTTGGCACACGTTTCTGCTCAGTACGGCTCGGCACGGTTCGACACGGCCCGGCACGGCCAGCCGGCACCCCAGAGATACCGTGCGGGGCCCGGGAGCGGCTGTCCCGGGAGCGGCGGGGGCTGCGCCTTGCGGGGCCGGGGCGCCTCGGGGGTGTCGCGGGTGCGGGGGTGGGTGCGGCGGTGCCGCCCCAAAGCCCCGGTGGTCGGAGCGTGTCCGTGCCGTGCCCGTGGGCGCTGCGTGTACCGTGGTGCGGGAGGTGCCGTGGGCCGTGTCCGTGCCCCGCGGGCAGCGTGACCGGGGCGGGCAGCGCGGGTGTCCCGCGGGATGGGGAGCCCGGCGGACCCGGCGGGGTTGTGGGTGCCGCCTCGGGGTTGTACCGCACCCCAAAGCGTGTGGGCTGCGGGCCGAGCTGCGGGTTACAAAGTCCGGTGGAGAGTCAGGATTTCCATGAAGACCGGACTTGTTGTAGCTCATGGAAGAGAGGATGGATGGAGGGATGTGGGGCGGGAGGGCTGGCGGTGATGGAAGGGATGATTCTTCGCTGCTGGCTGTTCGCCTTCCCAGCTGCTCTCAGAGGAGCCCGCAGCTGAGCCTGTCCCGTCTCCAGCAGGTCCAGGAAGGCTGGTTCCCTGCTCCGGGGTGCCTGGGACCCCAGCCCTACCAGCAGCCCCCCAGCCCCCAGCCCCGCTGCCCGCCCCTCAGCCCGTGGTGATGGCTGATGTTTGCGCATTCCTCCGAGGTCTTTCCCTCCTGCCGGCAGCTGGTTCCTCCCAGGGCTGCCTCTCCCGAGCCCGGGGCAGCTCAGAGCAGAGTGAGCAGACCCGAGGGCCCTGCCGTGTCCTGGGGAGGCTGGGTGGGGGTAGGAGCTGTGCTGTGACCTGCCCTGGCTTAGGGGGTGACAGCAGGATATGGGGATATCAGGTAGCCCAAAGGGGCTGGAGCCGGAGTTGTCAGGGGAAGGGAAGTGCAGCCCCAGCCCCACACAAAGCTCTGCCCCGCTGACACCCCGAGATCCGGAGCGTCCTTTCCGCAGCAGGGTCCCTGTCCCTGCATGGAATGGGGTCACACAGAGGGTGGCAGGGGTAGGCACTCTGCCTTCGGACAGCGAGGGGCAGCGAGATCCCAGCCACAGGAGGTTGTGGTTTTGGGAGTGACAGTAAGCCTGCCAGGGAATCCAGATTCCCATGTGACCTTGGGCTGCTTCCTGGTGCTTCTGGGACCAGTTTGAGGAACCCTGTGCCCTTCCAGACCTTGGTGGTGCTTACCCCGGAGCTCTGACCCATGGCAGGTCCCCTCTTGAGTGGGGTGGGGGTATCAGGGCTCCCCTGCTTCGTGCACATGCACTACTGGCACTCCAGGGCTGCCGGGAAGCGGGAAAAGCGGAGCAGGCCCATCCAGGCAGCCGGATTGCGAAAGGGCCAGCGCTGAGCCACGTGTGATGGGGCCCTGGGGAGAAGGGGAGGGATGGAGCCCTGAAGCCATGGGACTCACCAGACCTTCTCCTGCCCCAACTGCTGGGGATGTGACCCCATGCTCTCAGGGATGTCCTGGCATGGGACATCAACACAGAGTGACTGTGTCACCCCGTAACCTTCCCAAGGAAGGATAAACAGAGCGAGCTTCCTCTCCCTTATGCTGGCGGGTTTCCCAGGTCCTCGGTCTCTTGTGCTGCTCTTCTCCAAATCCTCCCAGTTGTCAGTGCCTGGGATGCTCCATGTCCCCGTGGGTGTGTCCAAGGCTGCTGCTGAGTGAGCATGCTGTGAGGCCTCGGTGGCCTGGCCCTTTCCTGCTGCCGTGGTTTGGGATGTCATCCCTGTGCTGCTGGGATGCCCCGTGCTGATCAAATACACGGACTCACCCGAGGACCTGCTTCACCAGGAGCTGCCCCTTCCCGAGGTCTGTTGGATGTTCACCGGGATTTTGGTGGGGCAGACTGAGGTCCCGCTGTGTGCCCAGTGAGTGCTGAAGGACACACCTGATTTGAACAGTCCTGAGCCCCAGACACCCCCATCAGCACAGCCGAGGAGCTCTGGGAGGGGCAGGCCCCGTGCAAGACACTTGGGAGAGCAGAACAATGGTGGGGACGGTGCCTGGCCATCAGGGCTGCAGGCCCTGTCAGGGTGACTCTGTCCAGGGGGACTCAGCATCCCCCATCACCCACTGGGACAAGCAGAGCCAGTGGGCTGGCATGAGAGCAGTTTGAGCAGTGCCATGTGGGGCTGTCCCCTGTCCTGAAGGGTCTTTTCACCCATGCCAACCCCAGAAGCGCAGGACTGAGGCTGAGGACTGGAGAGAGCCCCAAGTCCTCTGCAGGACTCTCGGACACCCCACCACCAGCGCCAGCTGCACTGAGGGCTGGGATGTGGCTCAGGGCCCCGTGCACACCCGGCTGGGACATTCCTGAGGTTTCCTGGGCAGTGGCAAGAACCTGGGCTGCTTGCCGACTCCCACGCCCAGCGCTCACTCCCAGCCAGCCCGTCCTCCAGAGCCCTTTACCCTTGCAGTGGAGTTCTGCTGAACCTCTGTGCCCTTGTGCCAGGGCAGCACATCCAGAGTGGCACAAGCCCTGGTCCAAGAGGAGACTGTCCCTTGCTGGAGCTGACAGCAGGATGGTCGGGATGCTGGGGTGGGCTCCCCATCCAGAGCAGCAGGCAGGGCTGGAGCAGAGCAAAGCAAAGCCTGCCAGTGGAGCGAGCAGTCGGGCAGCAGGAGAGGAGCAAACGCACGGCTTGTGCCTCAGAGAACGGAAAAAGTGATGTGGACAATGAGAGCCCTGTTAGCCTGACTGCCTGGGACACGGACACGGAGCGTGTTCGGAGAGGGAGGTGGTACAGGAACGGGGAAGGAGCCGTGCTGTGCTGCAGGGAGCTCACATGGCAGCTGGCCTGGGCTGGCCATGGAAAGGGCTTTGGCCCCACAGAGCTCAGCAGGGAATGTCACTGGGAAACTCTGAGGTGAGTGGCAGAGCTGAGGTGCCAGGGCAGAGGAAGCGCAGTGGGGATGAGGGATGCTGGAGCGGAGCTGAACCAGGACCCGGGAGTAGGGATTACAGAGCCTGGAGGTCACGCTGCTGAGGCTTGCAGGGGAATCGATGATTTGCTGCACAAAGCCCAAGAACTTTCTCAGCTGCCATGTTCTGGTCTCTGGTCCTATGTGTTTTGTTCCTCAATGCACAGGTTTAAATTTTCCTTGTAGTCAAGGATATAGGCTGCACGATGCTGCTTTACCAGGCTGTCCCTATTCCCATCTCTGTTTCCCCCCATTTCTGTCTCTTCAGTCTGTACTAGGAGGGTACTTTTCTCCTCCTCCTGGCACAGTTTTGCTTTGAAAAGCATGTGATCCTCACCAGAAAGCCCACGGAGTGGTGACTTCCCCATGTAACCACATTTTAGTTCCAGCAGGTGACCGGTTTTAATCCACTTAGCAGAAAGTGCACTGATTTTGTTGAGTGCTAATTATTCATTAAAAGGTGGTGCAAGATGAATCGAATGCCTTCCAGTCTCAGCCTGTTATATCAACACAGTTACTCCAATTAACAGGACCTGTGATCTCATAAAAGGCCATTCCCGCTTCCTGACGCGGGCTATTTCTGCCGGACCGTGGAGATTGGCATTAATTGTGCCCGTGTCCTTCAAGGTTGTACTGACCCCGTTGCAAAACTGCCCAGTTCCACAGCAGAGCATCCTGCTCGCTCAGGAGTGCTGGGGAAGCTCCAGTCCTTGTGCACTCCAGCTTTCCCTAAGGAAACACACTCCAAGGTGTGTTACAGTTAGCACTGAGAGGGCCCACATTTGTGTGTCAGGACAGCTCTGAGGGTTTACAGCCCTTCCTCTGGGCAGGGCGGTGTCGAATAAGAAGTTTTGTTACTGCTGTGAGATGGCAAACTCATCCTTTCGCTGCTTCCCAGGCGGTGTGGAGGTGAGGATGGAGCATTCCCATCCCAAGCCCAGAGACTTGGTCCCCTTTTCCAAGCCACTGGCAGGGCTGGGGTGGCCCATGCACCCGCCTTCCCTTCCTGCTGGCTGGGTAAAAGGTTCAGCAGAGCGTTTCTCTGCTGCCTGCCCACAAACATGCATCCTGCTGGGCTCTGCTGTTCTCACAGTGCCAGAGCAGGCAGCTGAGGCACCGGGAGCCCAGAGCTGGCTCCCACCAACCCCAGGGCTCCAGGCTGCCTGAGCTATGTCCCCACCAGCTCTGTGGTGTCCCCTGTGCCCCAGTTGTGACAGAGGAGAGAGCCAGACCCACACTGACATGATTGCCCCGAGGGATTCTATGTGCTTCATAGAATTATAGGGTTGGAAAAGACCTCCAGGGTCATCAAAGCCAGCCTGTGTCCAATCCTCACCTTGTCAACCAGACCAGAGCACTGAGGGCCATGTCCAGTCATTCCCACCACTGTGTCTGGTGTAGAACTGGACCAGCAGTGCTGGTCTTTGTTACTCCTCACTCCCTTGCTGAGCATCTCTGCAGGCACCAGGCTCATCCCGAGGCTCTCATTGCTCCTGGTGGCACCTCCGATGCGACATGTGCCCAAAGGGGCCAGCAGGCAGCAGGGCTGGGCCCTGTGGGGCTTCTGTTGATGTGATGGGTGTGGGAAAAGGGCTGGCATTGGGCACCATCCTGGTTCATCCTTGTCTTGGCCCAGGAGACATTCCCAGAGGCTGGAGTGTGGACCAGGTCCTCACCATCTGGAAAAGTGAACCAAGCAGGGATGGGGCTGATTCCTCTGTGAAAACCCTGCCCTGGAGGCTGGTGGGGAGGTGGAGTAGCTGTGCCACCCCCAGCTCTGCATGGGGTTTGAATTTGTTTCCCTTCCTCTGTGACACTGCAGCTAAACATGGGAATTTTAAATCACCCCAGGAAAGCCAGACCTTGTTCTTTTTAATGTTTCCTGATCGCAAGCAAGGTCTGTGTGAGTGCAGCGGGCAGGATCTGTGCTCAGGGTGGATGTGGAGCACAGAGATGTCTTGCTGTGGGGCTATCCTGGAGGGGTTTTGGGGACTGTTTTCCCACCATGGAAGAGACCAGCAGGGACAGTGGCGTGAAGCTGCAGTGGACAGGGAGGTGGGCAGGTGGCCGTGCTGGTGGTCATGCGTGAGCATCGGTCAGAACTTGTCAACACCAAGCAGAAATGCTGCTCCTGAGCTCCAGGATCCATGGGAATAGCGCACTGAGAAGGGAGGGTGGCTCACAGAGAAGGGTTTTCACTATTGTTTGCCATGGGACTGGTGCAGGAATACCACATCTCCCTCAGGTATTCAGGGAGCCACAAATATTGTCGGAGGAATGGAGGAACGCAGCACAGAGGAATGTGAATGCTCTGGCTGCCTCGCTCCTCACAGAGGGCAGGAGCGTGGGCTGGAATCCCCTCAGCCAGCAGCCATTCCCTGCTCCTGCTGGATCGAGCTCCTGGCCAGTCCAGCAGGGCTTTCCCTGTGCCCTGAGCCTGTTCCAGCTCCCTCGGCTCTGGCAGCAGATCCCCCTCCTTCCCTTCACCTCTCTGGGGGTGACGCACACCCCTGTGCCCGTCTGCCCTCACTGCCCTTCAGATGCGACCGGGCAGCGCGGTGGGGGCTCAGTAGGGGCTGTTGGTAGAGGGGCAGTGGGGAACAGGGGCACTGGGCAGGTCCCTGACAGACCCGAGGGGGCAGGGCTGGTGCAGGGGCTGCGTGTGGGGGGAATTGGGCTGGCTCCGGCCAGGACAAGGCACGTGGCTGTGCTGGTGCTGGGCAGGGGGTTTAACCAGCACAGGGCTGGGCAGGGAGGCTGGATGGGGGGGCCGGTGTTCCAGTCCTGCATGCCCTGACCCTGTCTGCCCCTGCAGAGCCACGCTGCCATGGGAGGCTGCGGCACATGGGCATGGCCGGAGCTGCTGGTGCTGCTGGGCAGCGCGTGGCTGTGGGTGGGCAGTGCCCAGCCCACTCCCCCGGGCCCCACGCACGCCGCCGGGCCCCAGCTGAGGTTCCGCCTGGCCGGTTACCCCCGCAAGCACAACGAGGGCCGCGTCGAGGTCTTCTACAACGACGAGTGGGGCACCATCTGCGACGACGACTTCACGCTGGGCAACGCGCACGTGCTGTGCCGGCACCTCGGCTTCGTGGCTGCCACCGGCTGGGCCCACAGCGCCAAGTACGGCAAAGGAGTTGGTAAGAGAGGGGTGGTGGGCACAGCATCCCCCTGGCGCAGCCCCCCGCGCTGCCGGGACTGGGGTGGGTGCCCTGACAGGTCTGCAAGGGGCACGCTCTGTGTTTGCAGAGTGTCTGGCAGTGAGTGTGCGCACATGTGGGCACATGTGGGAGCTTTCTGTCTGTCAGAGCAGCCCCTTGGGGAGGTGGAGACCACCCAGGGCTTTACTCTTGGCATTTCACTGGCCTCAGCTTTGTGCTACAGCTCCTGCTGCAACCTGTGTGGTCCCTGGCCGTGCTCCGTGGGCTCCCTGTTCCCAAGGGATGCTTGGCTCCCCCTCACCCCCGGCTGTGTCTGGCAGGGCGGATCTGGCTGGACAATGTGAACTGTGCCGGAAGCGAGAGGAGCATCGGGGACTGCAAACACCGGGGCTGGGGGAACAGCGACTGCAGCCATGAGGAAGACGCGGGTGTCGTCTGCAAGGATGAACGCATTCCAGGCTTCAAGGACTCCAACGTCATCGAGGTGAGGAAGCTGCTGGCCAGCGTGGGCAGCTGGGGATGTCCAGGATCCCACAGAGCACCCTGGGTGTGGGGCAGTGTGGGAATTCTCCCTGGGAGTGCAGGAAAGCAGTAGTGGCTTTCCTGGCTGTGCTCCCCAGAGGTGCACCTGGGGACTAAAGGGGACAAGGGGCACTGGGTACACTGGATGGGATTTGGTCCTTGGCTGCCCAGGGCCATCAAATGTGGCCAGCAAGGATGCAGGACCGGCTGTTCCTGTGCCCTGCCTGTGACTAGGGACCCCTGTCCTGCATCCTTGGAGATTCCTTGGGGGTGGGCCGGCAGGAGAAGGGGTGATGGGATGTGATGTGAGCTGGGGCTGACCTGATCCCCGCAGACCGAGCAGAGCCATGTGGAGGAGGTCCGGCTGCGGCCGGTGGTGTCCGGGGGACGGCGGCAGCTGCCGGTGACAGAGGGCATTGTGGAGGTGCGCTACAAGGACGGCTGGGCACAGATCTGCGACCAGGGCTGGGACAGCCACAACAGCCGTGTCATCTGCGGCATGATGGGCTTCCCGGCGGAGAAGAAGGTCAACAGGAACTTCTACAAGTGAGTGAGGCCGGCAAGGAGCCCACAGGGGTGGGGTGTCAGAGCAGAGCCAGGGGCACGGGGCTGGGGGTGGTGCCAGGGGCATGAGGTAGTGCTGGGGGGACAGCAGAGGCTGTGCTGTTGGGTGGTGTGGCTCCTAAAATCCCTCCCACCCTACTGCTCGCCAGTCCGAGCCCCAGCTGGCTATCTGGACACTCACTAACCAAGCTGAGAGGCTGTGGGATGGTTGGGGGGCCTATCCCCCTACCACACACACTACAGCAAAGGCCACTCCTTTGCTGTAGGGGAGTGATTTTGCTCCCTGGCAGTGGTGCAATGTCATTTCCCTCTGGCTCCCCATCCCGAGGGAGGTTTGCAGCCATCAGGGGATGCTCCAGCCACACCATGGCTTGAGCAAGGGGCTCGGACAGGCCATGCCTGGCATTGTGTGTGCCCTGAGCAGGCAGCTCCGGTGTTGCTCCGCAGGCGGCCGAAGCGAGCAGCCAGGATGAAGGGCCGCAGCCCAAGGCCAGGCAGCAGGTAAGGGGCCAGGGCGCCCCATCTGCTGAGCTGTGGCAGAGCTGGGCTGTCCGGCCCCGCCAGTCTCTGCCGTCAGAATGGATCCTGGCACAAGCGGATCCGGACGGAGCAGACTGAGGGCCTGGGCTGCGCTGGCCCAGTAGGACAAACCCCACCCCAGGGGACCTGCCTGTGCGTGCTGGGGTCCCCCATTCCCCACAAGAGATGATCTCTCTCCCAGGCCAGTCATGCTCCAGCCTTGTCCTGCACACCAGGCAGGAGTCCTGGCACCCTGGGAGGGGAGCAGGAGGCCTCGGAGCAGAGCCGTCTCTCCTGGTGGATGGGGAGAGAGGGCTGTGGAAATGGGCTGCTTTCTTCAGAAAGCAGCGGTGGGGACACTGGAAAGGCTGTGCACCCCTCCATTCCCTGCAGGATGGGCTGGCATGGGCACCAGAGCCCATGCTCAGCAGTGCTGATGGGCACAGCATGGCAGGTCCTGCCCTGAGTGCCACATCTGCATGGGGTCTCTTGCATCCTCTGCCCACTCACTCTTGCTGCCTTTCTGCCAGACCCAGGGGATGGTCTGGCTGCCTTTTCCCTCCATCCCTGAATCCTGCTGCTGGATTTGTTGGTGGATACAGTGAGCCAGAGCCCATCCTCTCTGGGCTGTGCCATGGCACCTCTTTCCTGAGCCCGCTGCCAAGATGCTCTGCCCCCAGCACGGGGCCTTGCCCCAGTCCCCCCACCTTCCCTGGTGCTGAATGTGCCCTACACCCACTGCGAGCTCTTCATTGTGACACTCACAGGTCTGTGTTCCCAGCAGTCATCCTTGCCAGCTCCTGCAGCTGGCGATGGGAATTCAGGTGGGGTCATCCCCTGGGTTTCCTCAACCCCCACCTGCAGGTCCTGTTTGCTACAATGTGCTGTTTCCTGGCTGGTTTGGTGCTGACTGCCCCTTTCACAGTGAGCAGGTCCTTCTCCTGCTGCACTGGGGGAAATATTTTGTGTCTCCATGAGGCTGCAGTCCTGTCCCTCTGCCCAGAGCAGGAACTGGCTCCTGAGAGCCGCACTCTATTTTGTAGGGGCTGATCAATTTGGGGCTGCACAGCCACAGTCATATGTGGGCACAATATCCAGGCTGAAAGGGGAGTCCTGGTCCAACTCCCTGTGTGGAGCAGAGCTAGCTGTGGGTTAACCCAGGACTTCATCCAGCTGGCTTTTGAAACCTTCCAAGGATGGCAATTCTGCAGCCCCATGGTCTCTGCTCCAGTATGGAACAGCCCTCACAGGCAAAAGGTTTTCCTTACCCTGAGCCTGAACGTTGTGTTGTCAGTCACACCTCTTTTCTCTTGTGCTCTTCCCTCCCTGCTGGAAGAGCCAGGATCCTCACAGCTCCCACCTCAGCCCTGGCTGGAGCAGTCTCCCACCCCCCTCTCCTCCCACACCGCTGTCCTGCTGCTCTCTCTGGGGCTGGCACCACATAAATGACATCTTCTTTTCCTGGGGACCCAGATCCAGATGCTGGATCCAGATGTGGTTTCCTGAGCGTGGATTGTTTAACCAGATGGCACTGATGCCCTCTGGCTGTCTGAATCCCAGCCCTGTGCTATGTCCTGGGGCTTGCTGCACTGTGCAGGCTGATACCAACCTGTGCTGACCTGCAGGACAGTGGCCAAGCTTGGTTTTGCCTGGTCCCTGGGGCTGTCAGTCCCCTGCCCTCCTTTGGGCCACTCTGCTCTTCACTCCTTGCAGGCTCTGGGGTTCTGGCTCTGCTCAGCATCTTCCTCCCCGAGGGAAACAAAGCATTTGAGGATGTTGGGATTGCACCTACGCCTTGTGTGTGCTGAGCCCCAGGCAGCTTCCCTTCACGGCTCAGCCTGTGCCAGGGCTGCTCCGTTTGCTGCAGTGGGTTCTTGCCAGCCTGCAGCGAGTCCCACTGTGCCCCATGGCCCCAGGGCGAGCGCCCCAGGGTCGCCTGTGCTGCTTGCTTGGTGCTGTTTGCTGGGTGTCCTGCTCCTTGGGGACATGGCACAGTGGTGGCACCTGGTGTCTGGATGAGGACACGGACACACCTCACCCACACCTGACCGATCAAATGGTGGCCGTCGGTGTTTGATCTTTTGCTGTGTGACAAGGCAGAGCAGGATGTGGCTGCATCCAGCAGTTTCCTGGTGGGATGCATGCAGGAAACTGCATCATTGCTGAGGAGTGTGGCTGTGTCACACTGCTGGCGGCAGATGATGCTGTTGCACCCCTGTGTGACACGAAGGGGATGCACATGAGTCTTCCTGGGGGCCAAGGTGCCCAGTTCAGCCTCCAGTGAAGCCAGGGCAGGCTGTGCTCTCTGTGTCACTGCTGCAGGCAGAGGTGACAGCCTGAGGATCTGGGCTCCATGATGGTTGTTTTCTGTTTTCCAGGCTGGCCTCCAAATCTCAGCCTAAACAAAAGCGCAGGGAGGACGTAGGGCCCAAGAAGAGGTAAATGGCTCCAGTGGCGAGCCAGAGACAGGAGCCTCGTGCAGTCCCACCAGAGCTGTGCATGTCCCCACGTGCGTCCCCATGCTGCTGGGGGTATGGGACAGGCAGTTGGCGAGGGGTGGACACCTGGCAGGCACCGTGTGTCACCCCAGGGACAGGGCAAGGGGCACGGCCAGCGTGTGCAGCCACAGGCAGGGTGGCCAGTGACACCTCCACTGCCACTGGCCACCCTGCCCGTGGCTCAGGGCTCCTCTCCCCTCACAGGCTGTTCACAGAGCGGCAGCAGCCCAACTACCGCCTGCACTCGGTGTCCTGCATGGGGACAGAGGTGCACCTGTCCATGTGCTCCTTCGAGTTCTACCAGGGCAACTCCTCTGCCGCCTGCGGGGCCGGCATGCCCGCCGTGGTCAGCTGCGTGCCCGGGCCCCTCTTTGCCACTGGCAATGCCCACAAGAAGAAGCAGCGCCAGCAGCAGCAGGGCCAGGTGAGCCCCGCAGGGTGGGGGACAAGTCCTGTGGTGGCCCACAGCCGGACAGTGCCCCACAGCCAGGTTCTGTCCCCTGGGCTGTGTGAGTGTGGGGGCTGCTGGGTGACTGGCTCTGGAGCAGGAGGTGGGGACGGTGTCCTGTGCCTGCACATCCCAGGAGTCGTGGCCAGCGCTGCGTTGTGACATCGCACACTGTCCCACGCCTGTCCCCGCTCCCGCAGGCCCGGATCCGGCTGAAGGGAGGCGCGAGGGTCGGCGAGGGCCGTGTCGAGGTGCTCAAGAGCAGCGAGTGGGGCACGATCTGTGACGACCGCTGGAACCTGCAGTCGGCCAGCGTCGTGTGCCGCGAGCTGGGCTTCGGCAGCGCCAAGGAGGCCCTCACTGGGGCACGCATGGGCCAAGGTGAGGCTGCCAGGGCAGAGGAGCCAGGCATCCCCTCCTGAGGCTGTGGATGAGGCACTTGTCCAGGCTCTGCTGGGCTGGGGTGTCCCGTGGGCACTGGGCTGCTGGATGCATGTGGAGCATCCCGATGGGACCACGGCTACTCGACCACACTGCCCCAGGCAGCAGCTGTGAAGGCTGGAGTGTCCGGCTCCCTCAGGCCTGCTGAGAAGAGAGGGCAGCCTTAGGGACAGGGTGGTGCTGGGCATCCCTGTGTCACAGGGCACTGAGTCCTGCTGTCCCCCGGCAGGGACGGGTCCCATCCACCTGAATGAGGTGCAGTGCCGGGGCACCGAGAAGTCCCTCTGGAACTGCCCCTTCAGGAACATCACACAGGAGGACTGCAAACACACGGAGGATGCAGCTGTTCGCTGCAACATCCCCTACATGGGCTACGAGAACCTGGTGCGCACCACGGGGGGCTGCCGGCTCCGTGGGGCTCCCAGCAGTGGGGCCTCAGAGTGGGGTGCTGGGGGAGGCCCATGGGATTCAGGGGACCCTCATCTCTCCTCCTCTGCACCCCACATATTACCCTCTGCTCTGGGGCAAGGGCTGCCCTGGGAGCTCAGGGCTTTTGTGGGTGGGAGTGCCTGTGAGGAGGGGGTGGAGGGGAGGCTGTGGGGGCTCTGGGTGCTCTGTGGGTGATGCTCTGTAAGGGGAGGTGCGGGGCAGCTGCTCCCTGCTGCTTTTCCTGCCTGTGCCCGCTCCCCATCAGAAACACCAGAAAAAAAATCACTGTGGGCCAACCAAGAGAGATTTTTTTACCTGTGATGAAACAAGCAAACAGAGCAGCTTATTCCTGTTTGCCCTGGCCCAGTGTTTCATCCACTCTGAGCTTTTTTAATGATCTTTAACTCTCTCACACCTGTCATTTCTGAAATGATGCCATTTCAAAATGAACTGTTTTCCCTATGCTGGTGAGGCAATTCCCAAACTCACAAGCAAATTCTTGTCCCCAGATCCACCAGTTTTGGCAAGTTCCCTGCTGACTAAAGTTGTGCTTGGCTCTGCTCAGTTCCTGGCTTCCCCTTCCCCCTGTGCAGGCACAGCAGCACAGCCCTGGCTGTGCCGGGACGGGGGCTGGGGACAGTCCTGTGGTCCAGGGGGAGCATCACCTGTGATGGTGATGATGCTGCCACTGCCTTTCTCCGCAGATTCGGCTGAGCGGGGGCCGGAGCCGCTTCGAGGGGCGGGTCGAGGTGGCGGTGGGGGCTGGCAACGGGGACCAGCCCCGCTGGGGTCTGGTCTGCGGCGAAGGCTGGGGTACGCTCGAGGCGATGGTGGCCTGTCGCCAGCTGGGTCTGGGATTCGCTAACCACGGCTTACAAGTAGGTGCCAGCACCAGCTTGGCCAGGGCAGCAGCAGCCACCACCACTGCTCACGGGGCTGGGGACAGGGACGGATAGGGCTGGGGATGGGGCAGAAGGTGGCACAGTGTGGGGTGCCCGCTCACGGCCCCAGGGCTTCCCCGCAGATCCGCCTGGCCGGCGGGAGGACGGAGTTTGAGGGCCGCGTGGAGGTGAAGCGAGGCAGTAAGTGGGGCACGGTCTGCAGCGATGGCTGGACCACCAAGGAGGCCATGGTGGCCTGTCGTCAGCTCGGCCTGGGCTACTCCCTGCACGCCGTGACGGTAGGTGCCAGCGGGGAGGGCCCCGGTGACGCTCTGGCGAGCACAGGCACCGGCCGGCGCTTCCCAAATGACCATGGGGCTGCACGGGGACAGATGGGGACAGAGGGACGTGGCCACTCCATGTCATAGGACAGGACCTCCTGGGTCAGCCAAGGGCATGGGCAGCTGTGGTGGGGGGCTGGCTGCAGCCTGGGCATGAGTGAACCAGGGCTATCCAGCCACCAGCCCTGCCACCCAGCCTGCCTCGCCCCCTCCCCAGGAGACGTGGTACTGGGATGCCAGCAACGTGACAGAGATGGTCATGAGTGGCGTGAAGTGCGCTGGCCACGAGATGTCCCTGAGCCACTGCCAGCACCACGGCGCCAGCCTGAGCTGCAGGAACACGGGCACCCGCTTTGCTGCGGGCGTCATCTGCTCCGAGAGTGAGTGGCCACGGGGGCTGCGGGCAACAGGGGCTGCAGGGGGGCTGTCTGTGGGTGGGGGTTCTGCAGGGAGCGGGTCTGTGGGCAGTGGGGTCTGTGGGCAGTGGGGTCTGCAGGCATAGGCTCTGCAACTGGTGGTGTCCGTGGGCAGTGGGTTCTGGGCAGTGGGGTCTGTGGGTGGTGGGGTGTGCAGACAACAGTGCTGTGGGGCCAGGGGCTGTGGTCAGTGGGGTTTGCAGATGGAGGCCACAGGGTCAGGCAATGCCCAGCCAATGAGAGGGCACATGTACACCCCGCTGGGCGCTGCCCTGTCCCCTCCACTCGCCCCATCCCTGCCAAGCAAAGGGCCTGTCCCTGAGCTGTTGCCTGTCCCCAGCTGCATCCGACCTGCTGCTGCACGCGCCGCTGGTGCAGGAGACGGCGTACATCGAGGACCGGCCGCTGCACATGCTGTACTGCGCCGCCGAGGAGAACTGCCTGGCCAGCTCGGCCCGCCTGGCCAACTGGCCCTACGGGCACCGCCGCCTGCTCCGCTTCTCCTCCCAGATCCACAACCGCGGCCGTGCCGACTTCCGCCCCAAGGCCGGCCGCCACTCCTGGGTCTGGCACGAGTGCCACCGGTGCGTGTGTGGCACAAACAGGGACAGGCATGTGGGCAGGGGACAGATGGGGCTGGGGGTCAGAGTGGGGAGAGGGTGGTGGTGCTGCATTGGGCTGGGTGAGGGTGACACTGGGTGAGGAGGGTGCTGGGCAGGGGTGACGTTGAAAGAGGGTTACACTGTGCAAGTATGACACTGAGTGAGCGTGACACTGGATGAAGTCACCCAAAGACATTGCTGAAGGTGACACTGGGTGAGGGTGACACTGGGTGAGGTAGAATCTGCTGCCAAGGCTCTGACTTTGCCTGGTTTGTCTTAGGGATGAGCAGTGTTGGGGCTGGGGTCTCCAGGAGGGCACGGATGGGGCTGCAAGCCCTCTGCTTGCCTGGGCCATATGACTGGGGACTGTTTTGTCCCCTCCCAGGGCTCTGCCCAACTTAACAGCACCACAACCTCAGAGCAGGGGCTGCAGGGACATTCCTGGTGGCGAGGGGCCGGGCAGGTGGCAGGGGGCTGATGCAGGGCAAGGCAGTCTGCAGCTGGTGCTGGCTCCCTCCCACAGGCACTACCACAGCATGGACATCTTCACCCACTACGACATCCTGACCCCCAACGGCACCAAGGTGGCTGAGGGACACAAGGCCAGCTTCTGCCTGGAGGACACTGAGTGCGAGGAAGGTGGGCGATGTGGGGCCCTGCAGTACCAGCCCTGCCCGTGTCCCTATCACGGGGCCAGGCTGGGACGAGCTGCGTCTCCTCCTGCCTGCAGACGTGGCCAAGAGGTACGAGTGTGCCAACTTTGGGGAGCAGGGCATCACTGTGGGCTGCTGGGACCTGTACCGGCACGACATCGACTGCCAGTGGATCGACATCACTGACGTCAAGCCAGGCAACTACATCCTGCAGGTGCTGCACCTGACCCTCCCCAGCCCCTCCTGCCGCCCCCCACCCTCTGTCCCTGCACCCCAGCTCTCCATACACCCCAGCCATGCATCCCTCTTTCCCACTGGAGCTCGGTGGGGCTGGTGGGTGTGCTGGCATGGGACAGTGACTGTCCTCATGCCTGCAGACATGCAGGGCTGCTCAGACATGCTGCCACATGGGTTTTCCAGCTCTGCACTGCCCATGGGCACATGGTGCCCAGGGACAAGGCCACTGCACCAAAGAGCCAGCCACTGGCTCCTTGGAGCCCTCCAGCACAGCTGGGGAGACACATCCTGTGGGGCTGGGGAAGGGCTGCAGGCCTCACTGTCAGTGCCTCACAGGTCGTGATCAACCCCAACTTCGAGGTGGCAGAAAGTGACTTCACCAACAATGCCATGAAATGCAACTGCAAGTACGACGGGCACCGCATCTGGGTGCACAGCTGCCACATCGGTAAGTGACAGAGCTGCAGGAAGCCGTGGGGATGAGTGAGGGTGGGCTGGCGTGGGGTGCTGGGGTCCTGGGGGCAGCTGTGGTGGGAGGTGCTGGCAGGGCAGGGGATGCACAGCACGGGAGCCAACAGCCCCTGCCCTCTGCCCGCAGGAGATGCGCTCAGCGAGGAGGCCAACAAACGGTTTGAGCAGTACCCAGGTCAGCTCAACAACCAGATTTCATAGGGCCCTGGCCCCGGGGAGACAGGCATCTCCCTCCCTCACCCTGTACGGGTGAGAGGAAGCCACTGGGGGACCGGCGGGGAGGCCTCATGTCCAGCGCTGCTGCCATCGTGTCCTGCCAGGGACTGCCCAGGACTCACCACCGGCTGCCCTTCCCCACCTCGGGGGGGCTGGTGCTGGAGGCACCGACACCTGCACCTCCCAGCCTGGGGCTGCCATCCCAACCACTGGCCAGAAGACCGTGCCCACATCCCCTGGGCTGCGGCACACGGGTACGGTCCGGGAGGTCCTGCACCCCCCACCGCTCCATCCCTCCCATCCCAGCTGCACCCCATCTCCCACTTCCCCCTTCAGCCCTAGTTCCTCACCCCACAGCTCATCCCCTCAGCTGGCCCCAGGACCCACCACCCACACAGGCCCTGGGAGCCCCTGGTCCCCTGGGGATGGTGCAGGTGTCTCTGCCCACAAGCGCTGCCCAGGGATGGCTCCTACCCCATCTCTCAGTTGTAATTTTATTTCCTCTATAAAGTTGTAAGTTCTATTTCCCAATGGCTGCTGGCACGTCTCTGGCTTGGGATGAGAAGCCTGGAAGGAGCAGGTGGCACAGTTCATGCTGCGGGGCTGGTCACCACGCTCTGGCACAGTGTGGGAGCATCCCCTGGCCCCTGCACCGCCTCATCCACACAGCCCTGGCCCCACACCACCCACCAGCAGCAGCCCCATGGCACCGCGTCATGGGGGGTAACTCTGGAGCCAGGATGTGGTGAAGAGCTGGTACCCCCGCACCAGATCCAGGGCGAATGTTATCGAGCAGAAATCCCATCCTGCGTCTGTGACCCTTGGGGATTGGGGTCCACGCAGCTGTGACCCACAAGAACTGAGGTCACACAGCAGAGAGGGGCTGCCTCGACTCCTGTGCGAGCACAGCCCGGCAGGATCTGGGGCTGAGACTCTGGGCAGGGACACTCGGATGTGACACAAGGGCTGAGAGAGGCACAGCTCAGCCCTCACCCCTCAGCTGGGTGCTCTGACCCCACCAGCCCCTTCCCCATTCCGGGGACCCCGGGCGCTGCCCCCAGCCTGGGAGGAGGAGGGGGCAGGCCTTGGCTCAGCCCTGGAACGCGCTGCGGTCGGCGCAGCCGGAGCAGCTATGCCAGACACGCCGCGATTTCCCCCGAGCCGGCGGCGCTGGCCGGGGCAGCGAATTCCTCCGGCGAGGCCGGGGCTGCTGAAAGGAAGCCTGTTCTCAGGGCAGGGCGAGCGCGGGGGGAGCAGGAGCAGAGCCGCCCCTCACCACAGCACCCCCGAGGAACTGTGCTTCTTTATCTCCCAAAAGCCACAGGCCGGGGCTCGGGAGCTCCGTCACGGGCACGGCCTGGCCAGACAGCCGCATTCCTCCGCCGCGCTGGGCCCGACGCGGCTGCTCCCGGCTGCCCTCGCCTCAGAGCCCCTGCTCCCGCTCCAGCGGCGGCTCTTCCAGGAAGGCAAGGAACAGCCGGAGCTGCTCCTTCCCCGAAGGCCGCCGGCCGCCAGCTGCAGAGCACAGGGACGGCCCCAGCTGTCCCCAGGGTCCGGGTGTGTGTGGGAGCGGAGCTCCAGCACTGACAGCGAGCTGGGGGCGGGACAGGCAGAGCCCCGGCTCTGGCTCCCATCCGCAGCCCTCCGGGACATCAGGGGCAGAAGATGCTGCCCCAGACATCACAAGTCCAGCACTGACGCCAATTTCACCACGGCCTGGAAAGCTGCTGCACGGGAGGGGATGTGGACACAGGGCTTGGAGCAGTCGCAGAGCTCACAGCAGAAGGGATGTGACCAGAGGGACATGGCACACAGCACTGCTGCACTCCAGGGAGGTAATGCTGGTTCCAGACCCGCTCTGGGGCCGCACTCACCCACAGACAGGCCAGACAATCCACGGCTCAACAGCTGCCCACCTGACACAAACAGCAGAGTCAGATCCCAGCCCATGTGGGTACCAAGCGGGTGGCAGGACACCGCTAACGCTGAGGAGGTCCCTGGAGGCACAGCTCCTCCCCAGCCACAGGGTCTCATGTGGGGACTGACAGGAGGAGCAGAGTCCCATACAGCCCAGCCTCCACCAGGCAACTGCTGTTGGGGGCCACTAGAAAAGTGCTTTATTCAAGTACAGAGGGGAACGGCTGCACCACGGGTCACCCAAGCGCAGGCCCCTCTCCTGGCCCCTTCCAGCCCTGCATGAGCTCTCCGTCCCTGCCTGGCCAGCACGGACACATCTCAGTCCTGCCCTCGGCTCCGGGCCAGCGCCGAGTGGTCTCTGCTACTCGGTGACCTCGGGGATGACGCTCACCAGCAGGGTGTCGTAGCCGCGCCGCACCAGCAGGGCCAGGTTCTGCTGCGTCCGCACCGCCTCGTACACGTCCTCGGCGCGCCGCGACGCCGTCCCGTTGATCTCCAGCACCACGTCCCCGGCCTTCAGCCCTGCCCTGTGGGGAGAACACGGATGAAGCACAGAGAGAGTGAGGCAGACACTCGGCGTCATCGTCCTCCAAGTGCAGCAGGAGCTGTGCCACCAGGGGGTCTACAGCCACGGCCAGCGGGACCCCCAGCCTGGGAAAAGGTCCCCAGGTGGTTTCTGCTGCAGATCCCAAGCCCTGCTACTCTGGAGTAAAATACATCCCACAGCTCCTCCCTCACACACCCCTGAGGCACAGGGCAGCACTTACTGGTGTGCCGGGGAGCCGATGATCACCTTGTGGATCAGCACGCCGTAGGAGATGTCAGGAAAGCTGGGGTCACGCAGCTTCAGCTCTGCCAGGATGCTGCAGAGTGAACACTGGCATCAGGGATGGAGCTGGAGGCAGAGCAGGGCTCCCACCCCAAGCCCTGGAGCTGCACAGGCTCAGAGACCAGGCACAGAATTTCCTCTCCTGTGTCCCTGCACCCTGCTGAGCACGAGCCACAGCTGCCAGCCCCAAACATCCCCATCCTCCTGTCAAAATGAGAGGACAAGAATCCCAAGGGCACCAGGGAGGGCTGGGAACCCCAGAGCAGCTGCCAGGTGGATCAGAGCTGTGGTGATGCACATCCCCACGTCACATCACCCTTCCTAGGGGTCAGACCTGCCCCTCCCCTGCTGCAGTTTCACTTCTCTACCCTGGGTGGGCAGGACACACAACACAAGCTGTGCCCCTCTTCCTGCCAGACGTGTCAGCAGAGCTCTCCTCTCAAGTCTAGAGACTAAACAATCACAGTTTCTCCAAATTTCCCACAGATTTTAGGTTTTCTAAACCAAATTTAAACTCTGCATCTCTCACAGCTCCTCTTTGGACTCTCCCCAACTGCTCCTCACCCGTCTTGAACGAAATCCAGAAGTGGATGCAGCACTCCAGCTGGATGTCTCCAGAGTGACAGCATTCTTCCCTCAAACACTGCATCAGCTCAGCTCCCTGCAGACCCAGACACTCAGTCTCTGCCCAGCTCTGCTCCTGTCAGGTCCCTGCTCAGCCAGTCAGGGCTTCCCACGTGGCTGAACTCTACTGTGCTGTCCCACAGCCCAGTGCAAGCTGCCATCCCTTGCCAATTTCACACAGCAAAGGTGGGAAGGGGCCTCTCAAGATCATCTCACCTGACCCCCAGCAGGCTCAGTCAGGGCAGGCTGCTCTGGACTGTGTCCAGTGGGGTTTTGATGATCTCCAAGGACCCTCCAGGCAATGTTTGCCAGGCTCTAACCACACTTCTCACAGTATAAAAGGGATTTCTTGAGGACCCTCACATGTCTCTGTGCCCACTGCCTCTTATCTGCTCTGGGCACCACAGACAGAACAACGGGGTCTGTGCCTGAGCCTGTGCCCAACACGGAGCTTCTCTTTCCTGTGCCAGGGAAAGGTTCCGGCCTTTCCGCTGAGCATGTTCAGAGCAGTCACTCGATTCCAAGGCGAGCAATCCCTTGTTGGGAGCCCTTCCTGCTGGGCACAAACAAGCCTGGCAGTCAGGTGGTTTCCCTGGACCGGCTCGAGGGCTGGGCGGAAACTGGACCCGCTTCCCAGGAGCCGTGTCTGAGGAATTTCACGCTGCTTCCTGACAGACCCCGTCCCAGCAAGCGTGGCCAGGGAAGCAGGAGGAGGCTGGGCCAGGCTCCCACATCCCTCGGGTTCTGCCGAGTACCAGCACCATCTGCTGGGCACTGGGGAACTTACCAGACCTTTAGCAGGGCAGAGCACAGCCACAAAAGGTGTTGTGGCACAACACCAGCCCCACGAGGCAGCTGAAGGGCCCTTAAATGTGACTGCAAGAGCCAAAGAACCAGAGCAGGTGTTGTCCTTGAGAACTGCTCCCGGAGGTGAGAGCACGGGTCCTGCTTGCTGACATGGGCACTTCACAGAATCATGGAATTGTTTGCGTTGGAAAAGACTTTTAAGACAACTCCAACCACTCCCCCAGCACTGCCCAGGCCACCACTGACCCATGTCCCCAAGTGCCACATCCACACGGCTGTTAAATCCCCCCAGGGGTGGGGACTCCACCACTGCCCTGAGCAGCTGTGCCAGGGCTGGAGAGTCCTTTCCAAGAAGGAATTTTCCCAATATCCAACCTGAACCTCCCCTGGCACAACATGAAGCAATTTCTTCTTGTCCTGTCCCTTGCTCCCTGGGACTAGAGCCTGACCCCCAATTGGCTGCACCCTCCTGTCAGGGAGAGCACTTTTTATCTGCTCATAGAGTCTTCTACAAGTACAGAAACTTGCAAGTTTCCAATTTACCCCTGAGCCAGCAGCACCCTCAGTTATTTGGGAAGATCCCATCACATCCCTGCCCACCCTGTTGGCCCCTGACCTCAGGACAGGTACCTGGGAGTAAGGGTCAGCATCATCACCCCGATGTATCGGCGCTTCGTCTCTGCATTGCCAAACCAAGAGCCTGTGGAAGGAAAGGACATGGAATGTCATGGCTGGAAAACAGACACACGCTCAGAACAGTGCTGGGCTGAGCCCCCACAGCCCTCAGAGTAGGCAGCATCCAGAGCTATTCTAAGTCCCTACAACAGCTCAGTCCAATTCCCAGTAGCAGCAGGAGCTTTCCAGGTGTTGCATTTTGCACCATGACTTGGCTTCCCTGCGGTTTGTCAGATTTTTGACAGAGAATGTCCCTCTCCAGCATCACAGGAGAACCAAACAGGGCAGGGCAGCAGCACCACAGCTTTCCTGTGGCACCAGATGAGACCCCTAAGACTTTTCCTGCTTTCCTTGCCTTTCTCAGGAAGAAGGGTCCAGAGCCTCCCTCTCTCATCCTCCTCCCCCAGCTCCCAAGCAGAGAGGCCCCCACTCACTCTTGCGCTGCTCCTCCTTCTGCAGGAACTTCCGCAGCCGGTCAGAGGGGATGGCAAAGGAGATGCCCGACGTCACCTTCATGGTGTTCACACCAATCACCTCGCCATCCTGCAGGGAAAGGGCACCGGGCTACCCAGCCTGGGTCACTGTGCAGAGCAGGGGAACTACTGCACCAGCCTGGGCTCCCACCTGTGCGCCCACCCCGTGCCAGGCTGCTGTCCCTGTGTCCTGCCCGACGTTGCTGAGGCTGGGCAGGACCCAGGAGCTGAGTCTATGGGATGACTCCATGCAGTCCCTGGCTCTGCCCTGCCAGCACCAGCCAGGCCTTGTCTCCACCAGAGCCCCATCAGCTCCAGCTGCCTCAGACGCTGCACAGGGGTCTCATGCCAGGCTTATCCCTCCTCTCCCTCCTCCTTCCAGGAAGCCTCCCAGCACCCACAAGTGCTCCCACAGAGGGACAAGGAGCAAGGGGCATACAGCACATCCCTGCCCCAGCCAGCAAGCGGACAAGCAGCAGGACTCACCAGGTTGACGAGGGGGCCCCCAGAGTTCCCAAACTGCGGCAGAGGAGAGAGAGTGTGAGCAGACAAAGAAAGCCCCATGCTGAGGCCAATCCCAGGGTGACCAGCCAGAACCCCGTGCTCTGTGCAAGCCCCTCCTCCCTCCCAGTGCCCCATGTCCCTTACGTCGATGGCGGCGTCGGTCTGGATGTACTCCATATCGGTGGCGGCCAGGCCCAGCTCGCGGCTGCCGCGCTGCGCCGAGCTGACGATGCCTGAGGTGATGGTGTTCTGCAGCGCAAAGGGGCTGCCCATGGCCACCACGAACTCGCCCTGCCGCACCTCAGCCGAGCGGCCCAGCGGCAGCGTGGGCAGCGGGTGCTGCGGAGAGCGAGACGGTCAGCGGGACAAAGCGGGACAGAGGGGATGTCCCCACGTCTCGGTGTCCCCACGGCTGTGACAGGCACACACCTTGGGCTTGATCTTGATGGTGGCGATGTCCGCCACCTGGTCCACGTCCTGCACCACGGCGTCGTACATCTCGCCGCTCGCCAGCTTCACCCGCACGCGCCGCCGGTTCGCCACCACGTGCGCGTTGGTGACGATCAGCCCATCCGGGGACACCAGGAAGCCTGAACCGTTGGAGATGGGCACCTCCCGGCCAAGGAAAGGGTGCCTGTAAGGAGGGCACAGGTCAGGAGGAGCAGTAGGAACAGGCACAGTGGTAGGGCTGGGAGGCAGCAGCGAACAGCGAGGGTGCGCGGGCAGCGGCAGGATGGCAGAATCCTTCCCTGCCTCAACAGTCTGCACAAACAGGGGAATAGACACAAATGCAGCAGGAATCCAGAACTCGTGCGCAGCCACAAAGGTACAATCCTACCAGGAATAGAGGCACGTGGGAGCAGGAGGGGCTGTGACCTGTGCGGGGACAAGGCCAGAACACATGGAGCCCAGCCCTGGAGCAGGTAACAAACACCTGAGAGGCAACAGGAATGTCTCCTGCCAGCGGGAGCAGACTCACAACTCCAGGCCCTGGTCGATCACCCCAACCTCCACTGAGAGTCAGGTGAGGTGAATGGAAAATGGGATGGTCCAGCAAGGCCAAAGCCCAGCTGGTGGTGAATTACTGCCAGTGTGCGTCAGGAACAGCACCAGCTGATGCCTCTCACGTGAGGCAGAGAGAGTGACACTGTACACGGGTAACACCAAGCTGGAGGCGGCAGTCACCCAGCTGCAGGGCAGAGCTACTGCACAGAGGTGCTCCGAGAGGCCGGAGGCGCCGGATGGTGAGAACATGACAGGGCACAAAGGGAAATGCCAAGTGCTGCTCCCGAGGCAGAGTAACGGGGCCGCCTGGAAGGCAGCTTTGCCAGACGGCCCCGGAGGACATGGAGGCGGCTGCGACGTGTGGCAGCCGCGTGTCGGTCCCTCCCGCGGCACTTGCGGGAGCCCTCCGCAACGGTTCAGGAGAGGCCGGCGGAGGTCCCGGAGGGGCCGGGCCCACACTGCACAGGGAGGAGGGAAATCCCTCCCGGGGACCACCCGGTGCCGGTACCTGCCCACGATCTCCACGTAGACCAGCGCGGGCGCCGTTTTCTCCACCACGTCGGCGATGAAGTTGAAGGCGGCGCGGGGCGAGGTGGGCGGCGGGGCGGGCGGCGGGGCGGGCACGGCGGCGCTCAGCGGGGGCCGGCGGCGCTCCCGGGCCCACAGCAGCACCAGCGCCGCCGCCCCGGCGCCCACCGCCGCCGCCAGAGCCCGGCCCCCGGCGGAGGGCGGCGGAGGATGCGAAGGAGGAGGAGGGGGAGGGGGCGGTGGCGGCTCAGCGGTGCCGGTCAGCGCTCGGCACCAGCGCTGTACAGCCGGTGGCACCGGGACCCACCGGATCCGCGCCCTCCGCGCCGCTGCCGCCATGCTGCCGAGCGGCGGCCACACCCCTCCGGGGCGGGGCCGGGCCGCGGAGCACTCCGGGAGTTGTAGTCATGAGGCGGGGCCTGCCGGAAGCCACCCTCTGCCGCGGGGCACGCCGGGAGCTGTAGTTCCGAGGCGGCGCCTGGCGGAAGCGCGTTCTGCCGCGGGGTACGCCGGGAGTTGTAGTCCCGCTGGGAGCTACCGTCCTGCCATCAGCGAGATGTGCCGATAACCGGCGCGACGGCGGAGCAGGGCGGCCCCGCGGTCAGAGCCGCTCACCGGGCCCGTCGGGGCCGCCAAGGGCCGTAGCCGAGGCGAGAGTGCTGCGGCGGCGCGGTGCGGACCAGGAAGGCGGCACGCTCCCAGCGTGCCCCGCGCGCGGCCGCGGGCAAGATGGCGGAGGGTGCGGGTGTGGGGCGGCCGTGAGGCACCGGCACGGCGGGGATGGAGCCGCCCGCGGCCCCGGGCCCCGAGCGGCTCTTTGACTCGCACCGGTGAGCGCCCGCCCGGGGCCCGCGCGGTGGGGATTCCCGAGGGAGCCGCGCGAGAACTGCGGGAACCCCGGGCGGGGGTCGCGAGGCCAGCGGAGGGCCGGGGTGTCTCACGGAAGCCGCGTGGGGAAGGTCGGGGTGACCCGTGGGGGGACCAGGGAGGGTCTGGAGTGTGCCTGCAGTGGGTTGGAAGGCTTGTTGGGACCACGCCGAGCGGCGGCCTCAGGGAGGGTCCGGGGATCGTTCCGGCCCTTCTCAGGCGGCCCCGGCCGCTCTCTGCCCCTGCAGGTTCCCGACCGATGGGTTCCTGCTCCTGGCCTTGCTGCTCTACGCCCCCGTGGGGCTCTGCCTGCTTGTCCTGCGCGTCTTTATCGGCGTCCACGTGTTCCTGGTCAGCTGCGCCCTGCCCGACAGCGTCCTGCGCCGGTGCGTGGTCTCGGGGGGCTCCGGCTGCTGCCCCGGGCGGCCCTGGGGTGGCTGGGCTGCCCCGGCCCCTGGGTATCACGACCCGCGGGGGCTTGGCTCAGGCAAGGATCTGTGGGGAGCTGTGCCTTCGGGACTCCTTGTCATCAGGAGCCTTGGAGGTGCTTCCTCTGTAAAGCTCGGAGCTGGCAGCCACCTCTGGAGTGCTCAGGGACTGGTCCGGAGCGCGTGGATCGGCGTGGTGTGCTGCTCAGGAGTTCTGTGGGCACTTGCTGCCCTCATCCCAGTCCCCGCCCTACAACAATTCCTGCTCCAGATGTGTCATTTCCATTCGGTCCCAGTGTCGTTTGTCCAGCCGCCAGAATTCCCGGGTCCCTGCGTGTTGGGTGTGTCAGGCTCGGATGGTGGGACTTGAGGAAGATCCTTGTTCCCCTGGCAGGTTCATTGTCCGTGTGATGTGCTCCGTGCTCGGGTTGCTGGTGCGTCAGAGCGACCCTCGGCTGCGCGGGGCCGGCGCCAGGGTCTTCATTGCCAACCACGTCACCCCCTTCGACCACAACGTTGTCAGCCTGCTCACCTCCTGCAACACGGTGAGGGCACGGCCGGGGCTCCTCCCCCAGGGCGGGGCACGGGCGGCTCTGCCCGATTTGGTCTTGCAGTGGTCACAGTATCTTAGAATATTCAGGGTCGGAAGGCACCTTAAAGCCCACCCAGTGCCACCCTTTGCCGTGGGCAGGGACACCTTCCCCTAGCCCAGGTTGCTCCAAGCGCCATCCAGCCTGGCCTTGGACACTGCCAGGGATTCAGGGGCAGCCACAGCTGCTCTGGGCAACCTGGGCCTGGGCCTCACCACTCTAACAGCCAAAAATTTCTTCCTAATATCCAGCCTAAATTTCTCCTCTTTCAGTTGTACCCATTACTGCTTGTCCTGTCACTCCAGTTCCTGATGCAGATTCCCTCTCCAGCTTCCCTGTAGGCTCCTTCAGATCCTGGAAGGTTTCCTCTCCAGATCTGATTTATTAACTCAGGGTGTTAACCTTGAGGTGTTTTCTGTGGCTCAGTGTCACTCTTGGGCTCTGACTGAAAAAATGGAACAGGGTGAGGAGCAGCAGGAGCTGTTACAGTGAATGTTGATTTTGGTGAAGCATGGACAGATCCCAGCAGCTTCTTCCTTCTCTGGCCTTCTGGATAAGGGGGCAGGGTGTGGGGTTTCCCTCAGCACTGGGTGGGCAGTTTCAGGGGGTGCATGGAGGGTGCTGAGGGAGCTGCATGTTGGTGATGCTTGGGTAGTTCTGGGCTGTCCCTGCTCTCCTGTAAAATCCTTTGTGTGTGGAGTTCCTGAGTCAGCAGGCTCTGGGTGGCTCCTGTGTCCTGCACAGCCATGGATTTACCCCTGGCCTGGAGAGGAGGGACTCCTGGGAACAGTGTGTGTCCTGCCAAGTGTCTCAGGGACTGCTGGAGAGAACACTGGGAACACAGGCAGCTGGGAGTGCGTGTGTCTGGCAGGCAGGGCGCAGTCTGAACTGTTTGGAATCCAGTCCCTGTGGAACTGGGGCTGGAGCAGAGGCTGAGGCCTGGCAGTAAGGTGTTCTTGGCCACCAGTGCTGTCAACGCAGGTCACTCTCAGTCCCAGAGAGGTTTTTGCTAACAAAGAGGAACTTTGTCACCTCTGTCAGCTGGGAAGGTGGGCCTGGAGGGGCAGGAGGGCCTGGAAAGGTGGGAAGGGTGGCATTTCCTCCTCACTCCTGTTCTCCCTGCAGCCTGCATTGAGCGGTGCCCCAGGGTTCATCTGCTGGTCCCGGGGATTCATGGAGCTGGGAGTGACAGGCAGCCGTGCGGAGCTGGTGGATTCGCTGAGGGAATACTCGGCCCACGAAGGGAATCCCCCACTGCTGCTGTTCCCAGAGGAGGCGGCCACCAACGGCCGGGCCGGGCTGCTCCGCTTCAGGTGCGGGAATGGGAATTCCCACGGCAGGGTGGCACTGGGGAGCGGGAATTCCTGCAGCAGGGTGGCTGGGAATGGCTCTGGGGAACCAGCACTCTGTGACAGAATGGCTCGAGGTGGCTCTGGGATCATTCACTGCAGAATTCCTCCCTTCCAGCTCCTGGCCCTTCTCCATCCTGGATGTGGTCCAGCCCGTTGCCCTGCAGGTCCGGAGGCCGTTGGTGGCCGTGGTGAGTGGTGGGCACAGGGACAGGGTGTGGGGTGGGCTTTGTGCCGGGCTCTGGGTGCTGCTGTTCCTTCTGCTCCTGCTCTGGAGCTTGTGGTGTGGCCTGGCCTCGTGTTCTGGCACCCCAGAAACAGCTGCTGGGAGCTAACACTGTTCCTGGTGCCTTTCCTGGGAACTCGGCCCAGTCAGGACTCCCCTGGTTTCATTGGCCAGTCTGACAGATGTTTGGTGGCCTGGCTGGCTGTCACTGTGCCTCTGGCTTCCATGGCCAGTGCTGTCTCCTCTCCTCTTGGTGAGTTCCCTGCTGTGAAAGACCAGCTGCAGTCAGTCCTTGTGAGAGGGCCCATGTGCCAAAGGTCCTGCCGGGCTCTGGAGGCTCCTGAGCTGGTGCCCCAGGCACAGACACAGGACATGGTGCAAGAGCAGCCCCACACAAGGGATAAAGTTCACGAGGGCAATGGCAGTGCTGCCAAAGGCAGGGAAACTGCTCTCAGCGAGGCTTTGTTGAATTTCTTATTTCTTGATATTTATAATTTACTGTCTGGTGAGAGTCATGGCTGTCACTCATGGGTCTGGTGTTTCTGTGGGACACAGCAAAGGAACCCCTGGCAGGGTGAGGGGTCAGCTGCATGTGTGCAGGGATGGGAACTGCAGGAATATTTGGCAGAGCTTTCTTAACCCCTGCCAGGCCAGGGAGGCTGAGGCAGAGTTCAGGGAGGGCCACAAGTGTGGGTGAAGATGCACTTCTCTAGCAATGAGGGTAAGTTACATTTTGAATGACTCCTCCAGAGAAGTGGGAGATCTCTCCTGTTCTGGACAGTTTATAAGGAGTTTCTTGTGCTTTTATTTGGTTTGGTTCCTCTGAGAAATTCAGAGATTCAGAAATTCAGACAAGTTATGTGTCTGTCTGTTTATCCCTTCCCTTGTGCATGTCAGGAGGAACAGCGGGTCTGTGGGGAGGTGCTGGTTACAGTCACTTCTTGGCTCAAATTCTACCTCCAGAGTCTGAGCAGGACTTTGTACTTCCTCCACATTGGCTGAGTAAATCCTGGTGCATTTCTGGTGTGATTTTAAACCATCAGAAACTCGAAGGACTGGAGATGTGATATTTCAAATGGTTCAATTGGTGTTTTATAGAAAGTTTTCTTACATACTTATGTGATATATATCAAGCACTGGGCTGATAAAAACACCAAATTTGGGGTTAAGAAAGAATTTTTTCCAGTTGCATGAAATGTTGCAGGAGGGTGTTGTTCTGTGGCACAGGCAGTGTAGCTGAAATCTGGCTGTGGGCATCACTCCAGGCATTTGGGTTTAGGCTTCTGAGGTTCTGTTTGTCCAGGAAATGAGGCTTCTCTGTTCCCATCATGCTGGGCTTTTGGGGCTTTTCTCATTTACAGCTCTTCTCCCCAGGCCGTGGGATAAACCAGGCATGAGCCTGTCTGAGAATCACAGAATCATTTGGGTTGGAAAATCCTTCTGAGCCTATGGGGTCCAACCATTCCCCCAGCACTGCCAAGGCCACCACTGACCATGTCCCCAAGTGCCACATCCACAGGGCTGGTAAATCCCCCCGGAAATGGGCACTCCCCCCTGTCCTGAGCAGCTGTGCCAGGGCTAGACAGCCCTTTCAAGGAGGAATTTTCCCAATATCCAACCTAAACCTCCCCTGGCACAACCTGAGGCCGTTTCCTCTTGTCCTGTTCCCTGAGAGAGCTTGCAGGAGCTGGGACATCACAGAGAGGTTGTTCCCACCAGAATGAGGGAGGCTTTCTCATGGTTTTGAGGCATTAGTAGGTTTTCAGGCATTTTTGGTGCTTTCTGAAGGCACAGACTAGGAGGGAGTGTGGGGATACTGAGGGGAAGTCTTGCTGCTGTCTTAGTGGGAGGAAAAGGTGACTGGGACCAGTGAAAACTGGTGATGACTAATGAGGGTGAAGCTGCCCTGGGGCTTGCTCTGCTTGCACTGCCTTTGCTGTGCCCACTTTCCCAGTCCTCCAGCCACGGCTCAGGTGTGCTCTGCCCACCTCCATCCCTTGTGGAGCCTGGACCAGCTCCTGTTCCATGGGTGGAATCTCACTGTGCTCTCTTCCCCAGAGCGTGGCTGACTCCTCCTGGATCGCGGAGCTGCTCTGGACTTTCTTCGTTCCCTTCACAGTTTATCAAGTAAGGTACTACGTCTCTCTCTTCCGTTTGGGGCAGGGTTGAGGGTGGGCAGGGCCTTGGTGTCACCGTGGCAGTGAGAGCTCCCTCCCTGGGTGCCACAGCGGGGCTGGGCTCGGCACCATCTGGGCCTGGCCATGTCCAGCTGCTGGACCAGCTTCTGAGGTGGAAAGGAGTCTCAGTCTCTCCAGGTGTTCAGTTCAAGTTTCCAGGTGTATTTTTGAAGCTGGTCTGCAGTGGTTCTCTCCAGGTCTGCTCAGCCCAGCGGTGCTGGCTCCCAGCATCTCTTTCTGTCCCTACAATCCTTTGGGAATGGGGTGGTCCAGGGGGATGGTGCAGTGGTGGTCCATACCCCTGCCCAGGGCATGGGTGAGCCCAGGCTGGCTGAGTAGCTTTGCTGTAATGAGGGCAGTGGAAGGGACTGGGAATCAAATGTAGGGCTTGGTGTATTTCAGCACAGGAAAGCCTTTCCCTGGTTCTATCTGCCTGAATTCTGGGTGACCTGTTTTCTACTTCCATGTAAATGGCCACGGATCCTCATTAAGGCCTTTCTGGGAACTGTAGATCCCTCGTGTTACACTTGAGGGCTAACACAGCTCTGATGAGCCAGTTCTGTCTTCTGAGCCGAGCCATGTCCTGGATTTGGGAGTGGGTGTTGGGGTTTGGTGCTCCAGTGGGGAAAGGTGTGGGGGTGAGCCCGGAGCGTGGAGGTGAGGATGGCAGGGTGTCTCCAGGGGCTGCTCCCAGCAGGGCTGGCTCCATGTGCTGTTGTCCCCGTTCAGGTGGATGCCGTCTGTCCCCAGACAAGCGGACGAGCGGAGTGAGGACTTTGCGCTCCGAGTTCAGGAGGTAGGAGGGTGGTGTGGGAGAGGGATGTGTAGGACTGCTGCAGTTTGGGATGGGCACAGAGGAGAGCAGGGTGCAGGCAGAGTTGCAGAGGGCGTTTCTGGATGTGTTTGTGTGATGGGAGCTCTGGTATGTATTTATTGTCCCTTACTCAGTTATTTCATGGCCTATTTGCCACCCCACATTGAGCTTTTCTGCAGTTGTCAGGGCTCTTCCCATCGAGTTCAAACCTTTCACCCCCTTTTTATAATGCCACGAAGCAATTGTTTCTCCACCCTGCCCATATGTGCTGAGTACTTCACAGCTCCAGACATCTCCTTGTCAGCCTGTTTTGGCAGGATGATATTGCTACTCCTCATCCTTCCTGGTTCTCTGCAACGCTGAAATGCATCCCTGAGGCCCTGGAGAAATCAGTTCCCAGCCCTCTTGTCACCGTGGCTCCATGTACCCCTGACACGCTCCCCAGCATGGAGGGGCTGCCTGGGCCGTGTGTGTTGTGTGTTTTTACGTGTGACTCCTCTGCATTCCACAGCTCTTGGCCATGGAGCTGGGTGTGGTATCCACACGGATCACCGCTGCCGACAGGACCGAGCACATGAAGAGGCTGAGGCACACGTCACGGCTGCCCTTTGCCCCAGGTGGGCATCCTTGGGGGGGCTCCTGGCTATGGAACCTCAGCCTGGGCTCTGCTTTTGGGGGGGCCTCTGTCTGCTCTCAGCGACAGGCTGCGCACTTTTAGTGCCTCACCCTGTGCCCACTGTCTTTTCTCCTGCAGCCTCGAGCCAGCGCCCAGCAGCCCGGCCCAGGGTGCCCCCCAGCCTGCCCGGGGGTGCTCCCGAGGACGTGAGGGTCGTGGCCATGGCACAGCAGGTCAAGGAGGTGCTGCCTCACGTGCCCCTGGAGGTCATCAGGACAGACCTAGGTGAGTAGAGACTCGGGTGGCAGCAGGGACGTGGGGGCACCTTCTGTGGTCAGAAAGAAGAAACCTTGTCCCCACTGCACTGGAACACAGTGGCAGCCAGGATGGAGTGTCCTGATCTCTCCCTTTGTCCCTGCAGTCCAAACCAACTGTGTAGACACCACCATTGCCAACTTGCTGGAGGGGAGAGTTCCCTTCTTCCCTGAGAGTAAAGAGGCTGGAGACCTGCCTGCCCCGTCTACCTCCCAGGCTGCAGCTGCTTCTGGCATCCAGGGCTCTGTGGCTGCGCCTTCTTCCAAGGTACTTTGGGGTTGTGTCTCCGTGCTCTGGTGGCTCGTGTGTAGGACTAGCCAGGGGCATGGAGCACAGACCTGGCGTGCCAGGTTCTTCCAGAGCCACCAAGGAGGCCCCTGCTTCATCTGTCTGCTGATGGCTCCTGTGCTTTCTCTTCCAGCCAGCTACAAAGCAGTTTGCAAAGTCCCCCGTGGAGCGTCACCTGTCCTTGCAGGAGAGGAAACGAGCCTTGTACGACTATGCCAGGAGGTGAGAGCCCCCCACACGTCCCCCTGCTAGGGCTATCCAAGAGCTCCCCCTGCTCAAGCCCCCAGATCCCGGCCCCAGCAGCACCCGAGATGTCCTGGGCACTGGGCTCTCCAGTGTGAGTCATGTTTGGCTGATGGGAGTCCCTGTCGGACTGGGTTTCTCAGGGGTTCCACTGGCGCTGTGGCACCCTCAGTGTGGGCAGGACATTCTTGCTTGGCACCAGGGACAGCGCTGTTAATCCTCCTTGGTGTGAGGGAACAGGGAGTGAGTTTGATCTCTGTGCAGGGTTTCCATGAGGTAAATCATGGGACAAGAGGCCAGTTCTGGTGTGTGGGTCTTGGTTTAGGAAGATACAGAAAACTGAGAATTGAGTTTGAGGGGAAGTTGAGTGTGCCTGGGCTTGTTGGGCACTGCAAGGCTGGGGTGGTGCTGCGGGATCTGTCCTGTTGGGAAACCCTGACTGGGAAACCTGGCTGGGATCTGCAGGGGTGCAGGGACTGCCATGGGTACCTCCCAGCCTCTTGCAGCCCTCACTCGGTCCATGCTCTGTCGGGCTTGTTGTACCTGTCCCGTGGCTCTCTCAGAGCAGCTCCTGCTGCCTCCACTCGTTTCCATGAGCTCCAGGCGAGCTTGGAATGGAACCAGGGTCCGACCAGAGCCAGCGTGCAGCCACAGAGTGCCCAGCCCTGGGGTGCTGCGGTGTCCCCAGCTCCCGGTCCCTCGGGGCTGCTTCCGGGCCGGACGGGTGATCCCCGGGGGGGGTTGGCGGTCAGGCCCCTCGGGAGGTCCCAGCCCCGCGGTGTCTGAGGCCGCTCTCTCCTGCAGGCGGTTCGCCGAGAAGCACGGCGCGGCAAGGGCCGGCGGCAGCCCCTGACCGGAGCCCCGGACCTGGCCGGTGGCAATCCCTGACCGGAGCCCCGGGCCGGACCGGACGTGGCCGGTGGCAATCCCTGACCGGAGCCCCGGGCCGGACCGGTGGCACCGGGAGCGCGCGGGCCCCGCGCGGACGGGACGGGCGGGGCGGGGGCGCCCCCTGGCGGCGGAAATAAACGGCGGCAGCGTCCGGCGCGGCTCGGGCTGTGCGGGCACCGGGGCGAGGGGCGGGGCCGGCGGGAAGAGGGGCGGGGCCGGCGAGGGGCGGGGGCGGCCCGGCTCCGTGCGGGTCTGCACGCGCCGCAGCCGACGCCTGCTCGCGCGCCGCACGTAGGCGCCGCTTAAAGAGGCAACGCGGCGGGGCCGCCGCCCCCGCGGCCGGGCGGGCTGCGGCTCGCGGGCCCCAGCGGGCGGAGCCGGCGCCCTTTTAAGAGACCGGTGCCCGGTGCTGGTGGTTTTATTTACATGGGGGCTCGCTGGCGTCACGTGACTGTCAGCGGCGGGGGCTGCGCGCGGAGCACCCGCGGGGCCATGGCGGGAGCCGGCGACGACGGTCCGGGGGGAACTGGGGCACCGGGGCGGGATCGGGGCACTGGGGGAGCCGGGCGGGCCGGGGAACCGGGGGCTTCGGGGCACCGAGGGGTTCGGGACAATGGGTGACCCGGGCGGGAAGGGACACCGCGGGGTTCGGGACACTGGGGGAGCCCGGGGATCAGGGGGCTGACGTGCACATAGGGGGTCTGGGTCACCGGGAGTCCCGGGTGGTTGATGTGCACTGTGGATGGGGAGCAGGTCAGTGGGGAGCCCAGGCGGGGTTTCTGCGGGGCTGACGTGCGCCGGGGGCCGGGGAGCGCGGGGGTCCCGGGCAGGCCGGTGTGCACCGGGGGTTGGGTCAGTGGGGGTCTCGAGGGGGGCTGATGAGCACCGTGGGGGCGGGGCAGATGTGGGTCGCAGGGGAACAGCCCTGGGGTGCGTGGGACGTCCCGGGTTGGAGGCTGCACTAGGTGCTCCCGCGGTCTATGGGTAGGGGTGCGGGGTGATCCGGGGAGAGCTCCCCACCGGGATGGGATGGAGTGCAGGGGTGGGTCCAGGACAGCACGGGGGCTGACAGCCCGTCCAGGCTCCTGGGTGGAGCTGCGGTGTGGCCCAGGCTGCCCTGAGCCCGAGCCGGCACCCTCGCCGTTCTCCTGCCACGCCGACGTGGAGCGGATGCTGCTGGAGGCCCAGCTGGAGACAGAGAGCGGTGACGGGTGAGTTCCGAGGGGGAGCCGAGCTCCGGAGCCTGGCTGGGCCGGGGCTGGCACTGGAGGCACAGGCTGGGCTCAGTGACTGAGGGTTTCTGTTTGCAGGGCCCTGCTCGTGCTGGGCTCCCCAGCCTGGGATGACGACGGAGCCAGCCATGGGAGCGAGCAGCCGGGGGAGAGTGAGGTGCTGCCTGCCCACAGCCAGCCCCCAGCGGGCTGCCCCCACCCCCGGCAGGTGAGGGAGCTGCCCCCACCACGCCCTGCTGTGCCCCCGGGCTCTGTTCTGACCTGCCCTGTGTCTCCTTCCAGTGGGATGTGCCAGAGGAAGCCAAGTGGAGGCAGCGACGCCTGACAGCGTCCCTGGGCTGGGCCTGTACCCGCTGCCCTCGGTACCTGTCTCCAAAGTAAGTCCTGTTGTCCCCTGCCAGCAAATCCTGCTGACCCCCATGCTGCTGTCCCTGTGCCCCTGTTAATCATGCACTTTTCCCAGGGAATTTGCCTTTGTGTGCTCCCCCCAGCCAGTGCTGTGGAGCCTGCAGGGAGGTGCAGTGGGGAGGAAGAAGAGACTTTTCAGTTCAGAGCTGCTGCTGCTCTTCATCCCCTCGCTCTTGCTCAGCCACCTGCTGACCCTGGGGCTGGGGTGAGTGTCTGTGGGTCTCACCATGGGCCTGGGGGAGTGTCTGGAGGCTCTTGCCCTGGGACTGGAGGAGGAGGGAACGCTCCTGCATTTGAACTGCTCATCCACCACTGCTCCCAGCAGCTGCAGTGGTCTGCTGCCATCTCCCCTTGCTCCTGGCTTGCTGGGGCCCAGCACCCTGTACCAGTGCCTCACAGTCACTCTCTCCAATCCAGGATCTACATCGGGAAGCGCCTGGCAGCCTCCTCAGCCAACCCTCTGTGAGGAGCCGGGCAGGCAGCACCCGCTGCTCCGTTGGGAATGTGGGGAGAGCCCGGCACCAGCGCAGCCTGACCGCTCCCAGGCCCCGTGTTCGTGGCACGAGGCGCCTTCTCCCCGTGTCTCTCCCTCAGCCCTCGCCTCAGGAGCTGATCCCACTCTCCCCTGTAGACCAGAACCCGCTGATGGCAGCTCCCAGCCACCAGCAGCCCCTGCTCTCCCCATCCCTGGTTACGGGTCCAGGTCCCCCTGTAACACAGACTGTAAATACGACTGAGCCCACCTGAATAAAGAGCCCTGTGCCAGCTCAGGGGCTGAGCAGTGAGTCCCCTCCCTGTGTCTGGCCAGCACAGCCTGGCTTAGGGAGTGACCACTGGGCTCCCTGGGGTCCTTCCCTGCGGCAGGAGGGCGAGTGCCTGTGCTTTGGGGTGGTGCCAGCTGGGGATGGGCCCCTGGTGGGCTGTGGGCGAGCAGGGGTGGGTGCTGGGGCTCACACGGGTGCTCAGCCCCCATGCAGGTGCCTGGCTGAGGCATTTGCCCTTTATTAGCCGTAGCTGCAGTGCAGAGGCAGGAGCTGAGCGTGGCATGGCCAGTCAGGGCAGTGACACCTGCCTGGTGCAGGTGGCAGGTGTGGGCAGGAGAGGTGGCACTGCAGAGCGTGAGGCTGCCAGGGCCCATGTGCACACCCGTGCAGTCTGGACCAGGAATGTGTCTTGGTGCTGAAGGATGGGGTGGGCAGCCAAGGAGCAGGAGCTGTCCCGTGAGTGGGGAGCAGGAATCACCCAGAAATGCCACCAGGGAGATCACTGGTTCCTTCCCTGTCATGGTGCAGTCCATGGGCAGCTCGGTCCTCGTGGCTGGGAGGGGCTGCATGTGTGGGAGCTCAGCACAGCTCCAGTGGCATAGGAAGCATCCAGGGCCAGGTGGGTCCCAGCCCCAGGGGACACCGGGAGGGTGGCAATAGCCAGAGTTGGCGGGACACAGGGTGGCAGTGCCCAGTGCACACGGGGAGTCCCGTGGCCATGCAGGATGCTCCAGGTGGCAGTGCTGCAAGAGGTGCTCCAGCAGGTGAGAATCAAGCAGGGCTGTGGGTCCAGCAGCTGGCTGGGCACTCTGGGCAGGGGTGGCCCCTGTGGACAGTGCAGCTGCAGGTGGCATCAGGTCAGAGCTGTGACAGTCGCTTGGACTTGGGTGGTGGCAGCGGCGGTGACTTGGGGCTTTTGTTCCCATCCACTATTGGAGATGTGGATGCCTGTGTGCAGAGAGGGACGTGAGGGGTGGTGGGACTGGGGGCCAGGGCCAGCTGGTGCCTCCCCTCCAGTACCTTCCCTCCTGCTGCAGCATCGCTCTGCTCCAGGAACGTCTCGTACACCGCGGGGCTGAACTTGCGGGGCAGTGGCGGGAGCTTGCTGGCGCTTTTCACACGGCCACCAAAGCCAGTGGGAGACAGGGATGACCCTGTGCAGGCAGGAGGGGTGGGATGGAGGCTCAGCCAGCCTGGGGCTGCGTAGGGCCCATCAGCGTCCCCAAGGCTGTCGGGGCCAGCGTTCCTGCCTACGGCAGTTTGGCAGTGCTGGGCAGAGGGGACAGAGGTGCCATGGAATGTGAGCCCCGCCAGGAGCAGGGAGCTTGGCACCAAGACCCGGTGGCACAAGGTCCGGGATCAATGGCTACAGCCCCACAGGGAGTATTCAGCAGGGGTGCTCCCACTCTGTGCCACCATGAGGGGCACAGAGGCATATGCTGGGGGTGGTGTGGGAGGGCACCGCCCTGCTCGTGGGGCTGTAGGGACTCTCAGGAAGGTGGCCCGGCAAGTTGTACCTGCAGTGCGGGGCTGAGCCCCAGCAGCAGCTCGGCTCGGCGGGGGCTGTTTCCCATCAGAGCTCAGGCTCTGATTCCCATCAGAGCTCATCTCACTGATGTTGCAGGAGAGTCTCCACTTCTCGTCCTGGGGCACAGAGGGGAGGCTCAGCACCTCAGGCGCCAGGCAGCCCTGCAGCCCTGGGTCTCCAGCCTTGTGCCCTTCCAGCCCCTGCTCCTGCCCTCCCTGCAGCAGGGGCTGCCACCAGCCCCCCGAGGGGTCCCATCTGGGCGGGGGGCTGGTGCTGTGGGCAGGACCAGGGGCTCTGGATGCAGCAGGACACCCAGGGGAGTGCAAGCAAGGCACCAGGGAGGCACTAGGGCTGTGCTGAGCATCACCTTGGGCTCTGGCAGCTCCGAGATGGACTGGCATGGGTCCTGCCGCCGGGGCCCGAAGATGGAGCTTGAGCGGTTCTCCTTGCGCTCGTTCCTGTGGTCCTCGCTCTCAGAGGGGCGGGGGGCAGGCTTTGGGGTCGGGGGTGCCTCTGTGCTGTGGGGTGACTGGGACAGGTGAGGGACAGCAGGGGAGGGAGGAGCAGGGCTATGCCATGGACCAGCTGGAGCATCATTAGGAGCGGCTGCACTCAGCCAGGCACCAGCACCGTCCATGGCAGAGCCCCACAGGGGAGGTCTGGGGGACAAGAGTGGATGGCTCAGGTGACAGCAGTGTCCAGGTGAGCCTGGGAGCTGCACATGGGGTGTCTCCCCTCCATGCCCCTCATAGGGGCAGGGCCACCGTGGTGGCCTGGCGGGATGGACCCCTGAGATGCACTTGGCATAAAGGGAAGGTGGAAGGGTAGAGGACTGGGGAGGTGGGAGAAGCACCTGGGGCAGAGAAGAGTGAGGAGGGCTCAGCAGGGAGGGCTGAGGGTGGTGAGAGGGGACAACCAGCACTCTCCACCACAGCACTTGCCTGGCTCCAGTGTAGCTCAGCCGGTCCCAGTCAGGTACCCAGGCTATGGACCGGGGTCGTCCGCTCCGCCGGTCCTCAAAGAACATCTGAGAGACAGCCAGGAGGGATGAGAGGGCAGAGCCTCCCCAGCCCATCCCTGGGCTCCACCAGGGCCAGCAGTGCCCTCTCTGACCGATCCTGCTTCTGCATCAGTCCCAGCCACCCCCAGCAGTGCTGTGCCCCCTCCTGGGGCAGGCAGGGACCCCGAGGTCCCCCATGCCCAGTGCCCCTCACCCTGTTCCTGCCCCAGCTGTGGCCTCAGCCAGCTGCTCCCTGCTGCCCCACACCTGCATTGGCTTGTCCAGTGTCACCCCCATGGTGCCAGGCACTGCGTGTGCCCCCCAGCTGTGCCTGCCCCATGCCCACTGCCGCGGCACTCACCATCTCCCGCATCCCGTACTGACTCTCCACCTTGGCCCGCAGCTGCTCGAAGCACTGCTCCATGCGCTCGTGGAAGGGCCGCAGGTCCTCTGTCACCTTCTGCCCATGGATCCGGATGCCCTCTGCCAGCAGCGGGATCTGTGGGAGAACAGGGACTTGTGGGGCTCCCTGGGACGGGGGACACCAGGGGAGCTGTTCCTGCCAGGCGGATGCTGCGCCTGTTACCTGCCAGGCGATCAGGTCCTTCAGCTTCTCGATGTTCACTCCATCCTCAGGGTGCTCCTGGATGTAGGACTCCTGGAAAAAAGCCTGCAACGACCCTCCTCAGTTCCACTGCTGGGCTGGCCCCAGCTCCACAAAGGCTGGGGATGGCAGAGTGGTGCCAGTGCCAGGCCTGGCTGTGCCCAGCCGGCCCCAACGTAGCCCCTGGGTGTCCTCACCTTCTCATACTTGACGAAGCCACCCATGACAGCAGGGTCCACGATGCCATTGAGCAGCATGGAGAGAGGGTTAATGGGCAGGCTGGGGTCGTTCTGGTGCCGGTTGATCTCGCTCATGATTTTCTCATTGGTTTTCATCATGGTCTCAATGGCGTTTTGCAGGGGGGAGATGATGATCTGTGTGCAGAGAGGGGTCAGCGCTTGCTGGCACAGCCACCTGCCCCTCCTCGTTAGGTAGGGCTGGCAGGGTGGGCTCTCCCCATCCCACTGGAGGGACCTCTGGGGCTGCACCTCTCACCCTATGAAGCCCCTCAGACCTTGCAGGGCTGGGGCTGTGCCCACCAGGACCCTGGGAGGGCCCTGCTGCCCCCCAGCCTCCTCCTCACCGTTTCAGTGGAGGTCACAACGAACCAGCGCAGGATGCCGGGCAGGGGATAGGCTGTCCTGAAGGTTGTCCGCTCAATCCACATGTTCTGTGGGAAGGGCAGCAGTCACCCCCCACCCTCTTCCCATCACCCTGGCTCACCCCTGGCTGTCCCGTGGCATGGGGAGCTCCCACCTCCGTGGGCACAGGACTACCACCTTCTCTATCCCAGGGCCCCCTGTCTCTCCTCTGGACCCTTAGCTCCTTGCAGGGCCCCCCCAGCTCTCCTGTCTCTCCCTGCAGGGCGTCCTGGCAGCCCCTCCCAGCACTCACTGCAAATTCGTTGTCCGGATCGCTCGGGCCCCTCTTGAAGGGCCGTGAGTAGCTGAACCTCTGGATGTGGTTGGCTTTGTAGAAGCTGTGGGGAAGGAAGGAGCAGAGATGGGAGAGGACCTCCACTGTGTCCCACCCACACGGAGCAGAGCAGGGACTCCCTGAGCTGGACACTCACTTGGTGATCTGCTCAGGGATGCTCTGGCCCTTGAGCCGGATCTTGGCTTCCTCTGCTGGCTGCACGGTGAAGCACTGGATGTCTGTGCGAGTGAAGGAGCCACGGGCACACACTGGGGGATGGGGCTGCTGAGGAGAGGGGCTCCAGGGCCCGGAGGGGTGAACCCCAGGGGTACAGAGAGGCACTGCAGGAATTCCTGCATGGAGAGCGATGGACAGGGACCGAGCCACCCTCCCAGCCCCATCCCTGTACACAGAGGATACACTGCCCTGGGGAGTCAGTGATGTCCTGGCCAGGGGGAGATGTGCTCTTCAGCTTCTCAGCATTGGGGAAGGGGCTCAGCAGCTGCATCTCGAAGTCCTCACGCCGCTCATACTCCTTGCCCCGGTAGATGAAGACCTTGTTCTGCAGGGGAGGAAGGTGACAGCTCATCCCACTGCCACAGAGCGGGGCCGGCGAGGCCCAGAGCACTGGGGTGCTGGTGCTGATGAGGCTGAACCCCCTGCCAGGCAGGAGACACCCCCCCCTCTAGAAAAAGATATCCCCCCAAACCTAGGAACTAGAGGAAAAAGGAAGTAGGCACATGGAGAATCAGGACTGGTGCCAGCCAAGCAATGTCACTAAGGACGAATCCTGCCTGACAAATTTGGTGGCTTCTATGAGGACGTGGCAGCATGGAGGGATGCGGGGAGAGTGACTGGACTTGTGCAAACCATCTGACCTTTTCCCCAGGACACACATCTCCAGGACAGACGTGGAGGGGACAGATGCTGAGTAAGGAATGGGCTCGATGATGACACTCAAAGAGTTGTGGTCCACAGCTCCACACCCAGGTGGACACCAGTAAGGAGTGGGTTTCCTTGGGTGCAGAGGTGGCAGGTGTGGAGCTGCTCCTGGTTCTGCTTACCCGGAGGAAGGTGGGGAAGCCCTGCCCATAGTACCCCACGGCAAAGTAGTCCGGGCTGGGCCGCAGAACCTTCAAGATCTTCTCATAGAACTTGGCTTCTCGTTGCTGCAGGGGAGAGGGGTAGGATGAGGGCAGGATGGGGCCCTGAAGACCCCCCCATTCCCCCCAGATCATCCCTGCCATCCTGCCCTGCCAGCAGCCACCCCAACCCCAGCCAGGCACCCACCAGGATGTCACTCAGCATTTCATAGTCGAACACGTGGCTCTCGTACTGCTCCGCCAGCTCCTTGCAGATGTGGATGGCCTCCTCCCACATCTGGAGAAGAGAGGGGCCAAGACAGGGCCCCCCGGTGCAGGGTGAGCTGGGGAAGGGGGCACCAGGGATTTCCAGCAGAGACCACCCTGCCTGCGGGGGCACCTGCACCCCTGCACACCATGAGGAGGAGGACAGGGCTCTCCTGTGGGGACTGGTGGTCCAGTGGGCAGCAGCAGGACTTGGCTTCCCACCATCTCCAGCCCTGGAGCCCCCCAGCCCACCCCATCAAGCCTTTGTCCTGAGCTGTCTGAGCTGCCGGCCCCTGGCAGTACAAGGACTGGGCTGGGATGCGATGGGACAGGATGGGATAGGGAAAAGGGACACAAAGGACAGTGGCTGTGGGGTGAACCATCCAGCCCAGGCTCACTGTAGGGCAGCTCCAGCCCCACTGCAGCAGTGGGGAGAGTAAGGGGCTGTGCTGAGGGTGAGGTCTGGGAGCTTGGAACAGGGGACAGTGGTGGCAAGGGGGCCAGGCTTGCTCTAAGCCAGCCCAGCTCCCTGCAGCTGCGAGGGCTCAGAGACTGCAGAGTCTGTAGGGGCAGGTGGCCACACTCACCTTGCCCTGGTCGAAGTATTCAATGATCTGGTTGTACAGAGCCTCCTTCAGCTGGCGCTGGGTGTGCAGGTGGGGGCTGTGCGGGCCCGGCACGGGCGCTGCATTCGTCTCCTCTGACCACTGCACAAGGGAACGGGGACGTGTCACACCACGCCCACAGGGCTGCCCACCCTCCACAGTCCCCCTGAGTGCCCCGTGCCCACCGTGAGCAGCCGGGCGTGCAGCAGCAGCGTGTAGGCTCCCTCTGTGTAGTTCTCGTAGCTGATGTGCAGATCCTTCAGCTTGTACAGGTACCTGGGAGTGACAGAGCCGTGCGTGGGGAGTGACAGTCCCATGTGTGGGGCCCGACAGTTTGGAGGCAGAGCCCCATCACCCTGCCCCTCAGGCTGCTCTGCCACCCCCATCCCACTGGGAATGCTTGGGACACCCCACCCCAGGTGCTGCCGGCGTCCCCAGGGCTGTGCTCACCTGATGTACATGGCCTGGCGGTCGATCTCCTTGTAGAAGTTCTGTGGAAGGGCAGACGAGGCTGTTTGAGTGGCCCCAGGGGTGGCACATGCCACAGCCCCCCACACTGCCACCCTCTGGGTCGTGGTGCTGCCAGGACCGTCCCCATGCAGGGATGGGGTTGCCACGGCCCTGGGGAGCTGCACGGTGACTCCCAAGGGACGTCGGTTCTGGCACCACGTGCATCCCATCTCTGCTGTGCCAGGGGCACCATTGGGATTTGGGGGGATGCAAGAACAAGCCCTTCCAGCCCAGGGGACCTGGGGAAGCATGGGAACAAGCCCTGGTTGCCCCAGGGAGCTGGGGACATGGGGATGAGCCCTGCCAGCCTCGGGGGGCTGGAGCAGGGCACAAGTGCCCACCAGGAGGTTGACGGTGCAGCTCATGCTGTAGGTCTTGTTCTCGTCATTCATGACAGCCCGGTAGTCCAAGAGCCGCTCCAGGAGTTCGCTCACCAGCTTCACAAAGTCCTCTCCAGGCTTGGCCAGCTCGGGGTGGCTCTGGCAGCAGCTCAGCAGGCTGGGGAGGACAAGACGGGTCCCACTGCACAGCCAGCTCTGCAGTGCTCCCACCACTGCCCTGCTCAGCACAAGAGGGCAGGAGCAAAGCCTGGGCAGAGCAGGGGCATCACCCGGGGCAGGAGTAATTCCTGGGCCGGGAATGACACCTGGGGCAGTGGCATCACCTGAGGCAGGGGTATCACTTAAGGCATAATGTAATTCCTGGGGCAGGACAAGGGTAATTCCTAGGGTAGGGGCATCACTGGGGACAGGGGCATTGCCTGGGGCAGAGGTGACAGCTGGGGCAGGCAGGGGCTGGCTGGCTGGGCCAGCAGAGGTGTGCAGGGATCACACGACGGTGCTCAGGCACCAGCCATCCTCCTCGCTGGTCCCTTTCCCCCATGGCACACTCCGGGCCAGGGCACAGCATGAGGAGGGATGGGAGGGCAGGGAATGGTGACAGCAAAGGGTCATGCCCCGGGGAGAAGGTGGCAGGGATGCCACTGCACACTCACATGCTCTTGAAAAGCTGCATGTACTGCTCGTCCCCCCGGCCGCCCTCCACCTCGCTGTCCAGCCTGCGCAGGATCTCATCCTCAAACTGCAGAGAGGGGACGAGGATGGGCTCAGCTTGGAGCAGCCCCTCCTCAGAGACCGCCCACAGAAAGGGGTCTGGTCCCCGTTCCCAGGCCACGCCACTCCCCTGGCGTGGGTGGTTCCCATGACATCCCACCCCATCCTGCTCCCCCAGGAGCAGCCTTGTCCCTCACCCGGCTGAAGCTCCCGGTGAGCCGGTGCTCGCAGAGCATCATGTCAAAGAAGATGGGGATGGTGGACCTGCGCAGCTCCGGCTCCGGCACCAGTGTCATCTCCAGGATGGGGCCCACCATGCCCGGGATGAACTCGATCTTGCGCTGGCCTGGGAGGACAGGGAGGGCTCCACACCCACACAGGCTCCCATGCCCGCACCAGTAACACCCCACTCCCCACAGCCACAGACGGTGCTGATGAACATCAGCCCAAAGAGACCCAAAAATTCCCCATCACTCCACAGCATGGCTCACCGAGGCTGTACCACATGTCCCGGATGGACGCTCCAATCGTGGCTCTCATGTCCCCATACCTGCCGGGACAGAGGTCAGTCAGCATCGCTCTGCAGCTCCAGGTGCAGCACAGCCCAGTTGGCCCATCCCAAAATCCCTGACCTCGTGCCATGGTGGCAGCCCGGGGCAGGGACCCGAGGTGTGGCCGGCTGGGCAGAGTGGGGACTCACTTGGCCAGGATGCTATTGCGCTTGGCAGGGGAGAAGTTCTCCAGCTGCAGGGAGTCCTGGGTGAGGAAAGCCACGGCCAGGTGGAAATAGTTGTTCCAAAGCTGTGGTGGAAGCACAGGGATGAGTGCCAGGCTGGGTGGCACAGTTGGCTGGGGTCCAGGCTGGGTCCTCTCCTAATCCTCCTGGCCCAAATCAGGACTGAGGCAGTGCCCACCCACCTGCAGCTCGAAGTTGCTGTTGCTCAGGAACATCTCGGTCAAAGTCGTGGCAAAGTGGTTGATGGCACGCAGGAACTCCCTGGGGGTGAGAGGCCGTGGGTGCTGAGTGAGGGCAGCACCAGCGTGCCCACTGCCCAGCCTGGTGTGTCCACCATCCACACGCCCACCATCGTCCCACAGAGGGGTGGAGGTGGGAGGCCCTTTGTGCCCACCTCAGTGCAGCCAAACACTGTCCAGCACACCAGTCCTGCACGTCCAGAGCCATGCTCCAAGTGTCCACCTGCCCTGAGGCATCCCAGGTGCTCACTCCCAGCCCCAGTGTCCTCCTGCAGGTCCCTCCCCACGCCCTCACCGGTTCTGCACCATGTTCATCACCATCCAGTCACCAGGATACACTGTCTTCCCAATCAGGTCCTTGAAAAGGATAAAAGTCTCCATGAGGAAGTCCTGCAAGGGAGGGAGAGATGTCAGGAGCCGTGCTGGGCTGCAGTGCCTTCTGGGGGGAAGCAGTGAGGGAGGTGCTGGTGCCGGAGGGCGCGGTGTTGCTGTGGGGCAGCACTCACCATCAGCTCAGGCCGGGAGGGGAACGCCTGGATGTAGGTGCTGTAGTGGTCCTTGTCCATCTGGCTCAGGATGGCGGCCATGCAGGCCACGTAGTGGCTCTGGGAGAGAGGAAGTGGTCAGGCCCAGCTGGGTCCTGCAGCCGGCACCATGGAACAGGACACTGTTCTTGTTCCTCCAGTCAGTTCGTACCCTGGAGCCCCAACTACCTTGGGGTCTGTTTGCCCCCTGCCCGCCCTGGTCCCTTCTTCCCCAGCTCCCCAGACCTCTTCTCCTTGCCCTTTCATGTCCAGTTCCCAGACTGTGTATCCCACTCCAGGGATGAGATGGCTCCTACACCCACCATGATGCTGGGAGGATGTAGGTACAACTACAGAGTGATGCTCAAGCACCTCTGTCATTTTTGGGGTAATTTAAGGCCATCTGTGGATGTAAGAGCATTTTAAAAAGAGCAAGCAGGTTCTTCCTGGAGTGTCTCTGGTGAAGGGTCCCAAACAGAGCCCTTAGCTCCACTCCAGGAGGCTCCCAGCTTTGTAGCAAGACGAGTGGAGTGTGCACGAGCAGGATGCTGCCCAGGAAGCTGTCCCAGAGGCACATCCAAGGCTGGAAACTGCGGGAAAAGGCAGCTATTTCTGCAGTAAGAGCATCGTCTGGCAGGCTCAGGAGGAGTGATGGCCCTGCCATGCCCTAGTGTCACTGATGGAGCTTTGTGGGTGGCTTCAGGTGCCAGACCTTCCCGGGATGCTGCCGTGCCGTGAGTCCTGTGAGGACAGCACCGGGCGCTGGGCACCACTGCCCATCCCGGGTGCCACAGGCACCTTCCAGCCCTCGCAGATCGGGCACAGCCGGAGCTTCCTCCTGGATTCCGGCAGAGACGGAGCCCCACTGCAGCCCCAGGCCAGACCTTGCCAGCTACATGGAGACCAAAGCGGACCGTTCGGGGAAGGATGTGACTGATGCCGGTGACCAAGGGCTCCAGCTTCTCACCACCAGCCCCTGGGCAGCCCCGGGAGCTCCTCGGGATGGGGCGTAGCCCACCGGGGACTGCTGTGGGGAAGAAACGCGCGGCCACGGCCAGCCCTGGCTACGAGCGGCTTTGAAGGGATTTCTCTTGCGGGCAGCAAACGGATCAAACCCCAACAGCTCCCGCGCCTTCGGGAATCCATGTGGTGCCACAGTCCCGCGGCCGCCCCGCCGAGAGCTGCCCGGCGCAGCAGCACCGGCACGCCGGGGGCACGCAGCGCCCGTCCGGTGCGGGGACCGAGGTTCCCCCGCCTGCCCTCCGAGCCCCACGGCTCCGGGTCTCGGCTCCCGGGCGCGCTCCCCACCGCGGGGCTCCGCCCCCCGCCCCGCTCCGCCCCCGCCGGCTCCGCCCCGGTACCGGCGAGAGCGCGCCGCCCCGCCCCGCCCCGCCCCGCTGAGCCCCGCGCCCGCCGCTGCCGGACCCGCGCCGCCGCCGCCGAGCACCAGGTACCGGGCGGGATGGGGAGGAGGCTCGGCCGGGGAGCGGGGCGGCGGCGGGACCGGGCGCTGCGGGCATCGGCCCTGCTGCGCCGGGCCGGTACTGGGACGCCGGGCAGCCCCGCGGCCGGGGCGTGGGAACCCCGGGGCCGGGAGCGGCGACGCGGTGCGGAGAGCCCCGAAACCGGGACTGCGTGGCAGTGCGGGGACCCCAGGGGCGAGGGAGCGGTGCGGGCACCCTCGGCCCGCGGGATGCGCGGGGGCCGGCGGGGCCGGGGCTCGGAGCCGAGCTGGGCTGACGAGGGGGATTCGCGGTGTCCCCGGGTCCCCGGGGGTCGCGGCACTTCTCTGTCCTCCCCTCCCCTGCCAACGCCGAGCAGGAGCTGCCCGGGGAGCTGCGGGAGGCACGGGGACGGTGGCACCGTGCACCCAGCATCCTACGGCAGGCACCGTGCGCCGGGCACCCCGCACCGAGCCCCCTACGCCGGGCACCCCGCACCGAGGCGGCCGCCGGCTGCCGTGGCGGGGGTCTCTGGGGGACAGAGCCGTGCTGGAACGGTGGCACGGTGTGCTGCCGAGGGAGCTGCACCTGTGCTGGGAGCTGCTGTGTTGGAGGGGTCGAAGACCCCCACGTCGTGCCGCGGTGCCGCAGCCTCGCCCTGTCCGCTGCGGCTCGTGGCCCCGCCGGTCGCCGGATCGCTGCGTGCGGGAGCCGCTCTGGGGAGCGGCCAGGCGGGCTCATCTCCGCTCCCCCTCGTTAGGAACGCGTCCGTCAGCCGGGGCTGTGCCGGGTGACACACGCACACGCAGATCCAGGGATGTCACTTTCGGTACCGCGCGCCGCGGTGACGCCGGCCGGGGCTGGAGGGATTCAGCCCACGTTGCTCCCGGCAGCTCCCGGCGCCGCGCTCCGCGCCCAAGGCCTTGTGTCCACCGGCGGGGCTCCGGGATGCGGGAGCGAGCCCCAGGCAGTCCCGCGAAATGGGGATGCGCAGCTCCCGGGGTGCGCCCGTCCCTCCCGGGGTGCTCCGGTCCCGATCCTCCCCGCGGGAACGCACACGAATCCCGCTAGAGCTGCGGCTCCCGGCAGCGGTGCGGGAGGGGGGGCCGGAGGTCTCCGCGGAGCCGGTTTTGTGTTGGGAGCACGAGGTGGACACGTATGAGTAACCACCGGGCCCGGCTGTGCCAGCACGGGGACATACGGGGACATCGGTGTCAGCTGCTCGCTCTGAGGGGCACAGCGTGCTCAGTGCCAGCAGCAGCTCGCGGCGATCTCCACGCTCGGCCCTTGCCGGGGGGTACGGGAACGACCCCCTCGGCAGAGCCGCGGCGGCAGGGGACGCGGGGACCGCCGGCTGCGCTCCCTCCCTGCGGTGCTGCCCGAGGAGCGGGGCCGGGGGCCGCGGGGGGAGATCCCCGGGCAGAGCCGGGCTGAGACTGGCACCTCCAGCCCTTCCCCGTGTCCCTTCCCCACAGGGAGCGTTCGTCCTTCCGGCGCGCTCGGAGGAGTGGGGTGGATTTCGTCGCAGAAGCTCCTTTGGACTGAGGTTGTCTTCTTCACAAATGATAATTATTGTAATTACTTAATAGCATGGTGGCATCCAGAGGCCACAGATAATTAGTGGGTCTATTCCCATCCCTGCTAACAACACTACTCCAGTCCCAAATAGTGCCGTGGGCAGAGCCTGCCTCGCGTGTTTGCCGAGATGCTCCGTGTGCTCCGGGCTGTTTGGTGGTGGGGAAACTGAGGCACGAGGTGAAGGAAGACATTTGCTAGTTCCCAAATTCCCCTGGTAGCCAGCGTTGTCTAAAGCGCATGGAGATAAAGGGGGGCAGGCTGCTCGATGGCATTGGGAATGCACTTAAAGGCAGGAATTTGTATTCTGGAAGGACGTTCTCAGTGCTGGGAGCTGCAGTTGCAGAGGCCATGCCGCTGGCTGCCAGCACCGTGGCCAGTGGGTGCTGGTGGGACAGGGGCTGCCCCAGGGGGTCCCTGCTCAGGGGCCGAGCCCCCTGAGCCTGGACCAGTGTGTGCAGGGGTGGCTGGGGCAGCACAGGAACTGCTGGGTGGTGAAGCCTTTCCAGCTTTTTCCAGAAGTGTGCTCTGGGGACAGTTGGTGCCTTTCTGATGCCATTTCTGGCCTGTGAGGGAGCCCACAGAACCCTGGTCTGCCAGGGTCCCCTGGCCCAGGCAGCTGCTTTGCACGCTGGGGCAGCTGGACTCCAGATGGGTGCCCGAGTCCCTTCTCCAGAGGTGAGACATCCTCCCCAGAGAGGGCAGGGCTGTGGGGGTCTGCAGATGAGCTGGGTCTCCTGTGGCCAAAAGTCTCTGGGCTGTGTCCCACTTCCCTTGTCCTGTCACTGCTGCAGGATCAGCCCGTGCCGGAGATGCCGGCAGAGCCCTGGGCTTTGGTGCTGAGCACCAGCCGAGCTCTCTGGGCTGAATCTCCATCATAAGCGTCCTCCCAGGTCCATGCAGCCATACAGGGCATCTCCAGGGCTCGGAGGAGGATGGGATTGCCCACACCCCATTCACTGGGAGGCAAGCAGCTGAGCAGGGTGTTCTTCCTCCCAGCATGGTCTCTCCTGCAGCCCCAGGGGTGGCACTGAACTGCAGTGCCGGCAGCAGCTCCAGGGATGCTCGCCTGCTCCTCCACGGATGCGGCCGAGGGAAGCCTCGGGACGTGGAACAAACTCCTCCTGAGCTGCTCCCGCTCCGCACGTGCTGTCTGCCCCGCTCTGCCCGTGTTCCCCCGGGCGGGTCACTCTACCTCTTCATGTCTCATTAAAACAGTGATACCGATGCTCCTCTGCCTGGCAGAGAGGTGGGAACGCCAGCAGGTAGCACAGGGAACAGAGACACCACTGCCATGACAGCCGTATTAGCATCCACGGGAGACAGAGGAATAATTTGGCTTCTGCAGCTTCTGAAGGCTCGTGCAGAGGCTTTGTACTCCCGTCTCCCTGGCCGTGTGCAGCCTCCATCTGCAGCACCAGCACATCCGCAGTCGGAGGGGAGCGATGGAAGCGGAGCTGGTGACCTCCGCGTGCCGGGAGGATGCCGCTCCTCCTTCCCCAGCCGATGGGATCCTTTCCATGGGCATGAGCCATGGCGCGTGCGGCCAGGCCGACCGGGAGCCTCGGTGGCCCCAGAGAGGAGACCACGGGGTGGCCGCGGGTGCTGGTGCCGTGGGGAGGTGGGTGGCGGGGGCTCCCTGCCCCAGCTGGGTGCCAGAGCCTTCTCCTGGGCCCCGTGGCTGGGAGAGTGACTAATGTTCCCGCAGAGCACTTCAGCCAGTGACCTACATAGGGATGAGTGCGGATCCCTCGGCTCGTGTGAGCCGCCGCTCGCACCAGGACCCGCGTGCCAGTGCCGCTCCTGGAACCCCCAGGCGATGCTCGATATGGGGCTGGGGGAACTGCGGGGCACAGGCACCCTGGGCACAGCCCTGGTGGCAGGGACAGCACCTGTGTCCTCAGCCAGGCCAGCCCAGGGGTCCTGAGGGAGCCCAAGTGTTGCTCAAGCAGAGCCTCGAGTGCTGCCGGGAGGGAGGGGGTCAGGCACTACGAGGTCCATCAGGGACATGGGGAGCTGGCCTTGGGGACACGAGCCGAGCTGGACCCGTGGAGCACTGGGAATGTGGCTGGAGAAGGGGCATCTCCTTGCTGGGGACTGCGAGGGCTGAGCGCTGAGGAGGGAGAAGAGCTGCTCGAGCGGAAGCGCTCCGTTGGCACGAGTACAGTCGGATATAAACGGGCCGTGATTAAGTGCCTGCAGGAAATGAGAAGGTCTGTGAGGCTCCCAGAAGCCGGGTTCTGGAAGAGCCTCCAAGAGAAGCGTGAGGGCAGGGCATGAGCTGGCTTCGTGGTGGAGCTTCCTCAGCAAGGAACCAGATTTCGGGTGTGCAAGCTGCCCGAGGAGCTGCTCCAAGTCCTCCATCCTTGAGTCCCACACATGCTCTGATCTGAGAACAAACGCCTCGAGTCTTCCCGGAGCCAAGGTGGGATTAGGCTCTGCTGTGGAGTGATGTGTCATGAGCCTGGCTCCTGCCCCTCCAGCACCTCAGCCTCCAGTGCTGCCCCACTCCATTGCCAGCAGCACCTCTCTGGAGATCAGGAAAATCAGACAAAGGCACTACCTTGCGAGCGGAGCCGGGTCATTCACTTCTCTCCTCTGCAGTTCCAGGAGAATCTGACTTCCTCTCATAAATCTCATCTCCTGGCTTCCTGTGTCCCAAGGAGATTTATGTGTCTGCTCTTGTTTTCCCTCTTCCACAGGCGTTATCAGGAGGGTGAGGGGGAGGACAGGTGGGGAAAGGGCCGAAGCTGGCAGGTAACTCTCCAGACAAAGCAGTGTGAAGTGGGGCTCTGACCTCTGAGGTCAGCCTTGCACCATCAGAGATGAGTTCCATGATGCAAACCCGGCAGGTTTAGTGCCTCTTACTCACAAAATTCACCATCCATCAGTGCTGGCCAGAGAAACCCAGTGCTGGGGGCCTCCAAGGGGTGTCCATGAGAAGAGATTCTTGATGATTCCTTAGCTCCTGGGGTCACACAGAAGAGGAGAGATCACTCCTAGCTGTGTGAGCAACCAGCAGAACCCACTGCTGCAGAACTCCATTGTGTCACAGTGGCGTCACCTGCTTTCACCTGTACATCATCGATGTGACCTGCTGTCTGTCCCACCTTATCCCTGCACCTGGAATTCCCATAGGAACCAGTGGAGAAAAACACTCAGACTTTAAAAAATTGCTGAGATGGAGGATCCACCACTGTGCAAAACCTTTCCTAGCTGTTCCTATGCCAGCTGGCCTCACTTTTTAAGGAAGTTGCCTCTCCGACCTGCCAACACTCATTTCCAGCTGTCGTGAGTGGAGCCTGGAGCTGCCACCCAGAGCCCCATCCTGCGCAGCCTCTGCTCCATGCCCCTCTCCTACCTCTCTGCTGGCCTTTTTCCTTCCTCACTCTTCATTTTCTCCCCTTTCCTCAGTTTCCCTCTGTGGCCAGGGCCACGGGACGGTTACGAGCAGAGACGTGCTGGTTAGCTGGTTTTGATCCACTTAATGTGTGCCACATTGCTTTGGGATTATCCTGCTTTCTTCGTTGAAATGTCAAATGCCTCACAGAAATCCGAGTCTGCTCCGCTGAGGCTTTTACCTCCACTGACCAAACTTGGAACCTCATCAAGCCCGGCAGCAAATGGGTTTGATGAGCCGTGTTCTCCGCAGCCCCGCGCTGACTGCGTGGCTGGCTTATGCTGCCGTCCTTCAGAGGGGATTAGTCAAGCTCCAAGCCCATTCCCTGCACAGTTCCAGCCCACCTGCATCCCCCAGACCACCGTGCCGGGGCTCTGTGTCTCCCTGTCCCACCCACTGGGCTCTCCTGGGGTCACTCTCCACTGACCTCTCCAAGGAGGACCCCAATGTCCAGCAGGGCACATCGGAGCAGAGCACCAGGGCTCCTCCTTCAGCCTTGGGAGACAGCACAGATCTCTCCTGGAAAGGAGTAACCACCACCCTGGGGTCCTGTTGGACTGGACCCTGGAAGGGGCTGTGGTGGGCTCAGGACCTTGGAGGGGCTCCAGCAGCCCCAGGATGGAGGCACTGAGCACCATTGGCCAATAAATGTGCTTGAAGAGCGTCTGGGAAGTGCTGGTGTGGCTGGGTGCCAGATGCATCCGAGATGTCCTTTGGACCCATCGGTAGAGTGGGTTCCTCAGGTTCAGGGACAGTCCAGGAGGGTCCATCAGACAGGGCAGCCCCGAGGTTACACCATCCTGATCCCATCCCACGGCGGGACTCATTATCCATGCTCGGAGATGCTCATGTGCTGCAAGCAGTGCCTGAGCGCGGCACTAAACCCAACCACAGCACCGAGCAAACGCAGGGATGCGTGGGAGGGTCCTGGCGTGGGTGTTTGACATCCTCAGAGCTGTTCCCAAACGGAGTTGCTCCATGTATAATTTATAGGCTTCCCTTTGTCCTTGTGGCTCGTCTCTGATCTCCTGGCGGTTCGGGAGGCCGAGGGTGCTCCGGCGAGGCCCCGCTGAGTGACAGCACCGCGTTTGCTGCGCCGGCCGGGGAACGGCCTCGTCCCACGCTGCGTCAGCCAGGGCTCGGCGAGGTCCCCGTCGCAGCATCACAGGGCTGGTGCTGCTCTTGGACCGTGCCAGCGGCGCTCCTGCCCCGTGCCCGGCCCTTGGAGCCGTTTCCCAGCACCGTCTGCCGCACGCTCCCGTTAAGGACCCCTCCGGAGCAGGCTGGCCACATGCAGGCTCCTCTGGGGGGCTCGGCTCAGCACGGAGTTGTGGCCAGCAGGTCTCTCTGCCCTCGGCGTGTTGCCCTCCCTGGCACGGCCACAGCCAAGGATGCTGCTGGGGATGCGGGCAGAGGGCACCAAGCTCTGGGCACCGGCCATCGCTGTGGCACAAGGACAGAGGTGACCCCACATCTGTGACGGGGCCTCAGGGGGTGGCTGATCCCACGGCCGCGGATATCCCGGCAGGCTCTGCCCAGCCCAATGTGGGTGCCCCGGGCCAGGAGGGATGTGGTGATGCAGGAAGCGAGGACGGGCGCCGCTGGCTCCAGCCCCAGCCAGCTCTCTCCTCGGCCTGTTGCTGTCCATACTAACGAGGAGCCCCATCCCATCCCTCGTCTCGTCCTACCTCACAGACATCTCCGGGCGTCTGGGCATGGCTCCAAGCTCGGGAAGGGAAGCGCCGGGCGGCTGGGCGGCGCGTGGAGCAGCATCCCGACGAACACGGAACAGGGTGTGCGGAGGCGCCGGGGCGTGCGGGGCCGGGGTGGGCGCAGGGAGGGCTGTGAGAGCTCCCTGCTCCGCTGGGTCAGTGCTCGGCGTGGGCAGGCACGGGGCACCGGCACGCAGCGCTTGGAAGTTTGGTTGTTCCGGCACTGGGGACTCCGGGCTGCTGTGCTGAGTCAGCGCTTCGTGCCAGCAGGAACCAGGCAAGACAGGGAGGGGGCCGGGGGGGTGTCTGAGCCTTGTGTCCGTCCGCAGTGAGGGCAGGGGGGCTGCGGAGACAGCGAGGCTCCCGCCTCGGCGTGCGGAGAGGGTGCGGGGGCACTGCGGGAGCAACGGGCTGTGGTCTGGGGCGGGGATCACGGGGATGTGGGATACGGGACATGGTGTGGTGCGACAGAGCTGAGCCACTGCTCTCCGCGGCTGGAATCTCTGTCTTTGGCTGGGTCCCAAAACGAGCCGCCGGCCTCCCCTGCACCCCGGGACATCCCAGCAGGGCTCCCGGTGTGCCCCGTGCTCCTGGTGCCCGGGCAGTGTGATGGGCCAGGGCAACCGCCGGTGGCCCAGTGGGCAGGGGCAGAGCCAGGTGGGCACGGGGGTGGGTGCTGGGGGTACGTCTGGGACGGGGCTGCGGAGCGGTTCGCCTGGCAGGTGTGGGGAGGAGGAGCCCTGCAGAGCTGTGCGGGAAGCACGGCAGGGACGGGGACAATGGCAGGGACCAGAATGATGGCAGGGATGAGGATATGGCTGGGTGCAATCCTGACTGTGACCCCGGGCCCTGCCCTGTGCCGCCTGTGAAGTGCTGCCGGTGTCAGTGACATCCCCCGGCCTTACTGAAGGTTCTCCCTTCTGCTGGTTCTCATGTGCCTGAAGCGGCTCCGTGTCCCCAAGCCACTGTCTCACCACTGCTCACAGAACTGGCCCTCCATGCCTGCAGCGCAGCCAGCGCCTCTGGTGCCCAGTCAGGCCACAACCCACACGACAGGCCCCCTGTGCCCCACACACGTCGGGTCCCTCTGCTCAGTCCAGCCACACCCCATACACACGTCCCTGCGTCCATCTGGCCGTGCCTCACTCGTGATGGGTCCCCTGTGTCACTCTGGCCATGCCCTAGGCAGGATGGATCCCATGCCCACTCCAGCCATGTCCCGTGCTGGGTGGGTGCCCCACGCCTTGTCCATCCCCCGCAGAGCCGGTGCCCGTGTGCGGCGGGTGTCCTACGTGCGGCAGGTGCCCCGTGTCCGTCCGTCCCTCACGGGAGCCCCTTGCCCTGGCCCCTGCCCTGCCCTCCCGCTGCCCGCTGCCCGCGCACGAGGCACCAGCCCCGGCGAGGCAGAGCTATTTTTAACAGCTGCTTCTGCTTGATTTGAGCTGTGAACTCGGAACGTGTTTATGCTAAAGGGGTTTCTTTTCCCTTCTCCCTTTGTGCTGAGGAGGCAGCGCCGCAGATCAAAGCCTGTCTCTTCGCGTTTGGTGATGGTGGGCTGGGAGGGAGCCGAGGCGGGAGAGGCCGGCAGTTCCACGGGGACACTTGTGTCCTCGGGGGCCGCGGTGGCGTGGCCGGGTCTGACGCACCTCTCTTTGTCCCCCGCAGGTCCGGGAGCCATGGGCGGGCACGGCCGGCACCGGGCGGCCCGCAGCGGGCGGCCCTGAGCCCGGGCGGCCGCGGCGGGACGATGGGCTGCGGGCGCCGGCGGGGAGCCGCGGTGCCGGGCAGGGCTGTCGGGGCGGCGTGCCGGGGGCTGTAGGGCCGGGCGGCGGGCAGCATGCCCTGCGGCCCCTCGCCCACCTCCCGCCCAGCATCCCCTGTCCGTGGCGGCGCGGGATGAGGCTGCCCGCCGCCCCAGCAGCTCCGGGGACGGCTGCAGCCCAGGGCTCCGGCCGCCGGCGCTCGGCCCCCCGCGCCCCGCCGCAGCACCCCGGCCCCGCGGCCTTGAGCCATGGTCAGCCGTGAGCCCGTGCCCGGCCCGGCCCCCGCCGGCGAGGGCAGCCAGGAGAAAGCCATGACGGTGCGCTCGGTGCTGCTCAACCGCGACTCGCCCGACATCGAGAGCCGCCTCAAGCGCCGGCGCAACCGCACGCAGCAGGTCCGCTTCAAGGACCTGGTGGAGGCCGGCGCGGGGCGGGCGGACAGCCCCCCGCCCGGGCCCGCGGCCGCCCGCGGCCCCAACACCCCACGTGCCTCGCCGCCCCCCAGGGACCCCCCTGAGCCGGCGGCTCTCCGTGCCTCGCGGCGCAGCTGGCCCCAGGCGCAGCCGGGCTCGCTGACGCTGCCCATGCCCAGGAAGGCGTGCATGAGCACAGCCATCCAGACCTCCCCCAGCCTCCAGAAGCCCTTCCCGGCCCCCCAGCCCCGAAGCAAGAGCGTCTGCGATGTGGCGGGGGATGCGGTACTGCCCGCCGTGGCTAGCGCCCGGTGCCCGGGGGCGGCCGTGCCCACCGCGGCCAGCTGGGCCGTGCCCCCGCGGGCCCCCGGCAGCCTCCCCACCCATGACCACACCGCGGCCCTCGCCCAGCACGCCAAGGTGCGCCGCACACCACCACCGCCACCACCCAGGGACCCCCCTCCCCCTTACCAGGGCACGGCCGGGTGCCCCGCTGCCCGCTGCGCCCCTCCGGTGCAAAGCTGCACCCCCGAGCCCTGCCCGCAGCCCCCAGCCTGTGCCCAGCTCCGCGGGAGCCCCCGGGGCAGCCACGGGGTCACCCCACGCCCGGCCTCCGTGCCCTGCGGCCAGCCCCGGCCGCTCGCCGAGCAGCGGGGGCTTGGCCGCAGCGACTCGGAGCGGACCCTGCCCTGCGGGCGCCCAGCGCCCCCGTGCCAGCCCTCGCCGCACCGCCGGCAGCCCGTCCCCGTCACGGACACCCACGGCCTCCACCAGCCACCTCAGGGCAACCCCCCGCGGGACCCCCCGCCACCCCAGCACCAGCTCTGCGCCACGCTGTGGGGGGGGCCCTGCTGCGCCTCGCCAGCCCCCGTCCCACCAGCGCCGGGCTGGCACAGCTCGGCCGCCGCCGCCACGCCGGAGAAGACACCAGCTGCCCTCGGCACCTGCAGCCGACTCCGCGCCGCCGAGCCTGGGCACGGCTGGGCAGGACCCGAGGGGCCCAGGGAGCCGCTGTCCACAGCCCCACAGGGCCCCAGCGTGGGGACACAAGCGGCCGGGTGGGCACAGGAGGCCCCCCGGCACGGACAGCCTTGCCTCGCCGCTGAGCAGCCGGACACGCTGCACCACGTCCAGGACCTTCTGCAGCTGGTGGTGGTGGCCAAGGGGCCGGTGGGACCACCAGCGAGGGATGAGGATGCCTGGATATCTCAGGGAGAGGGCCCCCGGGGGCCCGGGGAGCAGGGGGACCTGCATTCCCAGCTGCAGTCCCTGGAAGGGGTGCTGGAGACCAGCCAACAAACCATCCGGGTGCTGCTGGATGTCATCCAGGACTTGGAGAAGAAGGAGGCACAGCGGGACGGGTGAGCAGGCAGGAGCATAGTGGGGGCCTGTGGGGACAATGTCACTGGGGGCTGGGGATGTAGGACGGGGGGCCCTGCCAGAGATTTGGATGCTGCTGCCTCCTGAAGGTGTTTCCCTCAGAGAAACTCGGAGCTGCTGCCAGTGTGCACATGGCTCCATGTCGGTGCGAGGTCTCACATGCCCACGGTGCCTTCCCCGTGCCCAGGGATGGGTGCACGGGGTGCAGGTCTGGGGGATGAGGGGATGCTGGGCTCCCACCCAGCTCTGGTGCAGCGGATTTATCCATTGGTCACTGGGAGCAGGGAACTAGGATGTCACATCCCAATGGCCGGCTTAGCCAGGCACCACATCCCTGCCCCATCCATGGAGGTACCTTTGGCACAAATCCAGCGGCCTGTGCCCCTGTGATGGATGTGTTTGCATCCCAGGGAGGTGCCCAGCACTCCCATCCTGCCCAGGACCTGCTCCAAGGGACAGGGTTTCCCCCAGGCAGCGTTCCTTGGCCTCCAAGGCTGATTTGCCAAATGAAGCAAGGTGTTCTAGGTCAGCCCACAATGACCTTAAGCTGAAATGCTCCAAACTCATCTCACATGAGAGCAACCAACCCCCAAGAAGTGCCAGTCCTGGCATCCTCCTGTAAAACCTCTGGGGCTTGTTCCTGATGCCCAAGATTGCTGTGATCCATCCGTGGTTTTGGCAGTGAGCAAAGCACAGGGAACGTTGTCCCTGTGCCACCCCTGGAGCGCTGTCAGTGGGGAGGGACCTCTTGGGGGTCTGGGACACCTTAATTAAGACCTCAGCTCCATAAAATGTTACAGTCAAGCAAGCAAACAAGATGCCCAGAAACACACCCTGGATTTCCAGGGACAGGAAATCACATCAAACATTATCCTGGTGTCCTTACGCTGCGGAACAGCGCGGCCTCGTTTGCCACGGGTCACATCCCAGGTGCCCACTGTGCACCAGAGCAGAGCCACCAGCCTTGACACATCCTGGCACCGACCACCAGCAACATCTCACAAAAATTTATATCTATAAGACATGAAAGACCATCCCAGAACGAGCTCTCCCAGCAGAGGGGTGCTGTTGTACAACGCCAGAGCCGCAGGCACACACACATATACGTACCACATATATACATATAAAAGGGCTCATGATCTAATTCAGGTGCTGGCAGAATAAATCCCCATTGCAATGTGAAATTTGGTGCATTAACAGACCCAGTTTCTGAGGGCTGACAACAACCGTGGTCAAGGTCGAGTGACAGGAGGAAGATTTCAACGGGGAAATGTGATGTCTATGTGGGACATGTGCTCTCAGCTGTGCCCCCAAAATCCACAGCACTGAAAAGGCAATGGAGACAGGGAGATGGGGTCCCAAAGGGACCAACAGCATTCACGGGGCCCCTTTCTGACAGAGTAGAAGGAGCCAGGGACCAGCAGGGAACACCTGCCAGCAGTGTTGGGGTGCAGGAGGACCCCAGTACAGCCCTTGGGATCAGGGTGTCTCAGGGCTGGGGTCTGGCACCAGCAGCAGAGACATGTGGGGTGAAGACCCCTTCTGTGGAGAGGGAGGAGGATGCAGCAGCATGAGCATGAGCTGAGCCAGGGCAGGCATCAGCTTAATCCAAGTCCTGTGCACCTTCCTGGAGGAGGATGCTCTGGTACAAAAGCATCAAAAAGAGATAAATTCTGAGTCTGGCGTAGGCTGGAGATTAGTCTGACTTATCTCCCTGTGCCCATCTGCCAGGGCACTGCTGTGCCAGAGCACCGCCATGTGCCTTGAGCTCCCTCCGTGGCACCATGTGTGAGGAGATGTGTGGGGACGTGGGGGCTGCAGGCGTGGGGACCCTTGGGATGAGGATTGGGATGGGGATGGGAGGCAGGGACACAGCAGGAAAGGTTTGGGATGCCTCTGTGCCCAGCTCTGGTTTGCTCCCATCAGAGAAATCTGCGAAGCCGAGAGGCACCTACCCTGGTGTTAATTGGGATCACGTGGGAGGAGAGGGGTTGGGATCCCAGAGAGGAAAAGGGATGGGATCCGGGGAGGGGAGGAGAGGAGATGGATCTCAGAGAGGAAGAGGAGCTGGGATCCAGGAAGAGAAGGGCTGAGATGCAGGGAGAAGAGGATCTGAAGCCCAGGGCGGAAAGGAGCTGGGATCCAGGGAGGAGAGTCCTGGCTCCTGGCTGCTGGGCTGGGAGCACAGACGGACAAGGGGCAGCAGGGGACATGGGCAGCCCCAGACCGGGTCTCCGATCTCACGGCACATCTCTGTCACAGGCGACACTCGTACCGGACTGGGCAGGACATCGCCAACTGCGGGACCTGCCGGGACTGTGCCTGCATCATCTACAGGTGAGGGCCAGCCCTGGCTCCATGCATCCCGTGGGTCCTGCTTCCCTGCCCTCCCAGACTTCTCCACCAGCTGTGAGGCGGGAGCAGGGGTGGTAGCCGAGCCTGTCCCCATGGGGACCCGGGGGATACCATGTACAGACCACTCTTGGGTGTCTGGGCTGTCACTTGGCCTGCATCTGTCCCTTCCTCCCTGTGAGGAGCAGCTCCTTCTCCCAGGATCAGCCAGGGTGATCTCCATGGAGGAGCAGCAGCTGGAAGGGGGCTGCTCTGGCACGATGGCAGAGCATTTATCTCCTGTAATGGCAATCTATTGGGGAAGCCTCGCTAGCGGCTGCTGCGTGGGCTCGCTCCAAATCCAGGCTGCATCCCGTTGTCCCTGTGCCAGCTCCGCACAGATGCTGCAGATGGGTTCCTGCCCCTCGCTATGGTTTGGGAACACAGGGCTGGGCTCTGCTCCACAGCGTTGGCTTTGGGCCAGGGCATGGAAACCCCTTCCTCTGCTGCACTCTCCTCAGATCCCGTTTGGTGTGTGGGAAAAGGCACCTCATGCCCTCCCAGCATTGTCTCTGGGGGAATTGGGAGGGTTGCAGTTTTGCTAAAGCTTTCTGCCCTTCCAGGCACCCCTAGGTGTCCTTCTGTCCCTCTGGCTGTCCCCTCTGCAGTGCAGGTGGCTGGCCAGGTGTGTTCCCATTTTGCTGTTAATTAGGCTGATGCTGTTAGCATGGGGATGTGTAGGACACGGTGAGCTGGTCCCAAGCTGTGTTCCGTGGTGCCTGATCACCGTGGTGCACGTGTGTGCCGCTGCCCTGCCGCGCTCTGTGAGTGCCGTGCCCCCTCCTCGGGGCACCTCAGGCTGGGGGTGCCCAGCTGGGGGCCCCTCGTGTCCCTGTGCTCAGTGGTGGTGCTGCCTCAGCGCTCCTGCTCCCCACACACTTGCTCCACGCTCCCCCGCTGTAGCTCGTGGGGGACTTCAGGCTAATTAGGCCTGACGAGGCTGTCTCCACGGAGCACGGCAGTGGCACAGATGTCACATCTGGGGGAGGTGGCTCCCCAGCATGGCCAGGCTCCTGCTGGGGACTCGCTGTGGGTTTCGCTGCCACCCATGGGATCAGGAGAGGCTCTGAGGGGACACAGGGTGAGGGAGCAGGGGCAGCACCCCCAGCCCCAGACCTCAGGGATGGCCCATGGAGGAGATCAGACCTGCCTGCCCCTGTCCCATCTCAGGGTCCCACAGCGGTGCCAACCCCTCCCTGTGTCACTGCAGGGGAGCTGAGGTCCCTCCCTGCGCTGCCCCCCATTATGGTCTGTGCCCCTCACCCTTTTTGCTAGAAACGGCTGGGACACTCCTTGTCCTCACAAGGGGAGGTAACAGGAGATGACAGGAGGTGCCAGCCTGCCAGGGGGCTCGCAGGGTGCTCCCCGTGTGCGGGGCGGCTGCACCACGTGCATGTTCCTGGGCACACGCCGCGGCACCTCGCTGATCCGATGGGACGTGGCTGGTGTGAGGAGATTGACGTGTTTTCCGTGTGAGGGAACATCGCAGCACGCGGCTGCCAGCAGCCAGCCCGCGCCACAGGGTGCTGCGGGGACACTGGGGGCTGCGGGGACACCAGAGGCTGGAGGGACGTTAGGGGCTGTGGGGACAGCCAGGGCTGGAGGAGACAGCAAGAGCTGCAGGCACCTGGACCTGTGGGGACACTGAAGGCCTCAGCATTGTCAGGAAGCCTGAGAGCTGCGATGGGGGGCACAGTCCCCCTCACCTACCCAGATCCAAGGCACCCTAATTCCTGCCTCGCCAGCCGTGGGATGGGCAGCAGCAGAGCCTTGCATGCTGTCACCACTTCTCGATGCTGCAGCTGCCCTCGGCCATGGCCCCTGGGACACACAACCCCTCTCCAGAGGGCTCATTGCTAATAGGGGTCCCACAGACCCCCAGCTTGCTCCCCCACCTCAGCACTGGTCCCCAGCTGGGCTAGTGTCCACCTCCTGCCGGCCACACACAAAGCCATGGCATTGTCAGTGGGGTTGGATACAGAGGAGGGAGCAGAAGGATGGGGCAGGGGAGGCAGCTGGGAAGGACCCACCCCAAAAGACCCCTGGCCACCAGGTCAGGCTGATACTGGTCCATCCCTCCCCAGAAGTCAGCCCTGGATGTCTGGCACAGCCATTTGATGCCACATGCCCTGTGGGATGGGGTGACTATTTGGGAGGGATCCCGCCCTGGACCACCCCTCTCACAGCGCACAGGCGGTGGGCAGGGGCTGTCTGAAGGCACACACAGCACGATGTCCCCTCACAGGGGTGCACAGTGACCCCGGGAATTCCAGCCAAGTCCCTGTGCCCCCCGGGGAGCGCAGCAGGGCTCCGCTCTGGGGGACGTGCCCGGGGTGGATGAGCTCCCCGGGGGCTGTGTTTGGGGTGGCGGGGGCACGCAGGCAGCGGGGCACAGCGCTGTGGCAGGTGGGGGCTGTGACAAGGGGATGCCATGCTACCCCCTGACGCCGTCCCCGCGTGCCGCAGCGTGGAGCACGATTTCCGGCAGCAGGAAGGCCGCTTCCAGCGGGTGCTGAGCCACATCGAGGGCGACGCGGGGCCGAGCTCCCCCCCGACGGCGCCGGGGGCGGCGGGGGTGGCGCTGGGGGCGGCGGGGACCACCTCACCGCCCAGGCAGGAGCCGTCGCCCGTGTCGAGGCTGCCGGCAAAGCTGGACGTGAAGAAATCCCGGCGCAAATGCTTCTGGTTCCTGTGAGCGCGGTGCCCGGTGAGCCCGGAGCGCGGGGGCACCGTCCCAGCACTGGCCCCCTGCCCACCTCTCTTCCCTCCCTCCCACGGTAGGGTTTGGGTAGCACCAGCTTTTCTATTTTTAACCATTCCGTTGAACGCGGGGAGCTCGGGTGTGGAAACGGCGAGGGGAGCAGCGACTGTATTTAAGGAGAATTCAATAAATTCCACGGAGACGCTATTTTTGTTACATCCTCTCCCGCCTGTGCACTTCTGTTCTGGGGAAGGATGAGACATGAGGAGGGGGCAGCGGCTGTTTCCCTGGATTCCCCTCTGTTCGGGGCTCCCTGAGGTGCCCCCGCCCACCCAAAGCTCGAATCAGTGCCCACCTGCACCCCACAGTGGGGGCTGCTCACCCATCCCTCCCATGCAGGTTAACTGGGAACACCAGGATTTCCACTGGTCAGAGACAGTGGAAAATGGTCTCTGTGGGACTCTGGCCTGGAGAGAGGAGACCTGTCCCCAAAACTCCCGGGTGGAAGGATGGGCTGGGCAGGTGCTCTTACGGGTAGGGGAGATGCACTGGCTGATGACAGGGAGATGGGGAATGAGCAGCACAAATATCCCAGCCTCTGTGGGGCTGCCACGAGAGGGAAAACTCGGCATCGGGGTGCCAGGGTCCCAGAGCAGCACTCGGTGTCTGAGCACACCCTGAGGAGTGCCTGTGGTGGGAGCAGCCACGGCTCTTCCAGCAGGGCCACCGACCTCCGTAAGTGGGACAGCACCCAGCCTCCTCCAAAAGCACTGGCCACCCCCCAGCCATGCCAAGCTGCTGCTGCAGCCACAGAGGGGAGGGAGGGGAAGGTGGGCAGGTCTGGCCACAGCTCTCCAGTTGGTGCCCACACCGCAGCACCCCAAAGCAGGAGATGCCCACAGTGTTAAACCCCATCCTGTGTGCCAGGGACCCCCCTGGTGCTCGGGGGCTGCAGCCGGGACGGGCCCAGGGGCACAAATCCCTTCCTGCCCAGAAGATGGGATGGATGGATGGATGGATGGATGGATGGATGGATGGATGGATACTGTCCTGGTGCGGGCACACGTATTTTTGGTCCTCTCAACCCTTCCCAGCAGCTGGAGCTGCTGGGGCCGCCTGGACTGAGGGTCTAGGACCCCCGACAGAAGGCAGGGGCTCTCTGGTGGTGGGAGAGCTGCCAGACGGCCCCTGCGGAGCCACGAGCGAGCGAGGGTCGGGAGCGCGGCAGTCAAAGGATCCTTCCCTGCTCCCGTGGGCTGCGCTGCACCACCGTCATCCCCCGCCTCGCGTCCATCGCTGCCCGGCGCTTTCGGCTCCGGCTGCCCCAGGCCCTGAGTCACAGAGCCTGGGAACGAGGGCGAAAGCAGGATGGAGCCCAGTGCGACCCCGCATGCATCTCCTGCCTGAGTCACGGCTGAATCACATCCCGGCGCTGAGATCGCGGCACAGCCCCGGCGGCAGAGCTGCCGCTCCGGCTGCCCACAGCTCCCCGGGCGCGGCACACAGCGTGGCACGGTACAGCACGGCAATTCCCTGCTCCGGCCTTCCCGAGCACAGACCAGCTCCGCTCATCGCCCTCCCCACGACGCAGTGCAGCTCTGGGTCTGCCCCGTGAGCCCCGGCTCTGTCCTCTCCCATCGCTGCTCCATGCGGAGCTCTGAGCCACCGCCCTTCCCGTGTGTCCAGCGTGCTCCTCACACGTTCTCGGCGTGTGAAACTGTGGCGGTTCACTGGGTCCAGTTGTTTGTTTTCCAGAGAATGCAGCCCAAACCCCTCATTGCTCCCAAAACAGCTTTTCCTGCACCTCGGCCCTCTGCCCACTCCCCGCTACGCTCCCGCTGCTCCAGCCCTGCTCCCGGCACGGCTCCTGCTTTCCTCTGCATCCCACTGGGCACATCCCTGGCATCCAGCCCCATCCTGCTGGGTACCGGCAGCAGGGCCAGAGAGGAGCAGAGCCAGTCACACACACCCAGACCCCCAAACCAGCGACACCTCGTGCCTCTCTCGTGTGGCCCCAAGGGAAGCGGCGCGGCCACGGCGCAGTGGGACTCACCCTCAGCGGGCTCTCCCGGTCCAGGACGATCACCCTGCGATTGACCGTGTGGAGCAGCTGCTCCAGGATCACCTGGATGTGCTTCTTCACCTGTGCCTGCAAGGTAAGAGGTGTCAGGGCCATGGCAGGACACATCCCAGCTGTGGGATATGTCCCAGCATGGTGTGGCACTGCATGGTTCATTCAAGGGCTGGTGGCATCGGGGTGGAGAGATGGAAACAGAGCCTGATCCAGAAGTGGAGTCAGCGAGGCAATGTGCTCCAAATATGGGATTTGGGATCTCTGTGCAGCTCAGCCCTGCACACCTCCCTGGCAAAGTGGCCACCTGAGGACAAAGGGGACAGCTGAGGATGGCTGGGGATGATGGGGACGGCTGCACTGGCACTGGGCAGGCAAAGGTGGGTTCATTACACATGGGGTTGAAGCAGGAGCAGAATACTTCCCCAAGAGCGTCCCACCACTCTCTCCATAAAGGCTACTTCAGGTTTAAGTCCAAAATGAGACATTTCACCACAATTTTCAAGCTTTCCCTCCCACTCCTGGGCTTCCTGGTGCTGTGGGGATTAAAGAGCCACCTTACCCTCGCAGGACACAGTGTCCAACTCACCTCCCACAGTGCCAGTCACTGTCCGGCAGGTGCAACCAACACCTGAACCTCCAAAGGGCCCCCAAAAGGGACCCCAGAGCAGGCAGGAAGGGCAGGAACAGAGGAAGGCTCCCGAATAGCCAGAGCACAAAGCTCCGTGCATTCCTAAAACTTTGTGTTGCTGCAGGGACACTCACCAGCTCCACGTTCCCCCGGTCCTTGTGCCGCGCTCGCAGCTTCTCTGCGCTCTGCAATCACCAGAAACAGGGCTGAGACCCCGGGAATGGCCCCCGCACACCCCAGACAGGCCACATTTGGGCGGGTGGGCGCCCACCATGTCTCTGCCTCACGTTTGGAACCATCCCTGTTCATTTTGGAGTGTGGCACTGCCCAGGAGCTGGCTGGCAATTGCTGACCAGCTGCCTTCCTCCCTGCCCTTGCTTTCTCCCTCTCTGCCCTCACCTTCCTCCCAGCTCTGCAGAGACGGTGATGTATCCCCCCACTCAGGCCAGTGTCACCCCTGAGCCTGGAAGCCCCTTCCCCACTCATGTTGGGGAACCCACCAGAAACTCGCTGAGGTGGAAACCATGAGGTTTTTGCCCCATCCAGGGCAGGTTTCCCCTGGGATGGTGGCACCCACAATTCCCTGGGCGACTACGATGAACCCCAACCACATCCTGGCCAGGAGTTGGTGCTTAACCCCACTCAGAGGGGTTTGGTCAGGTCACTGCCCAGATGATTCCTGATTTACCTTCTGGGCCTGGTACAGCACCTCCAGGATGCTGCTGAGCAGCTCGATGCAGGCGTCCTCCTCCTCACCTGCCTGGATCAGCTCCTGCAGGATGGGCAGGGCTGCCTGCAGCACCAGCTCCCGGCACTCTGAGGGGGACAAGGGGGCACAGGGATGAGGGAATTTTCCCCTTCTGTGGAATTACCCCAGGCATGAGGCAGAGGAGTGGTCCCTGTGCAGGGACTCATCCCCATCCTGTGCCGTGGCCCCTGGGTGAGCTCAGCGAGGTCAGTGCCATCAGGACGCCCCATGTCCCCTCTCACCATGGGACTGGAAGGCTTTGCTGCTGGCGATGTGAGTCAGGGACTGCAGCTTCTGCTTCAGCAGGCGCTGGGGCAGCAGGTTCCCCACAAAGTCCCGCAGTACGGCCCTGCCATCAGGAGAGGAGTTAACCCAGGAGCTCTGGGTTTGGTCAGGATGGGGCTGCAGGGTGGGGGGACCCCCTCGATGGGGCAGAGCCGTGTGGGGCAGGATGGTTCCACAGGGCAGCCGTGCCCACCACAGACATTCAGCAGACAAACCCCACCTGAATTCCCAAAATGAGCCCAGCTGGGGCTGAGGGTTCCCAGGCTCAGCCCATGCCCAAGCACAGGCAGCTGCTAAAATGGAGCAGAACTCTCCCATTTTTGCACTGGGAAGGGGATCAGGAGGTGATTCCAGACCCCCCTGCCTGCTCTCGCCCTCGGCTCTGGGCTGGATGCAAGGACAGAGGTGGCTGTGGCAGGTGCTGAGTGTGACACGGGGCTGGGGTTGGTGGGGGGACAGGGACCCTACCCCAGCGCAGAGGAGTCAAAGATCCCAAACACGTCCTCGAGGATGGAGGGCAGGTACTTCAGGGCTGCTCCCTGCAGAGACACCGGAGAGCTGCCTTCAGACAGGGTCCAGCACCCTCTGGAGCCTCCCTCCATCTGGGACACCGTGGGTGCAGACCGTAGCCCCATCCCAGACCCATCCAGCCTGCAGCAGCTCTGCTTCCCCAGCTCCCCATGCCAGCCTGGTCCCGGATGCAGGGAACGCAGCCAGGCCAGCTCCAGGATGGGCACAACCCCCAGGAACCCTCCCCAGATTTCCCTCTGCAGACTTCAGCACACGGGTAGCCAGGGCAGCGTCTGCCCGGTGCCACCGAGCTGCTGACCCAACGCCACAGCCACAGTGCAGTGAGGGGCTTTGTGGTCTGGGGTCTCGGGGTGCACAAGGGGGGTCCCCAGGGACAGCAAGGGGCAGTGCATGGGCTGGCAGCTCTGTCTGACACCATGGGGGAGGTGTACACACAGGATGGACAGTGTCACCCCAAAACCAACACAGTGTCACCGTGGCATGGGTGCAGGCAATGTCACCCCAGCGCGGGGACAAATGGTGTCACCCCAGCACGGGGACAGCCAGTGCCCGGCCTGGGCACCCTCCCTCCCACCACACACCAGAGCTGAGCCCTCCCAGCACCGCCCTGTGCCCTACCTGGGAGAGCAGCGTGGGACCCTCCAGCGGGGACTCCATCAGCTGGTTCAGGGCGAGGAAGAACCGCTGCAGGGAGCACTGGAACTCGGCCACCTCCTTCCCCTCGTAGAGCCTGCAACGGCCGAGGTCACTGTGCTGTCACCATGCTGCCACCATGCCACACACCTTCCCCAGCACCACAAGCCTCTGCTCCGGGGTCACTTGCCATCCCAATTAATGACACTGGTCCATGAATGTTTGGATCTATGAATGGCTGGATCTAGTGGTGCACCCTGGCACTATCACAACCCTGGCACGGCCACAGCCTTGGCGCAGCCACTGCCCCACCATGTCCACAGATCCACTCACAAAAACCCTTCTTTTTTAAAAAAAAGCCTCTTTTCCATGATTCCACAGCCCAAACGCCTCTCAGAGCAGTTCAGCACCGTCCCACTTGAGCAAGAACATCCTGAGCCCTCCAGCCCCACCCTCAGCAGCTGGACCAGAGCAAACCAAATGAGGGAATTTTAGCCTTGGGATGTTCACAGCCCCTGGAAAACTGCAAAGCTGAGGTGTGGTCACAGAAATAAAGTCACTGCAACGGGCCATTTTTGAGGTGATGAGGGAATAACCTCAGAAAAAATCATCCAGCCACCAGCTATGTAAGGAAATCCTGGAATTATGGACTGGTTTGGGCTGGGAGGGACCTCGAAGCTCCTCCAGTCCCACCCCCTGCCATGGGTTGCTCCAAGCCCTGTCCAACCTGGCCTGGAAATCCACATGGACTGTGACAAACCCACCCTGATCACAATTCATTCGGGAAGGGTCCCGTGGTTCCCAGGAAGGGATGTTCTTTTTCCTGGGAAGGGATGCCCTGCCCAGGATCCCCTGCAGCCCAGACCATGGTGGGAGCCATGATGAGCAGCTGTGATGGCCTTTGGGCACCCCAGCAATGTCCCCATGGCAGGGGTCTGGGGGGACAATCAGCAGCTGTGGGGTCCCTGGTAGAACCAGTGACTGGTTAGAGGTGGAGGGTAAGTTGCCAGCCCTTGCAGTGGCACTGGGGGACAAGAGAGGGGCCAAGCAGGACTGGCAGAAGCCATGGGCATTGCTGGAGGGGGGTCCAGCTGCAGGAACCAGGGGTCTGTGTGAGGCCAGGCAAGGGGACCACGAGCTGCAATGCTGCAGGTGGCTGTGAGGGGGTGACCCCAGCCCCCCCAGATGACAGCAGAGCAGACCCCCACACGGGGTGAGCCCCAGGAACGCTGGCAGGGAAAGTTTTGCCGCCCTCGGTGATGGTAAAAAAGCAGAAGCAGCCAGAGGAACCAGCAGGGAGGAAGTAGCGAGGGAGAGACATCACCACGGTGCCACTGGGGTGCTGGGGAGGCCTTGAGGGGACACAGGGTGTCCCAAGGTGGAGGATGATGCCCTCAATCATCCCTGCAGCAACCTGGGCTTCTCGCAGGAGCTGCAGGCGGCGCTTGCCCGGCTCCAGCGGCAGCACAGGCAATCCCAGAGCCGGCAATCTGCCGCAACTGACTCTAATTACAACCCAATTCCTGTCGATTACAGCCTGTACAAATTGCAGCACGTTCAGAGCACTTAGAGGATCTGAGGAGCCCGTGTTATTGCATGTTGAGATTGCTGAGATAAAGGGAAGCTGTATAAAATCGCTAAATGTCCTCGGGGATGTCTCTGTTCCAGGCAAACTCATTCGCGGGGCTGTTTGCAAACGCGCTGCGTAATTAATTTCTCCTGCCAGGAGCGCTGTGAGCTGGGAATCTGCTCCGTGTCCTCATACAGGAGGGAGAGACAGGTGCTGGGTGTGATGTTGTGGAGCACCCCAGAGCTCTGGAGCATCCCGGAGCCATGGATGGGACACTGGGAAATGATGGAAGTGGCAAGGACAGACACAGCTCAAATGGTACGGTTAAGACAGAGCGGGGCAAAGTGAGGTGTGACGGTCCCTGGGGGCACAGGGACACCAACCCAGCTCCTCACTGCCAGTGGGAGCACCCACAGGGACCCCGACACATCCTGGTCTTGGGGTGGAAGAGGCAAAGCCCTCATTCCCCCAAAAACAGCCGCCTGCCGAACCACGGCGCCTGGGAATGGGGTGATCCCGCTGCTTTCGATGCCAGCCAGTGCCCACCCCATGCCCTTGCAGTGTGCGTGTGGGGGTCCCTTGCTGCCCACCGTGTGTGGGGCCCCTCACTGCCCATTGTTCCCTCAGGACACTTCAGCTTTCAGTGCTGCGTACGTGGAACGAAAGAGGAACGTCACCGGCTTTTTCTGGTAACACCGATGGTCATGTTCTGATTTCTGATTTCTGATTTCTTCCTCTCCCACGCCGGCCCAGAGGGAGGGTTGTTTGTCCCATCACCCAGAATGGGATGTGAACCCCATGGCCACCGGGAACAAGTGAAACAAGGTCCTGTGGGGACTCTGGAGGTGCCTGGGGGTGCTTTGACCTTTGAGCCGTGGAGGCTCCCAGCCCCTCGCTCTGCTCGTCACAGGATCACAGCAGGGTTTGGCCCTCCAGCTTCACCCTGCTGCTGTGGGCAGGGACACCTCCCACTGACCCTAACTGGGCTCCAGGAAACTTTCCCAGCACAGTGCCAGCCACGCAGGGGCACAGAAGCTCGGGACATTTTGCCATCTCCATTGTGGGAGGATTTTAAGAGCACATTGGAAACCCCCGTCGGGAGGGGTGGGGTAGAGGTCACTGTGGGGCATTTGGGGTGGCTGAGAGCAATTTGAGCTCTCCCACCCTGGGGTGGACAGCACTTCCCACCCCCACAGTGGACCACCATTGTCCAGCAGCATCCAGAGGATGGCATGAAGCTGAAAATTGCTAGAATCCTCATGGAGAGGATTCACAGCGATGGAGGAGCCTGCCCGGGGACCAGCCAACACCACAGCATGGCCAGGAGTGGTAGGTGCCACCCTGGCTGTCACAGCAGCCAGCACCAGGTGGGTCGGGCTGCCACTGCCACAACCCTGGGACCGATGGTTGGCACTGACACCGCTCCCACTGCGCAGGGACCCCCACGGGACCTCCCTCCCACAGAGCCCACGGCCAGGAACCAGCACTGGGAGCACTGGGAGCCAGTGCCAGCACTTACTGGGCGAAGAGGCGCCGGGAGCGGACGATGAACTTGAAGATGTACTCCAGGGCCTTGAAGGTGCGCGGGAGGGGCTCGCAGGGCTCCCCCCGGCCCGCCTGCTCCACGTACTGCGTCAGCACCGACAGCAGCTTCCTGCGGGGTGGGATATCCGTGGCCAGGGATCGGCCATGGCTCAGTTCCCACTGGTGCTCCCAGCATTCCAGCCCCATCCCTCCCTGTCCCCACTGTCTCAGCCCCATTTCTCCCGTTCCAGCTGTCCCAGCCCGTCCCTCCCCGTGGCACAGCCCCCAGGAACGCACTTGTAGGCGAGCGTGGCGCTGAAGTGCTGGCGGATGTAGGCCTCCAGGACCGTGTTGAAATGCTGGAACTTTCTGTCGGCCACTAGCCCCACGATGAAAACCTGGGGGCAGCGGGCAGGGGCATGGCTTGGCGTGGGCAGGGGGAAGCCTGGGGACAGCAACAGCCACCCTGACCCCCACCCTGCCCTGGTCCCATCGCTGGGGTCACTCTTGTCTTAGTGTGCGAGAAACACCTTTGAATCCTGCTGGGATTGTCCCCCAGAGGGACAGTGTCCCTCAGAACGCAGCCCTGCCCTGTGCTGGGTCACTCAGAGCAGTGAGCCCCATCGCCCCAGTCCAATCATTGCCCACCCTGCACTGGGGAGGGGGCTCAGGCCCACGCAGGTCCTGCTCACCAGGGCGTCAAACACAAGGGTGTCATAGACATCTGTCTCCGAGTGTTCCATCATGATGGAGAACAGGGCATCCAGCGTGTCCTGGAGGAACTGGGGGGGGACATGGGGCCTGTGAAGGCTCAAGTGCTGACCCCAGCATCGCCCAAGACCCAGCTCTGGGCATGGGGGTCCCATGGGTGCAGGAAGCAGGGAGGGAGGTGGGGGAGCAAATCCCAGCTGTACCTTGATGACCTCCCCTCCATCCACGTGCATCAGCTTCTGGAGGTTCCCCGAGAGCAGGCTGGGCTTGGAGCGCCACTTCAGCAGCCCCAGCAGGTTCACTGGGCAGGAGGAGTGGAACAGCACTGACCACTTCACTCACTGCCAGAGCCCCATGTTACTGTCCCCTGGCTCCTCATCCCACCCTCACTGCCCAGGGCAGCCGGGACCCCCTGAACCCTCCACACAACCACTGCTCAGTGCTGAAATCCCCTGATATCAGGGCCATAAAGCACAAACTTTAAATAGGTCGTGGCTGTGGGAGATGAAATTCTGCTGCAGGAAGGGAATTAATGGAGCAGCCTCATCCCCGACCCCTCTGCACTGAACCACAGTGCCCTGGACCCTGCAGCCACGTGTCACCGTGTGTCACATCCCCACACCACCAGGCCGTGTCCCCTGAGCCCCCTGCACTTAAGGCCAGAGCTGGATGAGCCATACCCATCCTCTGGCCTTGCAGAAGGTGGGAGGAGAGCCTGGCATTCCCATGGGCCCTTCCCCTGGCCAAGGGGGAAATGTGTCTGCACCAAGGGGGAACGAATGTTCTCGGCTGCCCTGACCTGTGCAGAGCAGCCCAGGGCTGGAAGCTCCCCTGAGCTAACCCAGGAACGGGGGTCAAACCAGAGAGCCCCAATTCCCACCCCAATTTCAAAGGAAGGTCATGGAGCCTCCAGCAGCCACATTCAAGTGGGAATTCCACTCGCTGCTGCTCCTCTCCAGAGGATGGCAGCCCCCCAAAGTCCCCAGATCGAGCTGATCCCCTCAGGAACAGCCTCGGCCATTCTGACCACGGCCAAACAGTAACTGAGCACTCAATTCCCACTGTTTTCAGCTCGCTGTCCCAGTGTGATGGACACTGGAGAGCCAAACATCAGGAAAAGTGTGGTCCAGCGGGTGGGAACATCACGGGGGAGGGGACACAGCCCCGCCTCCCCCACCGTGGGGAACCAGGACTCACCATTCTGGGTCAGCTTGGTGGAGCAGACGAGCGTGGAGATTTGGAAGCTGTCCCGGGTGGACACGGCTAAACCAGAGGTGGCCCCGCTCACGCGGAAGGAGGAGCCGGAGAGGAGCTTCGACTCCGACAGGTTCCGCTCTGAGGGCAGGGACAGGTACGCGCTGGCGTCCTCCAGCTTCTTGCTGTCACCCTGCAGGGCACAGCACAGGTCACACCTGGAGCCCCAGGGGACAGGGCTGGCCCCTGTGTGGCCCAGAGGCTCAGTTCTGACCCCATGGCTGGTGGCTCCCACCGTACAGCACCCTCATCCCATCCCTAGTACCCTCTGGCTCCTGGGAGCCATTGGCTCCCTCACATTGATCCCACAAAGCTGCTCCCTGAGGGGATCCACAGGGACCCCGCTCAGCGGGACAATCGGCTGGGAGGGACACTGAATCCCAGCCCGTGTCACACAGGGGGGACAGGGGAACAGGCAGGAGAAGAATGATAAAGAGGAGTCTGAGGCTGGAAATGAAACACACCTGAGCACTGCTGCAGGGATGGACACGCAGTGGGACACCGGCACGCGCCAGGACAGTGACGTGGAGTGGGACACCACCCCGCTGTCCAGCACAGTTGGTCCCACAGCATCACTGTCACCCTACATCTCCCACCTGTATGGGCATGCCAGGGCCTCCACAGCCACAAACCAGCCTATTTCTGTGTCCTCTACTCTAGGCTGAAAATTTTATTGATGTTCCACCCAGGAGGACTCACTGGGGTGACTCTGAATGACCCTTCCCTGCTCGCTGGCCAGCCTGGCACATGGGGGATGACCAGAGCCACCCGGCCCGGCTGCAACTCACAGACGTGCATCCTTCCCTGCCTGCAGCCTCGCAGGGTGAAACCCCTCATGCTGAAGGTCGGATGGAGGTGACAGAGCTGTTTGCTGTTGGCTTTTTCCCCCTAGGACACAGACAACACACAGGAGCCCTGTGCTCCTTCCCAGGGCTGAGCCTGCGCAGGGAAAACCGGCTGGAATTCAGAGTGGCTGGAGATCAAGAGGTCTGAGCAGCTAAAAGCCCATCACTCACATTCCTCTGGCAAGCAGAGATAAAAAGATGAAATAGCTTCTGACTCCCAGAATCCAGCCCTCGGTGTCTGCCGGGAAAAGCCGGAGTCAGCCAGGGAGAGGATGGAGCAGGGCAGGACGTGGTGGTTCAGGAGGGCAGGGACAGCCCTCAGAGGGGAACAGGGACCCAGGAGGGAGGTGTGGGAGGTTTGATCTCACTGCCACAGCCAGCACTGGCACATCCCAAAGGTGCCCAAAGCTCCTGCTGTGGAGGGGACAATCCCCAGAGAGCCAGGGATCAGAGCCAGCGCCGAGGGCCACGGCAGCAGTTAAAGAATTTGGGTCTCTTGCCCAAAAATAAAGTGGGGAGGAGGCACGCAGTAAGGATTCCAAATGTGCAGGAGCCTCGGGGAGGAACAGCGCGGTCTGTCCCTGTCCTGGGCAGCCACAGCAGGCGGGAGCAGGCCGGCTCATCCCTAAGAAAGGCAGGACTCTGGCAGGGACGTGGCTCGGCCTGGAGAAACTGTGGTCACGTTGCCAAAATCAGAGAACACTCCCATGCAGCAGCCCAGGGGCAGGGAGGGGCAGGTCACCCCCAGGGACACTGGAGCTCCATGGCCGGGCAGGGACCCCAGGAAGGTGCCAACACACAGGGAAGGGCCCTGAGCTCGCCCTGGCAGCGGGGACCAGCTCGTGCTCGTTTTTCCCAAATGAGCAGTGATTTTCCCTCCACTCTCCCGGAGCAAACCCGAGCAGTGCCAGCGCTGGTGAAATCGGGTGAAGCGCAGCCACACCACGGGGACGTTCCCTCCCCGTCACAAACGCTTAAATCACCTTTTCCCAAACAAAACTTGTCGTTCCAAGGGAGCAGCACAGGGATTGGAGACATTGTGTGCGGGGAGCCCTCGCCACCAAGGACACGGGAACGGCAGGGAGGCACTGCAAACCCTCAGGGACTTTGGGTACGTGCCACCGGCACGGTGGCTCAGGCAGGGACTGGGACCCTGGCCCCAGAAGTGCTGCTGCCCCACAGCCCCCCCACTTCAGGGGGCTCTGTGGTCCCCCCATACCTTGTACAGCACCAGGTCGTGCTCCCCATCCCGCAGCGTGGTGCCATCGGGGCACATCAGCCTCACAAAGGCCATGGAGAAAATCCGCTCGCTCCGGTCCTTGGCTGGAGGGGACACACAAGGGTCACAGGGGACCGGGGACACAGCAGGCAGGGAGAGGCAGTGCTGGGAGGAAGGCCTGGAGCAAGGGACACTCACAGTCGCTGGAGGAGCGATGGCGGAAGGTGAACCTCAGGTGGGTCCTGTGGACATCCTCGATGGGAACGGCAATCTGGGTGGGAATGTGTGCCAAGGTGAGGGCAGGGGGCATGGGCTGAGCCCCTACCTGGGCAATGTCCCTCTGTGCCCGGACAAGGGCTGTGCTGGACCGTCCAGTACTGCAAACCAACCCCACACCCTTCCCAGTCAACCAGCGGGGGCTGGACAGGGCTGCAGTGGCCATTCCCAGGACCACCCTTCCCAGTGCTGGTCATCCTGGGTGTCCATCCAGCTGTGACACTGGCAGCACCTCCATCGTCCCTGAGAAGGGACCAAGGACTGCCACCCAAAAAGCCAGCTCCGATGGGGACCCTCTGCAGCAGCAGGGTCCTGCGGTGCAGGAGGAATGAGTGCCACAGCCTGGGGGGGGCTGCAGCCCCAGCCCACCCCAGCCCCACACCCTGGAGCTGCCCAGACCTTCAGGGTCTCCATCCAGCGCTGGTGCCGCTGCTGGTAGTAGACAACAGAGCAGTAATGGCTGGTAGGGCTGTCCCCTGCTCCTGCGTGGATCACGTTCTGCCAAGAGGAGATACCTTGAGATCAGCCCAAATCACCTTGCTGGGAGGGAGAATTCCCATCTGAGCCACCCCCTGAGCCACTCCTGCCCACACCTCCCTAAACGCCATCCCCACCACCTCGTCCAGGCCTGGTGCCACCTCTGAAGGGACACATGACCCTCCCAGGGCATGCCAGGGCTTGGCCCTGTGGATGCAGATGGAGGATGCATCCCTGGACCTGCCCAGCTGGACCCTCAGCAATTCCAGCCCGTTCCTCAGGAGCCAGGTAAGGACTGATGTGAGAACACCTACGGAGAGGCAAGAGCCAGCCTGGGGAGGTGACACTTGGGTCTGACCCCTCCCTGCCCTCCTGCCAGCCTCCAGCTCCTTCCCCTCCTGCCTGTCCTGGGAGGTGGCCAGGAGTTCTGGCTGCTCTCAAGGGAGGACGATTTTCTCTCTATCCCTTCACAGCATTTTCCCATATTTTTATTCTATTCTCAGATCTCTATTCCAGGCTGCTCCAGGGGCTCCAGTGGCCAAAGAGGCTCCAGTGGCCAAAGAGGCTCGTCCAGCTGATTTTGCTACTGGAGCTGCTGGCTCTGCCCGAGGTGGGGTGACACAGGGGACACCTGCAATACCCAAGGTGAGGTGACATGGGGGACACCTGCCGTACCTGCACCACATTTCCTGCCTCGTCACAGACACACACAGTCACCTCCACGTTCTTCTGCGTCTTCTTGTTGCCCTTGTCGAACTCGCCCTGCACCAGCGTCAGGTAGATGTCGTTCCTGACATCACCTGGGGGGGACAGCCCCATCAGCCAGGTCCTGGCACTGTGCTGGCACCCCCAGGGACCCCCAGGATTGTCCCCTCCAACACTTGCCTGGCATGATGACCTCCGGGTAGCCCAGCTTGCGAGCCACCGCCGTGCTGCGGTCCACCAGGTGCGGGTGGTCCTTCCTCACCTGGCTCAGGTCTCCCCACAGCATCTTCAGGGACACCCAGAGCCCTGTGGGGACCACAGTGATTTTTCAAGGGGTGACAGCAAGAGCTGGGGGGATCCAGGGCCACCACAGACCACAGCAAGTCCTCGACCCTGCGGGGGCTGCCCCACATGACAGATGGCCCGGGGAGGAGTCTCATGGCACGGGATGGGCACAGGGGACACGGGGTCTCTACCTTGTCCCTTGTGGTTGATGTCCTTCCCCTCCACCGCCTTCCGGATCATATTGTGAAGGAAATCGCCATCAGCAGCCGCCCTGGAAAAGCCACATTTAGGGGAAAAACCTTTTCTTTGATCCTTGCACCTCTTGTGCCCTCGCAGCCGGTGTCCCTGTGCCAGCCAGGCCCTGGAGTGCTGCTCCCTGCCCACTGCCCCCCCAGCACCACCCCCCAGCACTCCCCCTGCCCTTGGGGCTCACAGGTGGACGGGGATGAAGTGCTGCTTGTCCTCGTCGCTGTCACACGTGCCCTTGGTGATGTCGGTGATGTCCATCACTGCAAGGACACAGAGGTGGCACCGTGGCAGGGGTGGCACCCCCAGCCAGTGATCCACACCCAGAACAGGACCGTGGGGGGAGGTGAAGGCAGAGGGGCTTGCGGGGGCAGCCATGCAGAGGGTTGGGGTCTGCAGGCAGGGAAAGGGGACAGTGGGAGCATCCCAGGCACATCACAGAGCCTGGTGTGGTGGCTGGGGGGAGGTGACAGGGTGGTGGCACGGGCGTTCCTGGGGGTCTCCATGGAGCCCACCCCCACCTGAGATGCCGAAGGGCCGGCGCAGGCCCGTGCTGAGCTTGCGGCTGTGGCTGTCCCGCAGGTCCATGCGCCCCACACGGATGATCTGGCACACCAGGAACAGCCGCTCCCGCTTCAGGTCCGTGCTGCCCAGGTCCTGGGGGACAGGGGCTGTGTGACCCTGGCAGCACCGCAGGGGACGTGCCAGTGCCAGCACCAGGTGACCACGGAGTGCCCAGGGCTGTGCAGGGGAAACCAGTGGGCACAGAGCTTCCTTCCATGGGTCCTGTCCCTGTGGGGACAGTGGACACACAGCCCCCGCTGCCCTGGGGGATTCTGTGCACCCCACGAGTCCCAAAGCCCAGGAATGGGGACAATGCTGGGTTCGATGGCCCCACAGGTCACCCCAGGCCAGGCAGCCCGGCGAGCAGGGGACAACCTGGCACGGTGTAAGGATGGCAGGGTGGCCCTGTACCCCAGCTCCGGGGACACTGAGGAGAGGACCGTGTCCCGCGGGTGCTGCTCCTGCGCCAAAACCTTCCAGAGGCGCTGAGGGGAAGGGACAGGGACACGCCACAGCGCGTGGGGACACGCGGGGACAACAGCAGCGAGCAGAGCAGGGGGCGGAGATGGGCAAGAGCCGGGGGGAGGCAGCGGGGCCGAAGTGCTGATGCTGCTCATAAACATTGATTTTCCCGACTCATTTGCATATCGATGGCTCCGCGCCGTCCCGGGGGTCAGCGCTGCGCTGCAGCCAAAGCGCTGAGTCAGCGGGTGCCGACGGGCGAGGGATGGGCAGGGGGACGGGGCACCCCGAGACCCCCAGCACCGGGAGCGGACCCCGAGACCCCCAGCACCGGGAGGGGATCCCGAGACCCCCAGCACCGGGAGGGGATCCCGAGACCCCCAGCACCGGGAGCGGACCCCGAGAGGCAGCGCCCGGCACGTCCCGGCGCCAGGGCAGGGGTCTGCGAAGAGGCTGGGGGTACGCGAGCAGGGGAACTGGAGGGGGTTCGGCTGCTCGCGAGGGGACACAGGGGTCCCGAAATGCTGCGGGTGGGGCAGCTCTGCAGGAGGGGGCGGCGGGCGGCAGCAGCGCGGCTCCCCCGAGGTCTGCGCTCACCGTGAACACGACCTTGAGGTTGTTGAGCAGCTCGATGTCCTGCGGGACCCCGGTGCTGGCCCAGCGGATCACGTAGTTCTCGCTGTGAGGCGGGTGATGGCTGAGGTGGGCACCGGGATGGCAGAGTCCCTGCCAGCTCCCACCGCACAGACCCTTCAGCCCACCAGTGTGCCCAGTCACGGAACAGGGCCGGCCCAGCCTGGCTGTCCCCAGTCACCCCACTGGTCACCTCACCAGTTCCTGGGGCAGGACGAGCCACGGGCTGTCCCATGGGACACGGCTGCATGGCTGGCACGCCACAACGAACCCTCCCGCTCTGGAGAAGCTCTTTGGGAAGGAACGTGCCCCTTCCCCCTGCGACACCCACTGGGTCCTGCTGGGCTGGGCAGGATGGGGGATGCCACAGCGAGCAGCGGGACAAGAACCCGGCACAGCAGGGGCAGGGGTCTGTCCTGCGCCCCGGGACCCCACCTGATGATGCGCTGCTCGCCGGGGTCGTACAGGGCCATGAAGAGCTGCGCCTCCTCCCCGATGTGGCAGACGAAGTTGCGGACGCAGAGGTAGAGGTTGTGGGAGGGCGAAGTGGCGCCGTGGGTGCCGTGGCCTGGTGCTCTCTGCTGCGGGCTCTGGGGGGCACGAGGTGGGGGGCACAAGGTGGCTCAGCCCTGGGCACAGCCCCTGGCATGGGGGGCATCAGGCTCTGGGCATGACACGGCCAGGGTGCAGGGCCAGCAGCGGCCTCACCGTCTCCTCCTGGATGCGCTGCGTGAGGGTCTGCGCCGCCCTCCTGTGCGCCTGGAAGAGGCTGATGACGCTCGTCCTGTCGGGGTCCAGGATGTTCTCGTCCTCATCCCGCACCACCAAGTCCAGCGCGAGGATCCTGCAGGGGGCGGGATGGGGTGAGGAAGGACCGGGGCAGGGGGTCCCACACGGGTCTGTGTGTCCCACCAGGACTCACTTGTCCTTGCACAGGGTCTGAGGGGGCAGGACAGATCCGACTGGGAAAGCGGACAGGAGCCGGGCAGCACCAGGGACACTCCTGTCCCAGCCACGGCTCGTCAGCCATAGCCCTTGGCCAGGTGGCTTTGTGCACCCGGTGGCACATTTACTGTCCCCAGCCATCACGGGACAGCCAGCTGGGATGATGGGGACACAGGGACAGCCAGCCAGAACAGCAGGGACACTGGGTGCCCCAGGGACACGCAACTGGGATGATGGGGACACAGGCACACCCAGACAGGCTGTCAGGCAGCAGCCCTGAGCACTGCACTGCCTGTGCCAGGGGCGGATTTGGGGTCCCTGTGCCCCATTCCCGCCCTCACTTGTTGCCGTAGTCCATCTTGCCGGTCACCTCCTTCCTGAGCCGCAGGAGCTGGTCCTTGGGCAGCGTCCCTGAGAGCAGCTGCGAGCGCTGCTCCATCAGCTCCTGCATCATCCGCTTCACCTGCCCGTACCGCTCCGTCTGCCCGGCCTGTGGCAGCACCAGAGGGTCACTGGGGTCACCAGGTATCCCCCACCATGCTTCCAGATCCCCCGGACCCCCAAACCCCCGTCCCTCACCACATAGAGCTGCTTCCAGATGGTGGCCCACTCCCGCAGCGTGGTGGTGATCTCCTGCACCATGGGCATCTCGGCGGGCGCCACGCTCTCCTCTGTCCTGGGAGAGGCACAGGGACCCCTGGAGATCCCGGCTCCAAAGGGACCCCGCACAGGGCAGAAGGTGGAGCCCACCACCCCTGCCCGTGCCCCGGACCTACCCCTGCTGCTCCACCACGGCGCCCTTGAGCCGGATCAGCGAGGCCGGGAAGATGCCCTGGGGGAACCAGAGTCATCAGCACCCCCGTGCTGGGAGACGTCCCTCGGGGGGGCACGGCTGGGGGCTCCCAATGCCACAGGGTGCCCAGCCTGCCACGCCCCCTGCACCCCTGAACCCAAACATCCCCCCGGGGACAGAGCAAGCCGCTGTCCATGCCCCCCTGTACCCCCCCCAGACACCCAGCAGGGACAGGGAAAGCCACCAGCAGTGCCCCGCCTGCCTCCAGCACCCTGGCACCCCCTCACCTACCTGGGCAGCCCTGTTCCGGAGCGAGTACCCGCAGTACCAGCCTGCGAGGGGAGGGGACATCATCAGCCAGGCTGGGGGTCCTGGCCCCCACTGCAGGGACAAAGGAGGGTGCAGGAACCCATGCTGGGGTGCACCCGGGGATCCCCCTTACCCTCGGAGGCCTGCAGGATGTGCACCATCTCCCCAATCTGCAGCGGGAGGTGATGCTCCTTGGTGCGCGGGAAGTTCCACACGGCTGCGGGGAGAGGGGCTGGGAGCTGGGATCCCTGCCCAGAGCCCCTCACCAGGCCCCAGGCCCTGTGCACCTGCACCCCACAGCCAGCCCCCCACAGCACCCCAGCAGGCCCCATTCAGCCCCGAGAGATGGGGCAGACTCCCAGCCCCACAAACAGCGTGAGACCCCCAAGCACCTCGACCTCACACCCCAGAAGAGCCTGTACAGGGCTGGGGGCACAACAGAAGCCACCAGCCCTCTCCCCAGCCCTCAGGGGTCTCCTATGGGACCCCCGTGCCTGCCACCCACACTCTGGGTGCTGATGGTCCTACTCCTGGCACAAGCAAGTGTGGGGAGGCAAGTGCCAGCTGAGCCCCTGCCCAGGGCTGGTGGCTCAGGGACAGGTCTGTCTGGGGACAGTGGAGCTGGTGGCAGGGGAGGGGGGCGGTGGGGACAGGAGCTCTCCGGTGGCCAGCCACTTCCTGCCCAGCAGCGCTGTGGTTGTCCCTGTTGCTACTTCTGGCCCCAGGGACAGCTCTGGGGCAGGCAGCCCCGGTTTGGCCCCCAGACTGGGGGACAGTATCCCTGCATACGGGGGTCCCTGCTAGGACCCTGCCGGTGCCCAGCCTGAGTCCCAGCCAGGGCCAGCTCATACTGCAGCACCCCTAGACCCACATGGCTCATCGGGACCCCTCACGCTGACCCTCACACCTTGGGGCACTGGGAGCCCCGAGGTCCCACGGGACCCCTCCCATCACTCTGCACTCCCCACGAGGACCCTGAGCCAGCTGGGACCAGCAGTAACTCAGCCCTCACTCAGGTGCTGCCCAGGACCCTGCAGAAGCTCAGCCCTTGCTCCAGCACTGCAGACAGTGCAAGGGAAGGGTGCAGGAAACGGCCCCACAAGAAACGGGAAGAGGCACAGGGCTGCCAGAGCCAGCACAAGCTGATGGTGCTGCAGGGAGTGGGGATGCCCACGGCTGGTACAGGGCACGGGGAGCCCAAGCTGGGGGTGCTGCAAGGAATGGGGGTGCCCAGGGCTTTGCCATCACCAACACCGAGGCAGCTGCAAAGCCCCAGCTGGAACCCGAGGCAAATTATTGGGGTGTCTCAAGGCTCCTCCAGAGCCTCAGCAGCCGAGCTGAGCCCAAACCCACAGCCTGGAGGGGAGCCAAGCCTCCACCCAGTGCTGTGCCCCAGTGCTTCCCACCCACACCAGCACCAGCTCTGGAGCCTCCTGGCACCTGTCCTGCTTGGTGCCCTCCCCTGAGCCTCCTGTCACCAGCCCGGCAGTCTCCACTACCCCCCTGTTTGTTCCTGCACCCACCAGCCCACCCAGCACTGGGGACACCTGGCTCCCTCCTCGTATCACCAGCCCGGCACCATTGCTGCCATCACCCAGCTGCCATCACCTGCCACCACCCCAGCCGGAGGTACCATGGGTGTCACCTCACCCTGTACACCCCATCCCGCCAGCCCTACACCCCTCCAGGAGAGCAGGAGCCTCCACAGGGCCCAGTGCCCACAGCTTTCACTCACCCACGCCATACTTGTTCTTGATGGGCAGCCAGGGCGCCATGGCCACCGGGGCACCGGGGCCGTGCCGCGGGGACCGGGGCGCTGCAGGGCCACTGGTGGTTCCTCCTGCTGCACTCGCCGTGTCACGTGTACCCCCAGCTTGTGAAACCTCCGCTTCCTCAGCGCGCTCTGAGCACAGGGGTCCCACCCCACCATCCTGCACCACCACGCGCCTGGGCAGCGCGGTGGAGATGGAGCTCCTGGGACCCCCACACCACCCACCCAAGAGTCTGGGCTCAGGGGTCACTGGCAAGATGGTTCTGGTCACTGGAGTGGGTCATGTGGTGGCACGGTGACCTCCCTGGCTGAGCACCACGGCCAGAGCCCGCAGCCAGAAGGACATGGGGCTGGACATCGGATCATGGAGTGGGTGCAGCTCCAGCCACACCATGGCACGAGGAGCCACGCGGAGCCGTGTGCCTGTGCCAGCCGTGAGCTCCCAACCGGCACCACCGGGATGAGGCTTCTGCCGTCGTGGCTGAGTCTGGCTTGTCCACATCTCCATCCCTGTCCCTTGGTGCCCCAGGCCCAGCTGTGCCAGCGCTGGCTCCGTGCCCCGTCCAGACCTCCGCAACCACGGCACCGGGAGCAACGGCTCAGCACCAGCCACTTCCTTCCTCCTGCTAGCCACACTCGGCTGTCCGGCACTGGTAGCTCCACAGGGATGGGGGCTTGGCCAGGCCCACACCCCTTCATGGCCACACTGCCCTGGACCCTCTGCCCCTCCCGAGTCCTGCTGCCACTGCACTGCTGCTCCCACAGATTGAACCATGTCTCTCTCCATCAGCCCCTTGGAGCCAGCACCCGGCTCCTTCCCTGCACTCCCACCCTCTTGCATGTTCCCAAATCCCCTGCAACCTGAGCCTGCTCTGGGGTCACCCCTGGGTGTAGCCCCCCTGCCCGACGGGTCAGCCCCAGGACAGACCCCCTGACCAAAAGCCGGCCCTGAGAAGAGCCATGGGGCACGAAGAGCCCCGGAAGAGAGGGAGACCGGGTGGGTTTGGGATCAGCCAAAGCCGGGCATAAAGTGATCCTGCCGCGGCACTCCGGTGCCACCACCCGGGCCGAGGTGCGAGGGCGGGACCCGCAGGAGCTGCAGGAGCCGCCGGAGCCGCCACACCGCACGGCAGAGCTCGGGATGTGCCGCCAGATCCCCGCCACTGCACGGACCCGCCCGCGCCGGGGCTGGCAGCACCGGGGGTGAACAGAAGGAAATGTGGCACGGGCACCGGTGTGGCACGGGCACCGGCGTGCGGGGGCTGCCGGGGCTCTCGGAGAGCAGGAGCCGCAGGCGTGGCACTTCCCGCAGCCTCCGAGGCTCCCGGTTCCTGATTCCCGCATTCCCGGGGCCAGCAGGCACCGCTCGGCCGCCGCCCAGCGCTGCCCGGTGCGCGGCTCTGTCCCATGGCGCCGGCGGGAGCTCCGGCCGGCCCGGGCCGCCGGGGCCGTTCGCCGGTCAGGGAGCTCCACCTGCCGGTCCCGCCGGGAGCCGCCGCGGCCGAGAGCGCTGCTTCGTGTGCGGGGCGCCGGTACGGGATGTCCGGCATCGGGATGTCCGGCATCGGGATGTCCGGCCACGGTACGCCCAGTGCTGGTACGGGGTGCGCCGCTCCGGCAGCAGGATGCGCAGCACCAGTATGACCAGCACCATTACGAGATGCTCCGGTACGGAAGGACCGACACCGTTACGGGATGCCCGGCTCCGGTACACCCGACAGCAGTACAGGATGTCCCGCATGGGGATGCCCGGCACTGCTACGGGATGCGCCGGTATAGGATGCACTGCTCCGGTACTCCCGGCCCCGCACGGGGATGCCCAGATCCAGTACAGGATGCCCCGCACCAGCACCGAGATGTCTGGTACCGGGAAGCCCCGTCCCGATAGGGGCTGCGCGCGGGCTCGGACTGCAGCCGCGCCCGGCTGGGAGCCGCACACCAGAGCTGGCAGCGGAGAGCACCGGGCGGGGCGGGGCTGCGGCCGGAGCCGGGAGCGCTGCCGGGGGTGCGGGGGGTCCCGGCGGGGACCGTCCGCTCCCGTCCCGCCGCCACATCCGGGCCCCGCCCGGCGCGGGCGCTGATTGGCTGCCGCGGGAGGGGCACGTGACGGCGCGCGGGTCACGTGACCGTGTCCCCAGGCAGGGCCCGCGGTGGCGCGCGCAGGTGAGCGGCGGGACCGGAACCGGAACCGGGGCCGGAACCGGGCCCGCGGCCCGGGAGGGTGCGGGGGACCCGCCCCTGACCCGCCCCCGACCCGCCCGCTCCGCTCCGCTGAGGTCCGGCCCGGTGCCGGTGCTCAGGTGCCCGGTCCGGACCGTCCCGTACAGGTGTTCCGCCGACCCGGTCCGGCCCGTCCCGTTCGGGACCGGCCCTCCCAAGGTGTCCGCCCTGCCCCGCAACCCCTGTACCCCGCCTCGGTCCGGTCCGCACGCACAGCGCTGTCCGGTCCCCGCACTCCACTCGATCCTGCGGGGCTCTCCCGGTGATCCATCCCCTTTCTCCGGTTCCCTGCCCGCCCGCCGCTTCCCTGCCCGTTCTCCCGGTCCCCCATACGCCGGCTCTGTTCCTGGTGTCCCCGGCCGTGTCACCCCTCCACACCTGTCCGTGCCCCTCTGCCCGCATCCCGCGCCCGTCCCTGGTAGCCGCGGGTCCCCGCGCCCCGCGGGACGGGACGTGGCACTGGGCTGCACCGGGCTCCTTCCCGGGACGTAGGCGAGGGTGGGTCAGCGCCGGTCCCGCTCCACCCCCGCCCGCCCTCGCAGCTCCGGTGTCCCCGCCATGGCCGGCTCCGGGGCCCCGGGCCCCCTGCCCGGGCCCAGCGGCCCCGGCTCCGCGCTGGAGGAGGAGGAGGAGGATGAAGACCCGTCCCTGGACTGCGACGGCGACCTGGAGGTGAACCCCTACGACGGGCTGCCCTTCTCCTCCCGCTACTACGAGCTGCTGCGACAGCGCCGGGAGCTGCCGGTCTGGACCACCAAGTACAGCTTCATGGAGCACCTGGAGGGCAACAGCGGCATCGTCCTGGTGTCCGGACCCCCCGGCACCGGCAAGAGCACGCAGGTGAGGGCAAGGGTAGCTGGAATGCCCGGCTCCGCCGGGGGCTGCATGTGGATCCTCCCGGACCCCACGGCAGCGCCTGAGCCGTGCGACACACAGGGAGGGGGTGCCGGGCCCCCCGGGAACGCTGCGCTGAGCCCGGCGGGGTGGGCGGGCACCGGGAAGGGCGGGCACGGGGACGTGCCAGGGCCGGCACTGGGCTCCGGGCGAAGCCGCAGCACGAGTCGGGAAGCGCTGCCACGGGAGCGGCTGGCACGGGAGGTGGCAGGGGGAGGGGGGAACGGCTGCTCCCGGAGCTGGGCCTGGTGCAGGGGCAGTGGCAGGGCTGGGGTGCCAGAGCCCTCCCGGCTGCCCCGGGGAGTTGGACCCGGTTGCTGGTGACACTTGGGAACGGCACCTGGCAGACTTTGACCGGGGAAGGGATTGCGGCAAGCGGCGGCGCAGCTGTGGCTGCTGTGGGGCCGGATTGGGCTGGGTCACCCACCGTAGGCTATCGGGGTGTTGGCCTTGGGTTTGAGGTGCTCAACCAAATCACCTCCCTGGGTGTGACCTGCTGAGTTTCTGGGCTTGGCTGGCACTGCCAGATTTGGGGAATAAAGCCCCTGTGCGGGCCCCAGGGCCGGTGTTTTTGGGTGCAGCACCGTGCCTGCAGTCCCTGCAGGGCCCTGGGGCACTGAGACACAGGCACCACTTGTGGGGGGCTCAGAGGTGACAGGAGGAAGCAGGACTCAGGTCCCCGGTGCTCAAGGGACATCCATGTGGCCTTGGCACTGTCTCACACCACCTGGCCAGGCGCTTGGCCAGCAGCTGCTCCCTGGTGATCCCTTCCCTGTCTCTCTCTGGGGTTTCCCAGGCCATTGTCCTGTGTCCCTAATGTGAGATCAGGGCCGTGGTGTCCTGTACCGGGGCAGGAAGCTGCAGGTGTGGGGCCATGGAGCTCCTGTTACAGGCTGTGGGGCTCCAAGGTGACAGGAGCGGGGAGGGAAGATCCTGCTTGGGTTGTGAGTGCCTCTGAACAGCCCCTGGCCCCGGAAATCCTGCAGCCAGATCCCTGAGGAAGATCCCTGTGCCCTTTGGAGGGGTGCAGCAGGGAGGGGACAGTCCTGGGGCCACGCTGACCCACACCCTGTCCCACAGATCCCGCAGTGGTGCGCCGAGTACGCCCTGTCCATGCAGTTCACCCATGGGCTGGTGGCCTGCACCCAGCCTCACAGCCTGGCCGCCCTCAGCCTCTCGCTGCGCGTGGCCGACGAGATGGACCTGAACCTGGGCCACGAGGTGGGCTACTGTGTGCCCCACGAGGACTGCTGCACCGCCGACACCATCCTCAGGTACGGGAGGGACGGCGGGGCCCGCGCCGGGAGCACAGCGCCCTAATCCCACTGAGCTCCGCGTAATCCCTTAATCCAGCCTGGCCTCGCTGGGAAGCGGCGCAGGCTGCTGTGGGGAGGGGGCTGCTGTGGGGAGGGGGGTGAGGCGTTCCCCCCAGCCAGGGGTCCGTGCTGATGGGGTGGGGCCGTGGCAGGTTCTGCTCGGATGAGATGCTGCTGCGGGAGATGACGTCGGACCCGCTGCTGCGGCAGTACGGGGTGGTGGTGCTGGACGAGGCGCAGGAGCGCACGGTGCCCACGGACGCGCTGCTGGGGCTGCTCAAGGACGTGCTGCGCCAGCGCCCGGCCCTGCGGCTCGTGGTGGTCACCTCGCCCGCCCTGGAGCCGCGGCTGCGCGCCTTCTGCGGGGACCCCCCCGTGGTGCGGGTCCCAGGGCACAGCTCCCCGCCGCAGCTGCTCTACCGGGAGCTGTCAGCCCACGGGCACGTGGCCGCCGCTTGCCAGGCCGTGCTGGACATCCATCGGCGCCAGGAGCCCGGCCACGTCCTCATCTTCCTGGCCAGCGAGCAGGTGGGCTGAGGGGGAAACAGGACAGGGGAGGTTTGGGGTGTCCCTCTCACTGGGGAGCGCTGAGGATGGCAGGGGCAGCTGGGGTTAAACTGGGGGAGCTGCGGCTCCTTTGCAGAGGGACAGTGGGCGCTGGGAGGTGGGCACGGGGCACAACGCAGCACCCTGAGCTGGGGATGGGGACACTGCGGGTGTCAGTGGGTGTCACCTGTGCCCCCTGTCCTTGCCCAGGAGATCTCCGAGTGCTGCGCTGCCATCCAGACGGAGGCCGTGGCGCTGAGCCCGGCGCTGGGCCCGCTGCTGGTGCTGCCGCTGCACCCCGGCGTGGGCCGGGCCGCGCAGCGACTCTACGAGACACCCGAGGAGAGCCGGGAGCGGCGCGTCGTTGTCACCCACTGGCTCGGGGACTCGTCCTTCTCGCTGGGCACCGTGCGCTTCGTCGTCGACTCAGGGCTGGAGCTGCGCAGCGTGAGTGGGACAGGGCACGGGTGGGGGTCTGGCTCTGCTCCGGGGTGCAGTGGGCTGTGGGATCCTCCCTGCTGTGGTGTTCCAGGCTGGGAGGAGGGGTCTGCCCACGGGGTGGTGGCAGCGGTGGCCCTGCGCTGGCAGGTGAGGGGCCTCGGGGGATGGCAGGGGTCCCCTGCGGTGTCCCCCTCACAGCCTCCCGTAGGTGTACAACCCTCGCATCCGTGCTGAGTCCCAGGTGCTGCGGCCCATCAGCCGGAGCCAGGCCGAGTCACGCATGCAGCGAGCAGCTGGCAGCCCCCCAGGTGAGACCTGTGCTGCAGTGTCCCCCCTCGGGGCTGTTGTGCCACCCCACCGGGACCTCTGGCAGCCACTGGCCCAGCACCTGTCCCCACCTGCCTGTGCCGTTGCCCTGTCTCTGTCCCACCTACGGCCCCTCTCCTGCAGGCACCTGCCTGCGCCTGTACTCGGAGGCCTTTGAGCAGCGCCTGCCCCCCAGCCCCGCACCCCACGTCAGCGAGACCAGCCTGAGCCGCCTCGTGCTGCTGCTGAAGCGCCTGGACATCGCCGACATGGGCCAGTGTGACTTCCTTGACCGCCCAGGTAGAGCACATTGGGGCCAGGCGTGGCGTGAGGGGCTGGAGCAGAGGGACATGACGGGGCAGCCGTATTTGTGGCCATCACTGCGGCCTGGGTGGTCTCTGGAGAGGGACTGCAGGCCTGGCAGGTGCAGGACAGGGTGGGCGAAGCTGCCTGATGTCCCACCCCAGCCCCCGAGTCGCTGATGCAAGCGCTGGAGGACCTGGACTACCTGGCAGCCCTGGATGACGATGGGAATCTGTCGGAGGTGGGGATCATCATGTCAGAGTTCCCACTGGACCCGCAGCTGGCCAAGGCCCTCATCGCCTCCTGCGAGTTCGACTGCGTGGAGGAGATGGTCAGCCTGGCCGCCATGCTCACAGGTACCGTGTGGGGGGCGTGGGGGGCCCTCAGGAGCCAGCACTGCCGGGGAGGTGCTGGGGGCACACAGTGACCCCCACTGCCCACCCCCAGCGTCCCCCTGCTTCGTGCCCCTGTCCACGCACCTGGAGGAGGCCGTGGCCCTGCGCCGGCGGGCTCTGCTGCACCCCAACGGGGACCACTTCACCCTCATCAACATCTTCAATGCCTTCCAGCAGCGTGAGCATGGGCGGGGGCTGGGGGTGGGGGGCTTGCAGCCCTGTGGGCATCCCACAGACTCCTGTGTGTCTCCTGTATCCCCTGCTCCTCCCAGTGTCCCAGACCCCCTCATGAGTCCCCTGCCCTGGAGCTACATTCCTGACCCCATCCCAGTGCCCAGCCTGGCTGGGGGAGGTTCTGGGGGGTCCCAGCTCTAGCTTGGGGGCTGTGCCCTCTGCTCGATCCCTGTCACCACTGTGTGAAGGGGTCAGAGACGGGGAGCAGCAGTGCTTCTGTGGCCTCTAAGCCCCCAACCCAGCGGGGTCTCTGCTCACCTGTCCCCATCCCCATAGCACCACTGTCCTGTCCCCACATCACTGACCCCACTCTGCTACCCCATCCCCACATCACTGATCCCGCTGTCCCCTCCCCACATCACTGACCCTACTGTCCCATCTGTGTCCCCATGTCAATGACCCCACTGTCCCATCCCTGTCCCCATGTCACTAATGTCCTATCTCTGTGCCCACACCTGTGACTCCACTGTCCCATCTCTGTCCCCATACCATTGACCCCACTGTGCCATTCCCATCCCCGTGTCGGTGACCCCACTGTCCCTTCCCCTTGTCAGTGACCCCCCCTGTGCCATCCTCATTCCCATGTCACTGACCCCGCTATCCCATCCCTGTCCCCACATCGCTGACCCCACTATCCCATCCCTGCCCCATGGCACTGACCCATGCCGCTGTGCCATCCCTGTCCCTACATCGCTGACCCCACTATCCCATCCCTGTCCCCACATCTCTGACCCCGCTATCCCATCCCTGTCCCCACATCGCTGACCCCGCTATCCCATCCCTGCCCCATGGCACTGACCCCACTATCCCATCCCTGTCCCTACATCGCTGACCCCGCTATCCCATCCCTGCCCCATGGCACTGACCCCACTATCCCATCCCTGTCCCTACATCGCTGACCCCGCTATCCCATCCCTGTCCCTACATCGCTGACCCCACTATCCCATCCCTGTCCCCACATCTCTGACCCCGCTATCCCATCCCTGTCCCCACATCGCTGACCCCGCTATCCCATCCCTGTCCCTACATCTCTGACCCCGCTATCCCATCCCTGTCCCCACATTGCTGACCCCGCTATCCCATCCCTGTCCCCACATCTCTGACCCCGCTATCCCATCCCTGTCCCCACATCGCTGACCCCGCTATCCCATCCCTGTCCCCACATCTCTGACCCCGCTATCCCATCCCTGTCCCCACATCGCTGACCCCACTATCCCATCCCTGTCCCTACATCGCTGACCCCACTATCCCATCCCTGTCCCCACATCGCTGACCCCACTATCCCATCCCTGCCCCATGGCACTGACCCCACTATCCCATCCCTGTCCCCACATCACTGACCCCACTATCCCATCCCTGCCCCATGGCACTGACCCCCACTATCCCATCCCTGTCCCTACATTGCTGGCCCCGCTATCCCATCCCTGTCCCTACATCGCTGACCCCACTATCCCATCCCTGCCCCATGGCACTGACCCCACTATCCCATCCCTGTCCCTACATTGCTGGCCCCACTATCCCATCCCTGTCCCTACATCACTGACCCCACTATCCCATCCCTGTCCCCACATCGCTGACCCCGCTATCCCATCCCTGTCCCCACATCACTGTCCTCGCTGTGCCATCCCCGTGGTGCTGACGCCGCTGTCCCTCCTGCAGACGCCGGGGACGAGGGCTGGTGCCGGAAGCACGGGGTGTGTGCCGAGGCTCTGCGCCTGGCGGGCACCGTGCGCGCCGAGCTGCTCGAGGTCATGCGCCGCATCGAGCTCCCGGTCTCGCCGCCCGCCTTCGGCTCCGACGCCAACGCCCTCAACATCCAGCGGGCCCTCATCTCCGGGTACTTCCTCAAGGTGGGCCCAGGAGGCTGCGGGGAGTTATGGGGGAGCTGTGCGGGGTGTGCCAACCACCCCACTCCCTCCTGGTCCCTCCCAGGTCGCCCGAGATATCGACGGCTCCGGCAATTACGTGATGCTGACGCACAAGCACGTGGCCCACCTGGCCCCTGCCTGCGGGTACCTGCTGCGGCCACCCCCGCGCCGCCTGCCCCCCTGGGTGCTCTACCACGAGTTCACCATCTCTCAGGACAACTGCCTGCGCGTGGTCTCGGAGATCCAGCCCCAAATGTGAGGGCTTGGGGACGGGGAAGGACAGGTCCTTACAGGGGGTCCCTGTAGCCAGCTGACCCCCCGCTGTCCCCACAGGCTGGTGGAGTTGGCCCCCCAGTACTACCTGAGCAACCTGCCACCCAGCGAGGGCCGGGACCTGCTGATGGAGCTGCGGGAGAAGGTGGTGGCGGCAGAGGACGCGCCGGCAGAGCCGGAGTCGCTGGCAGAGGCGGCCGGACGCGAGGATGAGCAGGGGGATGTGTGCGTCCTGCAGTGAGCCGGAGCACCGGAGCCCCGCGGCGGGGCTGCCTGGGCTTGGCCGTGACCCTGGGGACAGGGGAGCCACGGGGAGGCCCCAGGGAGGCCGTGCGGCTGCAGGGGCTGTCCCAGGTCCCAGGGAGGCGCGGGCACTGCCTCAGCGCTGCGCCGCAGTCAGTCGTGGGCCAGCGGCTGTGGGACAACCCCGGCACCTCAGAGCGTGGATTGGGGAGCGCTGGCCCCGGCCGGGGGAGTTCTGTGGGCCCTCCCCACTGCGCTCCTTCACCCCATCTTTCCCGGGGGTGCTGCAGGGCTGGAGGCATCGCCTGTCCCACTCCCCCTGCACCCCGGGCCGAGGGGCCACGCAGGGGTCCCTCCTGTATAAAGTTTTGTGACCTTTACTCCTGGCTTTGTGTCCATGACTGCAGCGAGGGGTCCAGCCAGGGTGGGGTCCATCCTGCCGAGGGACATCGCCACAGAGGGGTCCAGCCAGGGTGGGCTCTATCCCTGCTCCTCCTGTTTCCCTAGGGTGGTTTCTGTCTGTGAGGCCTCGCTGCCCTCCCACCCTTGTTTCGGGTGCCAGGCTGGGATCCCTGGCCTTTGCATCAGGGCTTCCCCTCTGTGGTTGTGGTTCTTCTGCAGAAGCCAAGGGGAAGCTGTGGTTGGCGAGCAGCCCCCAGAACCTGCCACTAGTGCCTGCTTCCCCCAGACAGGACAGGACATGGGTGCGCCCCCGGGCAAGGTGCCCCATCCCTCCCACCCCTGTCGGGGTCCCCTGCAGTGCTGCAGCCAAGGGCTGAGCTGCTGCCTGGGAGCCTGGGGGTCCTGGCTCTCCCTCCCCTCCCCGTAGCCCACACAGAGGCTTCATTCTGCTCAGGGAGGGGCCCGGATGTCCCACTGCCCCCTTCTGGCCTCAAAAGGTGAGGACTGGGCTCCCCCAGCCTCCCACAGCCCCCCACTTCCCCTTTGCTTTCTAGAAACTCCAGAAAGTACGTGAAAGGGTACAGCACTCCCCTGCTGGGGCGGGATCTGCTGTGTGTCCTCAACATGGGCTGACATCGGTGGGGTGGCAAAGGGACAGCTGGTGACCATGATGATCTCTGTCCCTAGGTCCTCATCTCTGCACAGCATCCCATGGGACATGCAGTGGCCCGAGGAGGGGAGGGAAGGGGTGAGACAACCCGAGGCATCACCCCGAGCCTCTGTGGAAACCCTCCCCTCTCCTCGGGGACCCACTGCAGCCCATCCAGAGGGGCCCAGCCCTGAGCTGCCCCTCTCCAGACCCCCAGGACGGGTGCTGAGAGACCTTGCTCGTCTCCTCCACCCTGTAGCAGGGCGCTGCGGGGGCTCTGTGCAGCACACGGTGATGTGCAGACCCTCAGGTGGTGCCAGGGCTCAGCAGGGAAGAGCTGGGACCACCCAGAACCCCGACACCATCCCAGGTGCCCAGCACTGTCCCTTGCCCGGCTGTTCCCATGGCGACCCATCCTCTGGCATTCGAGGGCAGGGCAGGGGGTGTCCGGTGCCCCCTGCCCTGGGAAGTACCAGCGGTGAGTCCCAGGGCTGGGTGGATGGGGGGGGTGGTGGACTGAGCGTGGGTCTCATTCTCCTGTTCTGAGAACTGTGATGCTGCTGTGGCTGCACCTTGGGGCGGCCCCATGGAGTCCAGCCCATATAAGACCACAGCCCCCGGCCCTGCTGAGCCTGCGGGAGTGACACACGCAGAGGTAGGCACAGACCGGGAGGGTTGGGGGGTCTCGGGGGGGATTCTGCTTCAGGGGTGCTGCTCCCAGGGCTGGGGGCTCTGTCCTGGCTGGCCCCACCAGCTGTGCCCCTCTCCTGGGTTATGTCCAGCTGGGACTGCCCTTCCCCTCCTCTTCCCCTTCCAGATGCTGGTGCTGGTGGTACTGGTGCTGTGCCTCGTGCCTGCAGAACCCCTGACTGCCTTCCCCCCAAAGTGTGAGTGCTGCCCTCGGGGCACAGGGGAGGCCTTGGAGGAGGGAACCCCCCAGCTGGGGGAGCTGCAGGGACTGGGCTCTGGAGGGAGTGGGAGACATCCCAAACCCACATCCCTCTGATACATGTTGGGACAGCTCTGCTGGGAGATTGGAGGATGGGCAAGAGGGTGATGTGGAGTGCGTATGGAGTGAGGGAGTGCAGGGAGTGCAGGAGCAGGGTGAGGACTGTGGGACAGGATGGTTGTGAGGCCGAGGGGCACCCAGCCCCATGGGGCTGTGGGGGACAATCTGCCCCCACCACAGCCCGTGTCTGACCACAGGCTCTGCCTCTCACCTCCAGTCCAGGTGGGGAAGCTGAACCAGGACGTGGTGCTGCGATGTGACACTTCAGAGCAGCACATCTACTGGACACTGAATGGAGACCAGGAGCCCATGGCCGAACTGGTGCCCGAGGGCCAGAGCCTCACCATCCTCGGCTTGGACCTGCCAGCCACAGGCAACTACAGCTGCTGGGCTGGCTCTGTCCTGCTGGACACCACCTACCTGGTGGTCAGCGGCACCGGTACGGAGGGGCATGGCTGGGGCAGCCGGGGGTGATGGGGTGCAGGGGTGGAGGGCTGAGGACCGGGAGATGTTCATGCCCAGCCTGTGGGGCTGCACCAGGCAGGGCTGTGTGGCTGGGGGGAGCCTCACCAGGGCCATGCAGGGAGGGGGCACCACTCCCAGCCCCATGCAGCCCCTGACCAGTCACCCCTCGGCCCCCTCAGGCGAGGAGGAGATCAACGTGTCCTGCCAGGCTGAGTCCTACAATGGCTCCTTCCACTGCTCCTGGCCCGGGCCCCCCTCTGCCCTCTTCCGTGCCCGTCTCACACGCAGGTGGGTGCCCCGGGACCCCCCAAACCTACCCCAGCCGCACGGCCACCCGCCCCTAAGACCTGCTCACGCCTCCCTCCCCACAGTGATGGCTCTGTGGGGCCATGGATGCCAGTGGCCAGTAACCATGGCCAGTTCAACACCAGTCTGGCAGACCCCTTGTTCTGCCCCTTCGGAGAGGAGCTGCACCCGCTCCAGCTGCACCTGGAGGGGCTCTCGGACACCTCCTACCTCAACCTCTCCAGGCACTTCTTCCTCCGTGACATTGGTGAGCTCAGGGCAGGAGCAGCAGGGTGGGGGTGCCCAAGAGCTACTGGGGGCTCCAGGGAGGGTCTCAGCCCCTGTTCTGAGCCCCCTCTGCCCACAGTGCGTCCTGACCCACCCCAGGAGCTGACCCTGAAGCAGCGGGGGGAGCAGCTCCACCTGGCCTGGGCCCCCCCGGCCTCCTGGCCGCTCCCCAAGTCCTACTTTGCGCTGCTCTACCATCTGCAGTATGAGCTCCACAACGGCACCCAGGTAACAGCAGGCTCCCTGCACAGGCTACCCCATGTCCCCACCCTGCCCTGTGCCCACCCTGCCCCATCCCTGACTCTTCCCTGTGCCTGGGAAGATGCTCAGCCACAGCCCCCTCCTCATTCCGCTGCTTCCCTTCTCGGGATGGTGAATTGTCACCCCTGCTCTCCCCAGTGCTGCCCAGATCAGGGGCTGCTGGTGCTCCCCTCCCTGAGGGTCTCCCTAGACCGTGCCCTGCCCCCTTTGCAGGTTGAACAGTTCATGGAGGGTGCAGAGGAGACGCCGGTGCAGGCGGGCGCGCGGCGGGTGCGCATCAGCTGCCGGGACCCCTACACTCCCCCGGCCTGGAGCCCCTGGAGCGCCTGGATGGGCCTCAATGCACCCCAGTAACACTGGCTTCGAGGGTGCTGACCCTACAAACGGGCACCTCCTTTCCCCAGAACCCCCCTCCCTTTACAGCTCAGAAAAGGCTTTTTTTCCCCCCTATTAAAACGCTGGGATCAGCTTTGCTACCACAAACCCTGGTCAGTGTCTGTGTGGAAAGGGAGGTGCTGGGCACACACAGCTCCTCGAGGGGCTCCCAGCTGGCACAAGACTCGGCCCTCGGGTCCATCTGCATGGCTGGGACAGGCTCCACCCGTGCTCCAGCCCAGCTCGGGGACAGGCGGGATAGAGGGTCCCCACAGCCCTGCCCGGCTACACATGGGTTCACTGGACTTCCCTAATCCTCAAAAACCCCTCCCAGCTCCGCCTCCTTTCTGGGGACTGTGGTGGGACAACGTCCCCAGACACAGGGGCAGCACCCAGCGAGCAAGTCTTGGGGGCAACCCCCTGTCCCCACATCCCAGGGAGCAGGATCCCATCCTGACCCCAAGAGCACCGGTCACAGTGGGGGGTGGGATCCGGGACCAATTGCCACCACCGGGGGGCTCAGCTCCCACTGAAAGTGTGGCTGTACCCCACAATGTGCCCCCCTCGGTGTCCCCGTGGGGTGCCCACCTCGGGGGTGAGGGGCTGCACCACGCAAGAGAGAACCCACACCCCTCCATGAGCCCTCTTCCCACGGAGCCCCCCACGCCCCTGCCCCACCACAGACCCCTGGAGCACAGCCGGGGGTGTTCCCCGCCCCCCCCTTTCCCCCCCGAGACGGGCCGGCTCCGGGTGATGCCACGGGGCTTTATTGAGGTGCTTCCGCACGGGTCTGGGCCGGGACCCCCACCCCGGAGAGGCTGGTGAGTGTGTGTCCCCACGGGCGCTGCCCTCCCGGGGGTCCCGGGGCAGGCGGGCACGCAGAAGTCCGGGGGACCCGTGGAACGCAGGGACAGAAGGACCGGGGTTCCGTGAGTCCACAGAGGTCCAGAGGGTGCCAGGGAGCCATGGCCCGGGGGGCAGGAGTCGGGGATCTGGGGTCCGGCGGAGGAACCGGGGTCCGGTGGTGGGGCTGGAGATCCGGTCCCGGGACCGGGGGTCCAGTGGTAACGGTAGGGCCGGGGTCCAGTGATGGGACCGGGACTCCAGGGGTCGGGTCACGGCGGGGCCAGGCCGCCCAGGCGCAGCTCCTCGCTCTCCAGCATCTCCCTGGAAAAGAAGGGCCGGGCTAAGCCCCTCGCCTCCCGCGCCCCCCGCGCCCCCCTCGCGTACCGGTACGCGGCGATCTCCGCCTCCAGCGCCATCCGCAGCCGCAGCAGAGCCGGGTACTCCCGCAGGCACCGGGCCATCTCCGCCTCCGCCGCCCCGATCTCCCGCTCCAGCTCCGCCACCCGCTCCTGAGCCGGGCCGTCAGCAGCGGCGGGGCCGCGGGGCGACCTCCGGGATCCCCGGCAGGACCCCCGCACACAGGGACCCCCGGCCCGACATCCTCCCCTCAGGGAGCCCCGCTCGGACCCCCCCCCCCCCACAGACCCCCGGTCCGACCCCCGCCCCGAACCCCGCCTACACGGAGTCCCGGCACCCCTGGCCCGACCTCCGCCCGCACGGACCCCTGGAACTCCGCACCGCTCCCCGCCCCGCACGGATCCCCGCCCCACACGGACCCGCGGGATCCCCAACCCCGCACCGACACCCACCCACAGGGACACCCGGTCCCCCGCCCCACACAAACCCCACATCCCAGTCCCACCTGAACTCCCCCATCCCATCCCATCCCGTGCTCTCTCCCGCTCCCTCCCGGGGCCCCCCAGCCCCATCCGGACCCCTGACCCCCGCCCCTCCCCATTCCCCTCCCCCCCTTCTCCCCATCCCTCCGGGCATCCAGCTCCAGCACCGCCCCTCCCTCCAAACATCCACCCCCCTCCTCACATCCCAGCCCCCATCCCCGCTCCCTCCCAACCCCCAGGCGCCCCCCGGCCCCCCCCATCCCGCACCTGGTACTTGGCCAGCTCCCCGCTCCGCCGGTCCCGCAGCCCCTCCAGCTGCCGGTGTAACGCGCCCACCGCCCCCCGCAACGCCTCCACCTCGGCGGCTCGGGCTCGCAGCAGCCTCCGGTAACCGGCGGCCTCAGCACGGGCACGGAGCACCGCCTCGCCGCCGCCGCCCCACCGGCACCGGGGCCGGCCCTCGGCCGCGCTCATCCCGGTGGTAATGCGGTTCCACCCCTCCGCGTCACGAAACCGCAGCCAATCCCGCCGGTACCGGGTGTCCGACTCCTCCCGGTAGCAACGGAGAGGGGGAGCCGGCAGAAGCCTGTCCCCCAAAAGTGGGGTGAGGGGCTGCAGCATGGTGGATAGCGGCGGGGTGGGGGCCAAGGTCGAGTTCAGGGTCAAGGTCATCGCTGTTACACCCCTTCCCCCTTCATTCCCTCCATCATCATCAACAGAGGCTGGAGTCAGGCTGGACGGTCCTGGCGGGGGGAACCCCCACTTAGGGGGTCACTGGGGAGGGGGTGCAGCGATTTCCCAGAAGGAGGGGAATTCAGCCCCTCTGCACCCCACGAGTGTCCTGTGGGTCCCACCAAGGCTCAGGCCACGGGGGGTGATGGCAGTCCCGCGGGGAGTCGGGGACTGGTGCGATCCGTCGGCATGGGGGGCACCCCGAGTCCATGGCGGGGGGCTGCGGGGGCTGACAGACCAGTGGGTGGGGGGCCGGGGGCCCAGGCCATCAGTCTGTCCCACCACGGGGGGGCTGGGGTGGCATGGTCCTTCATCCAGCCCGGAGGGCACAGATGGAAGCCGGAGGTGGCAAACTCCGACCGGGATAAGGCAAGTGGTGCGGGTGGTGCAGACCCCGCTGTGAGGCTGGGGGGTTTCCAGCACCAGGAATGGAAGGTCCAAGCCATGCCCTGCTCCAGGTGGGCTGGGGGCTGTGGGGTCCAAGGGGAGCCAGCCTGACCCACGGAGCTGCTGGTGGAGGAGCTGCAGAACCCTGCCAGGTGTGGGGGCCCACTCCTGGCCCACTGCCAGGGGTCCGGGCAGGGGGCTGCAGGTGTCCATGGGGTGTAGAGGCCCAGCCCTTGACTCCCACAGGTCTGGGCAGGGGGCTACAGACATCTGTGGGGTGCAGGGGCCCAGCCCTGGGCTCCTGGGGGTCAGGCAGGGGGCTGCAGAGGTCCATAGGTTGTGGGGGTCCATCCCCGGGCTCCTGGGGGTCCAGACAGGGGGCTGCCCACAGCGGTGCTCCAGGTGGGATTTGGTCAAGCTTTGAGTCCAACCACAGGGGCTCAGCCTCCCTCCTGGGTGGTCCTGGGGGGCTGTCCACAGCAGGGAGGGGGCTGCCAGTGGGGGGCTCCCGGGAAGCTGCAGCCCCTTCCCTGCCATGGTCCAGACTCAGAGCCCACTGGGCTCCCACTGCCACCTCCAGGCACATCAGCAGCACCCAGGGCCCTCACACCACAGAGGCCACCCCCGAGACCGACGTCACCTTGTTGTCCTCGGCCCAGGGCTGGAGGTTCTGCAGGGCGTAGAGCGAGGAGTTGTGCATGCAGAGCGGGTCCTGCGGCAGCGGCTGCGCCAGGCTCTTCTGGAAAGCCTCCTGCTGCAGGTGCAGCATCAGCCGGTTGGCCTGCTGCCGCTCCGCCTCGCGCTCCTCCGCCGTCTGACGCCTGCAGACACCCACCGTTGGCACGGACCGCAGCTGGCGCTGCCACATGCCAGTGGGCCACTGCCCCCCAGCCCTGTCCCTCATCTCCTTGCTACTGCCATGTGCCACTGTGGCACATCCCACAACACCAGCAGACCTCACCCAGCCGGGCACAGGGGGTGCCACGGTGATGGGCAGCCCATCCCATCCATTCCTGGTCCATCCCCCGTCCCATCCTCCCCCAGAACGTGGGGCTTGGATGCAGGACGGGGCGGCTGCTGGAAGGATGTGGGGTTTGGGGCTGCCAGAGGGATACTGGGGTGGCTTCCAGAGGGATATTGGGGTGGCTGACAGAGGGATGAGGGGATTGGGGCTGTCAGAGGGATGGGGGGGGTCATGGTTGAGGCAGCTACCCCCGGGCCATCCTTGTTACCTCCACTTGGTGCGGCGGTTCTGGAACCAGGTCTTGACCTGGGCGTCCGTCATTTTGAGCGCCTTGGCCAGGGTGGCACGCTCGGCCGAGGCCAGGTACTTCTGCCGGTGGAAGCGCTTCTCCAGCTCGCAGATCTGCACCCGGGAGAAGGATGTCCGCGGCTTCTTGCGCTTGGGCGGCGTCCGGTTCTGGTACGGGTGCCCGATGCGCCGTGTCGCCGCGAAGGGCGACAGCGCGGCTGCGGGGAGAGGGGGGTGAGGCGGGCTCAGAGGGACCCCGGCAAAGCGCAGCAGAGCAGGACCCTGGGGGGATGTCAGGGGGCTTGGGGCCATGCGGACGGGGAGCTCAAGGGGGGCACGTTGGCATGAGGAGCTCTGGGGGGGCCACTGGGACTTGGAACCTCCAGGGGAGCCACCAGTGCTGCCTGGGAGAGGAGGGGAGGGGGACACCCAGTGTCATCCCCACCCACTCCCCCAGCTCAGGGACCCGGGGGCAGCTCAAGACATGGCAGGAGGGAGGATCCTTCCCCTTTCCTACCCCACGGCACGATCCCTCCCCAGCCCAGCGGTCGGCACTGGAATGTCGGGGTGAATGGGCTGGCCCCGTCACAGGACTGATGGAGCACCATCAGGCTCCGACCGCACAAAACCACCCTCCCCTCACACCGAGCCCTGCCGCAGCCCCCGAGGAGCCGTCGCGGCACTGCAGGGGCCGCCCAGCCCTGCCAGAGAGGGGATGGGACCGCAGAAGCTGTTGGGAGGCAGACAGTGTCTCTTCCCATGCGCCAGCAGCGCCTGAGCTGGTCACTAGCAGCTGCCCGAGTGCCAGGGGCCGGGGAAGGGGCTGTCCCTGCCCAGCTGAGGTGTGAGCCAGCCCTGGTGAGGCCAACGTGCCACATCCCAGCCCCAGAAGCTGCCAGAGCTGCAGGGAGCATCAGAGTAGTGAAGAGCATGGAGGAAAGAGAAGGCTTGGCGGGGTCAGCCCCCAACGCCTGCACCCCTCCTGCTCTGGCAGCGGCCTTGGCCAAGCCATGACCCCATGGCCCCATATCCCCATGGCACCACAGCCGTCACCAGGGCCAGCGCCGCATGGGCAGGGCTGCACACGGCCGGGACCATGGGTGGCCATGGTGGCCCAGGCCCCCATGGCACAGGGATGTGGGGCACAGCCCCACAGCACCCCAGGGACCCCCTGGCGCCCACAGACCCTCCCTCCCACCCGCACCCAGGAGGCCACCTGGCCGCCGGCGGGGGCAGACACGGTTGGCGCAGGTGGAGCCATGCAGTCGGGGGGACGGAGGCCCCCGCGCCCCCTCCCCGCACGGGGCGGCCCCTCGCCGGGACCAGATGCCTCCTGCCCGCAGCCCACCCCAAGGCCAGCGGTGCTGAGTGATGGCTGCGGCTGGGAGACCCCGTGCCGGGGAGGGGCCGCCCCGTCCACCCAACGCTGGCGCCAGGCAGGAGACGAGGACGTCACCCGCCACCCCTGCGCGGGGACGGTGCTTCGTCACCGCTGCGATGGCGGGGTGGGCCGGGAGGCGAACACGGTTCTGCTGGCGCCCGGGCGGGACCATCACAGCCCCCAGCGTCCCACCCCACACCGCCCCATCGCCCACACGGCCGGCACTCGGCCCCCAGCCCCGCACGGCCTCCAGCCTTGTCCCCGCATGTGGCCACACACTGTGGACGTGGCAGTGCCGCCATCTTGGGCGGGAGCAGAGCCGAGCCAGGCCGGGGGTCTCCGGCACCCGCACACGGCCCCAGTGCCCGGGACCCCAACCTCAGCACCCGCTCCTGCTGCTCGGGGGTGCAGCAACCAGCGCCCTCACCCCAGCACTGGTGCTCAGCCCCCAACACAGCGCGCAGCCACAGCCCCACCGGCAGCGCCACAGCCTCTCGCCGCCTCCCCAACACCTGCATCGCCACAGGGCCGCCCCGGCCTCTCCCGCAGCACCGGCATTCAGTGTTCCGCACTGATCCCTGCACGCTCAGATCTGGGATCCCATGCCCAGACACCCCACAGATGCCCCCCACCACCGCGCCCACCGTCCGGGGTTCACAAGGCTGGGGCATCTGCTCTGTGCATGGACAGGTTTTGTCCTGCAGTCCCACGGTGAGTCCCCCACCCTGCATCCTGTCCCCACAGAGCCCCCACACCACATCTCACACCCCGCAGAGCCCCCCAGTCCACTCTGAATTCCAAGGGAGCCCTCACTCCGCACCCCACAGAGCACCCACCCCACACCCCGGCTCCCCACAGCCTCCAGCAGCTCCCGGTTACAGTGGGACAGGGTCGCCACCCGGCGCCTCCGAACCGGGGAAGGGACCAGACACGGAGTGGAGCTCTAGACCAGAGCCTGGTGGGACCCCTCAGGCTCCACCCGGAGCTGCCGGACTCTGTCCGGTGCCGCGGTGGAGCCTCCGGTGGCCGCGTCTACCCCGAGCCGCTTTCGCGGGCCCCGACGGCGGCGGGCGAGGACCGGACTCTGTGGGAACCTGTGGAGCGCACGGTCGCCATCCCAGTCCGGTCCCCGCGTCCGCTCCGACCCGCGCCGCGCCCGCCGCACCGCACCGCACCGCCCCGACGGAACCCCGGGAGCGGCCGGTGCCGCGTGAGTCCCTGGAGCCGTCAGTAGCCGCCGGTAGCCGCCGGTAGCCGTCCCGCCCGCTCACCTGAGAGCCGGTCTTTGGCGATGCGGCGCGTGGTCTCCATCCAGGGGAAGGTGAGCCCCGGCAGCGCGGGCCCCGGCGGCGGCGCGGCGGGGGCGGCGGGCGGCGGGGCGGGCGCGGGCCGGTGCGCCGGGACGCGGATGACTCCGGCGGGCGGCGCGGCGGGCGCGGGGGTCACGTTCACGCTCACGTTCATGCTCATGTTGAGGTTGTAGGAGCCGAGTGGACCGGCGGGGCCGTACCCGCTGCCGTAGAGCCCGTAGTCGGGTTCTGCCGCCGCCCGGTGCGGCCCCGTGGGCTCCGGGCCGCCCAGGATCTGGTCGATGCCGAAGCTGATGGGCTCGTGGGGCGCGGGGGGCCCCGGGCCGCCGCCCTCCCGCTCCATCCCGGCCGCGCTCAGAGCCGGCGGGGCGCGGGCATGGCCGGGGGGCGGCGGGGGGCGGTGGCGGGGACGAGCGCGGAGCGCCCGGTGCGGGGCAGGATGCGGTGCAAGGTGCGGGTGCGGGCCCGGAGCAAGGTGCGGGGCAGGTGCCGGGTGCGGGTGCGGGCCCGGGGCAGGGTGCGGGGCATGGCTCGCAGCCGCTGGCGGCCCCGGGGCGGGAGCGCGGGTGGGCTGCGGGCCCTGGCGGGACGCGCTTTTCTGCCCCGCTCCATCCGGACCGGCCGAACTCCCACCGCCTGCGCCCTGATTGGCGGCCGCGCCCCGTGATTGACATCCCGGGGCCCCGCCCCCGCCCCGGGACCCCCCCGCCCCCGCCGCTCCGGGCCCCCGCCCCGGCTCCGGGACGAGAGGCCGGGCCCGTCGGGTCCCGAGCGCCTGCGCCCCGCACGGTTCCCGGACGCCCCCCGTGCACCGACGTGCTCCGTACCCGTTCGCCCCGCCGGGGCGTCCGCCGCACCCCCCCCCCCCACCGTCCACCGGAGCTGCGGCCGCACCGGGCAGCAGCGCGGCGCTTTTCCGCGTCCCCGCTCCGTCTGCAGCCCCGTCGGCGCCTCCAGCCGCCCCTCCCGGGGCGCACGAAGCGGCCCCTGCCCCAGCGCCGTTATCGCGGGGCGCACGGACCCGCTCCTGGGCTGCGCAGGCTTCGCACCGAGCCCGGTTCCCGCCGAGCCCGTCCATACGGGAGTGAATGGATCTGGCGGCCCCGGAGCCGACGCGCCCGGTGCGGGGACCCAAGGGGTTGTTCCGACCCGCCGTTCCCAGAACACGGACCCATCCCGGGACATGGATCCCGATCTCCTCGAGCCGCCGTTGCCGGTAGCAGGGACCTCGGTTCCCAAGAAACCGCCTTTCCCGGGGCACCGACCCCCACGCCGACCTTCAGTTCCCGGGCCATGAATCCCCGTTCCCTGGGACCTGCCGTTCCCGGTAGCATGGACCCCATTTTCCACGGACCAGACTGTTCAGGGCGATGGAGTCTGACACCCCTGGCCCCGCCATTCCCGGAGATAGACCCCGGTCCCCGACCCGTCGTTCCCTGGGATGGACCCCGGTTCCCCGCCCCGCCTTTCCCGGTCACAGAGCCCGGTCACAGAGCCCAGCCCGGCTCCGTCGGCGGGCGGTAACGGCAGCGGAGAGCGGCACGGGCTGGGCCGGGTCTTCCGACGACTATCGCGACAGCAACGCGGCGGCCCCGCGGGTGGGTTCCCGGCGGCTCCCGGGCGGGTCACGGCCCCGGGACAGGGGCTGGCGGGGCGGGGGCGGCCTCCCGGGCACCCTGGCGCCACCGGTCTGGGGCAAATGACATTACCGGGGCCTGCGCCTGTAAATCACGGCGGCACCGGGGGCTGCAGCTGCCGCACCGGGAGCGCGGCACGCCCCGGGGCACCGGGGGCACTGCACACCCCGGGGCACCCCACATCCCAGGGGCACCGCAGGCACCGGGGGGCACCGGGTGGTCCCAGGCTCGCCGCAGTGTGGGGTGCCCGTCCCTGCAGCCGCAGCTCTGCCGGGGTGTGGGGCCGCGGGCGCCGGGGCTGCACGGGCACACGCTTGTGCCACCCTCGGCCGTGCCAGCGTCCCACCACGGCACCGGGCACGGCCGAGCTGCCCCCTTCCACACCAAGGGCACCGACGGAGCCTCGTGTGCCCAGAAGGGAAGGGGGACACAACACCAGGACCCTGCCCTGCAGGCGCCGTGGCTTTCTGGTGTTTCCTGCTCGCAGCCCGGCAGGTGCCGGGACAAATCCCAGCGCTCCCGCTGCGGCTTTTCCACCCGGAAAGAGCCACCGGCTCCGGGCCTGCTGCGGCAAAAGGACCCGCTGTGACCCCGTGGGGTGCAGCCATGGTGGTGGCAGTGGCAGTGACAGCGGTGACAGTGGCGGCAGTGGCGGTGACAGTGGCAGCGGGAGGAAATGGCCGGTGCCGGAGGAGGAGGCGGCAGCAGGTTAATTGAACCCGGAGCAGGAGGCAGATGTTGCCGTGCCCAGGGGCTGGAATCTGCCGGGCCGGGAGATGGATTGGGGGGCTGTGACGGGGCCGGGGGCAATGCGGGCTCACCCGGCGCCTGCTTGCGCCACGGCCCGCCCCATGCCCACGGGGGTCTGCAGGCGGCACCCCCGGCCGGAGCAGCCCCCCTGCCCTGCACCCTCCAGCACCACGGCCAGGGTTGCCCTGGGAGGGCGCAGGGAAGACCTGAGGGTGCTCAAAGAGTCATGAGCCCCTTCCCACCCTGGCTGTGGGTGCAGGGTGTCCCCCTCCCATGGACCCCGCTGGCCAAGGGCCCCTCACTGTCACCACCTTGTGCGGTTGGCTCTGTTTTCACAGTGACCCTTGGGCCACCGGGAAGGACTCCGTGTCCCTGTGCCTGCCCCAGGGTCCCCGGAGTCACTGTGGGGACCAGGCAGCGTCCCTGCACCCGGGACCCCCCAGTGTGCCAGTACAAACCCTTCCTCGCTTGTCGGCAACAGCAGGGACCCCCCGTGTCCTCGGTGTGTGCCCCCTCCCACCCCAAGGGGCTGGGCCTGGCGGTTCTCGTGGGTGGCAGTGACAGCTGGAGGGGATGTGGCAGAAAAAGGAGCATTTGCCCACTTGTAGGAGGGAATCAGCCTTCAGCCAGCGCAGCGCCAGGCCCTGCCACCGCCAGAGCTGCACCAGCATCTCCCCGCCCCGTGCCCTCCATGCCCCTCGGCACAGCCGTGCTGGGAGCAGGGGGCCGCACATGGGGTCTGTGGGGTCTGTGGGGTCTGGCCCCTGCCCGCCCCACCACGGGGGTGCTGCCCGAAGCTACCGGGGCTCCTTGCCCCGTCCCCCACCTTTGCCCTGGGGCTGCCGGTGCAGCTGCGCGGCTTCGTGGTGCCACGTTCCCGGTGCCGGCCGTGCCGGTGCCCCCGTCCCCCACGGGGACGCAGCGGGCTCAGGAGCTGCTGCTGGGGCGGGGGTCGCTAGGACGGGCCCCTGCCTGTCCCCGGTGCCGCCGGCGGCCGCCCCGGTGCCCCGGCCATCACGGCGATGGCGCGGCGGGGAGCTGGCAGGGCCCCACGTTCCCACCGGCCAGAGGCTGCCGCGCACCCGCTCCCGCCCGCTCCCCCCCGTAATCTCATTACCGCTGGACGTCCCCTTCTTCCTCCCGCTTCCCCCCAAACCCGCTGGCAAACTGGAGGGACAGTCAGCTCCTCTCTGGCTGCTGGGTTAATTCTGGGCTAATTAGATGAACCAGCCCAGATTGGATTACTTTAGCCTGCATTTGGTCCTCCAGTCCTTGGCTTGCGGCTCCCGGGGGAGCTGCTGGCGCCTCCTGCCTCAATCAGACACTTCTTAACCGCATGAAACACTCCCGGTGCCCCCCGCCGCCCGCCCGCCGCGGGCGCCGGCACCCGGACGGGGTGCGCGGGGTGAGGCGGCAGCAGCCGGTGGGCGCGGTGCCCACCCCGACCCGGCTGACACGCCGGGAGGGCTGGCATGAGGATGGATGGGGCCGGAATGGGGATGGGATGGAGTCGGGATGGGGCCAGTATGGAGTTGGGATGGGGTTACTGTGGCCGCGGATGGCCCCCGTGGGCTCTCGGGGACCCGACGGCCGAGTCGCCCGCTCGGACGTCACGGTGGCCCTCGGCGTCTGCGCGGTGTCCTCGGGGAGGAGCCGGGTGCCACATGAGTGCGGGGGCGGTGGCACGGTGACGCCAACTCCCGGCTGCTGGGGGGCTGCTCGCCCCGGGCACACCCAGGCTGCAGCCCCTGGGGCGGGGGACAGTGGGTGCTGGGGGTCCGGTCTGGGGATGTAGCACGGGCCACCCCCGTCAAACCCACCCCGTGGCCCCAGCTCCGTAGTCCGGGAGCAGGGTCAGAGGGGCTGGGGGACACAGTCTGGGCGGGGGGGGGGGGCAGCAGCGGTGATGTGGTTGCACCTCCCTGGCGAGGCGGGGGTCCCGGGGAGCCCTGCGCGGGGGGAAGCCGCCATGGCCAGCTCCGATGCCAGCGGGGCAGGAGCTGAGCCCCCAGGCCTGCGGTGGGGTGAGGGCAGTGGGGAGGGGGATGGAGCGGGGGGCTGCTGTGGGAGTGGGGGGCACGCACAGCCCCCACCCCTTGGGCTGCAGCACTGGTCAGTGGGACCAGTGCCCAGGAGCCACGGGGCACATGGCTGGACACACCAGTACGCTCTCCCACACCGAGTGCCCTCAGGGTGCCCATCCCCACGTCCCCAGAGTCTGACACCAGCCAGGGGCTGCTGGGGGGGGCTGTGCTGCCCGTCCTGGTGGGCTGGTGACCCGTCGGGGGGCCACAGTGTGCCGGTGGCTGGTGACCGCTGACAGCCACGTCGCTCAGGGCCTCGTTATCGAAGGTTAATTGGATTCTGCAGATGTACTCGGTGCATTAGGCAGGAGCTCAGTCCATGAGTGCCCAGCCCCCGCTGCCCTATAGGGACCCCTGCCCACCTCAGAGGGACTAATGGGGGACCCGTGCCCATCCTTTGAGGACCCCTGCGCCCCCGGGAGACCCCTGCCCACCCTGCCAGGGACCCCTGTCTGCCCTGGGGGTCCCCTGCCTTCCTTGGGGGACCCCTATTCACCTGACAGGGACCCCTGCCCACCTTGCCCACCACCCTGGTGGACCCATGCCCACAACATCACAGCCCCTTGCCCACCTTGGCACCTGCTGGCAGATACCCCTTCCACAGTCACACTGCCCCCAGAGAGCACAGGGCCAAGAACCGGCACGTGGTGCCGATGTGGGGCCAGGACAGCAGCTCTGGCCATGGGGATGCCAGGACAGGATCTCAGCTCCGGCCACGGTGCAGTGGGACAGACCGGACGGGGGGGGGTAGGGCCGTAACGCTGCCCACTGCGGTCATGAGTGTGTCCAGCCTCAGCCCAGCCTCGCTCAACCCCAACGAGGAGTCCGGCCGGGAAAGCGCCCGGCAGCACTTCCCAGAAGGAGCCGCCCTGGCCCTGCCGCGGAAATGGAGCTGAATATCTGAGCAGGGCTGAGCTAAAAGCCTCGGCCCCGCAGCCCCGCGCAGCCCCGGCGGCTCCCGCCATCAATTATTAACGCCGAGATGGATCCGCGGCCTCGCGCGTGCCCGGCTGGCGGGGGCGGCTCCGGGAGTACCGGCTGCCGGGACCCCAGCCCCGGGACTCTGCCCTCGGTCCCGCAGGGCCCGTGCCGGAGCCACCCACAGACCCCGCTCCTCGCCCGGCCGGGGCTCGCGGTATCGGTGCCGGTGCCGGGTGCGGTGCCGATTCTCCTCACGGCGGCGGCAGAAAGCGATGCTGCCCCGCCGCGGGGCCGCGCTGGCCCCGCTGTGACCCCCGCAGGCCCCCGCCCCTCCCCGGATGGCTCCTGGCAGGTACAGATGGGACCAGACCCTCCCCAGCCGGGGGTCACCGGCCCCCGCCGCGCTCTCGCCTCCCCGGAGGCGCGGGCAGGGGGTGGGCGGGCGGCGGGGCGGGGGCTGGTCCGGAGCCTCTGCCCGCCGGCGTACCGGCACCGGGAGGGGCTCGTGCTGCTCCCGGTGGGGTCCCGGAGGTCTCGGGGCTCGGCCACACACCGTGCGCGGCCCGGGACGGGGGGCTAGCACCGGGGTCACCGGGGCTCGGCCGGTGTCGCACGGGGCCAGGCTTAGACGCTCCGGTCGGGCAGGAGGGACAGCGCGATTGGACTGGGCACACTGAGGCAGCTGAGGTGACGGGGAGGCATAAGTGCTCTGACCCGTATCCGGGACCGGGACCAGAACCTGGACCTGGATCAGGACCGGGATCATGACCGAGATGCATCCAGGAGCCCCAAACACGCACTGCCCCTGGCCGTGGCAGCCCATGCGGAGCCGGTGCCGGGGCAGGGCTGGCAGCGCGGCCAGGAGCTCCACGCTAGGGTGGTGGATGCCAGCTCCTGCTCGGGGGTCCCGCCGTGGTCCTCTGCCCGCTCCCACTGCATGGCAGGCAGCAGCCTTCCCCGCCGTCCGGTCTGGAGTCCGGGGGGTGCACAGCCCGTGAGGGGCCGTGGGGAACCCGTCTCGGCTCCGCATTAGCGCGGCCGCTGCTTCCCCTGAGCCAAACCTTCATTAGCGCGGCTCCGGCTGCACTGGGTGGGGCCGTGGGCTGCTCCGCTGGCACCCCAAACTGTCTGCACCTCGGCACCCCAACCTGCCAGCACCCCAGCACCCCACACCCCGAACTGACAGCACTTCAACCCTGCCAGCGCCCCAGCACCGGACACCCCAAACTGTCAGCACGACGGTATCCCAGCAACACCGCAGCACCCCAACCCTGCCTGAACCCCGAACTGCGAGCAACCCTGGCACCCCAAAGTGCCCCCGCACCCCGAACTGCCAGTGCCATCCCCAATCCTGCCAGAACCCCGGCAGGGGAACATCCAGCACCCGGGTACTGCAGCTCCTCCTGCACCTCGGCACCCCAACGCTGCCAGCACCCCGGTACCCCACCGCTGCCTGTGCCACTGCATCCCTCAGCCCAGCCCGGCACTCGCCGCCGCACTTCACCCTGTGCCCAAGTCGGGACACCCCCGCGTCCCTTCCCGAATCCTCTAAGACCCCCAAAGACCTCGGAGCCCCCGCAGACCTTGCACACCCCACGGGCCCCTCTAACCCACCATTACTCCCTGAGCCCCCCGCACGGACCCCGCGCCCCACTCAGACTCCCCGCACCCCTAGTGCCCCCTCGCAGCCTCCAGACCCTCTCAGACCCCCTCAGACCCCCTCAGACCCCCTCAGACACCCCCTGACCGCTCCCGTCCCCCCCGGGTCCCTCCCGTGCCCCCCCCGCGCTCCCCCTGGCCCCCCCCCGCCCCTCCCATTCCCCCGCGTTGCTCTGCTGCCCTCTGGCGGCCTTCCGCAGCACCACGCGCACGTAGCGCCCTCTCCGATTGGCGGCCGCTGCTGTCCGTCAAAAGCATGCCCTCTCGCTATTGGCCAGTGCCGGGAACACCCTCCCCTAAACACAGCGGGTCCGGTGGCGGCGGCTCCCGGCGGGTCCCCCGGTCACGGACGAGGTCGGGGGGGTCCCGGAATCCTGGGCCTCTCCCCGTGGGTCGTGGTGAAGGGTCATCACACGGCCGAACTTGCGCTGCCCGCCTCGACTCGCAACGCGCGGGGCACGCTAGGAGTTGTAGTCCCGCCGCTCGCCGCGGCCCCGCCCCGAACCCGGAAGTGCGCGAGGCCACAGGCGGAGGCGGCTCTAAGATGGCGTCGCCTCCTCAGGGGGGCCCGATGGCCATCGCCATGCGGCTGCGGAACCAGCTCCAGGCCGTCTACAAGATGGACCCGCTGCGGAACGAGGCAAGCGGCCGTGCCGGGAGGGCGGGAGGCACCGGGAGGAGGCGGTGGCGGCGACACCGGGGGCCAGCTCGGGCGGGGAAGGGAGGTGCCGCGGCGGCGCCGCTGGGGGGCGCTGTGAGACCGAGGGGCGGTGCGGGGGCGGGGCCAGTGGGAGGGGGCGTGGCCAAGGGTCGGGGCAGGGACCGGACTGGGGGTGTCCCCGGACCCCCGAAATCCCATTTTCTGACCTAATAAGGCAAACCAGGGTATCTAGCCCTCCACAAATCTTGTTTTCGGGTGCAATAAGGGAATACAGGGGCGTCAGCCCCAGGACATCCTGTTTTCTGGCATGTTAAGGCAAGACAGGGGGTGCAGCACCCCAAAATCTGTTTTCTGGCGTAATAATGGAAGACAGGAGGCATAGCCCCCCCAAAAATCCCATTTTCTGGCATATTAAAGTAAGACAGTGAGGCTAACCTCTCAAAATCCCATTTTCTGGTGAATTAATGGAAGTCAGGGGACCATCCCTACAAAATCCCGTTTTCTGGCATATTATGGCAAGACAGGGGGGCCAACCCCTCAGAATCCCGTTTTCTGTCATATTAAAGCAAAGCAAGAGGTGCAACCCTCCCCAAAATCCCATTTTCTAGCATATTAAGGGAACGGCAGGAGAAGCTCCGTGGGCTAAGGGGTTCCACGTGAAGGATGAGAGTGGTCTCGGGGGTCTCCAGGTGACAGGTGAGGGTGGTCTTGGGACGCTCCAGGTGACGGTGAGGTGTCCCCGCAGGAGGAGGTGAAGGTGAAGATGAAGGAGCTGAACGAGCACATCGTGTGTTTCCTGTGTGCCGGGTACTTCATCGACGCCACCACCATCACTGAGTGCCTGCACACCTGTGAGTGTCCCCACCTGGGTGGGGGGCTTGGGGAGGGCTGTGAGTCCCTTTGGGGTGCGGTCCCAGCCCCCCCACACCTGTCCCTGTCGCCAGTCTGCAAGAGCTGCATCGTGAAGTACCTACAGACCAGCAAGTACTGCCCCATGTGCAACACCAAGATCCACGAGACGCAGCCGCTGCTCAACCTCAAACTGGACCGGGTCATGCAGGACATCGTCTACAAGCTGGTGCCCGGCCTGCAGCACAGTACGGGGGGCTCGGGGGGCATGGCCTGCAGCACAGTGTGGGGGGCTTGGGGGAAGAATGGTGGGAGCAGGGATGTGTCTCCGTGGGGACGGGGATGCGGATGGGGAGCTGGAGAGGGTCAGGAATGGGGATGGGGAGCTAGATGGGAACAGAGACAGGAATGGGGATGTGGGACAGGGAGAGAGAGTGGGATGGGGACTGGGACAGGGTCTGTGGCGGGGGCCTGGTGCAGTGGGAGCAGTGGGGGGGGGTGCCAAGGACAGCCAGGGACCCCCCTCAGGGGCAGATAAAGCCAGGTGTGTCCCTGAGCCACCTCTCCCTTGCAGGTGAGGAGAAGCGGATCCGGGAGTTCTACCAGTCCCGTGGCCTCGACCGGGTGACGCAGCCCAGCGGTGACGGTGGGACAGGGGGGCACGGGGGGCAGCCAGCCGTGGTGCTGGGGTTGCCGGGGGTGCAGGGGGCTGATGGTGCCGCCTGTGTCCCCAGACACGGTGGGGGGTGACCCCATGGGGCTCCCCTACAGCACTTTCGATCACTCGCGCGCCCACTATTTCCGCTACGACGAGCACGTCTCACTCTGCCTGGAGAAGCTGAGGTGAGTCCAGGGGGGCTGCAGCCCCTCAGTGGGGTGTGGAGGGGACACGGGGGACACTTGGCGTGGCCACCACCCCTGAGACCCAGGACACGTGTCCCTTTCTCTTCCCACCACAGCTCCAGCAAGGACAAGAGCAAGGCTGTGCTACAGGTGAGTGGGGGTCCCTGCAGCTCCCACCCCTGACCCCCAGCTCTCACCCTGGCCGTGGTGGGGGTGTGTGGGGTCCTGGGAGGGGTGTGGGGTCTTTGAAGGCCCCCACAATCCCCCAACTCACTCTGCCCCTTGCAGCAGAAGTACGTGAGGTGCTCGGTGCGGGCGCAGATCCGACACCTGCGGAGGGTCCTGTGCCACCGGCTGGGGCTGCCCCTGCAGCACGTGAGTGGGGGTCCAGGGGGGGTTCCCAGCCCCCAGGGGTGTCCTGTCCCCCCTGATGCAGCCTCCCCATGCAGGTGCAGATCCTGTTTGACAACGAGCCCCTCCCCGACCACATGACAATGAAGCAGCTCTGGCTCTCACGCTGGTTCGGCAAGGTGGGCATCAGGGGGGACAAAAACCTCTGATTTTGGGGTTCACCCAACCGGGGAGGTGATGGGGTGACCTTCTGGGTGTGGTTCAGGGCAGTATGGGGTTGGGGGATTGAGGATCTTTAATGTTGGTGGCCACAGTGGTGATCTGGGGAGATCCCCAGCCCCTGTGTGGGTCAGGCAATGGGGGGGTCCCCAAAAGGGTTGGCCAAGTTCAGGGTGCAGCCCCAGGAGGGTCCCCGGGCTGGGGTTGGGGGTCCCTGTCCCAAGGCACTTCTGGACTGGGGTTCAGGGTCTCTGCTCCAAGGGGATCTTGGGCTGGGAGGGAGTCCTGGGCCTGAGGGGTCAGGGGCTGGGATGGAGGGTCCCTGTCTTGGGGGGTACCTGGACTGGGGTTTGGGGTCCCTGCCCCAGGGGTGGTTCCTGGGCTGAGATTTGGGGTCTCTGCCCCAAGGGGCATCCTGGGCTGGAATACCCCAGCTCTGACCCCTGCCTTGCCCCACAGCCTGCGCCCCTTGTGCTGCACTACAGCATCAAGGACAAGAGGAGGTAGGGGTGGGGGGTGGGCGCTGCCCCCCCAATGCAGCCCTGCTCCCGCCCCCCCGCCCCCCATAACTTATACCCCCAGTTTGAGTTTATTTTTGGAATAAAATTGTGGAAAAGCCCCCTCTACTCCCTGCTTTGTCTGGGGGGACTGGGGGCTGCTATGGGGGTCTCAGGAGGGTCCCCTCTGCACCAGCAGCTCCAGGATCTGTGGGGGCTGCATGTGGGGGGCTGAGCCCAGATGGGCTGCAGCCATGGGGGGCTGAGCCATGGGGAGCTTGGGGGTGCGCTGTGGGCAGTGGGGCAGTGCTGCCCCCTCCATCCCCATTCCCCTGCCATGCTTGGGGGTCTCGCAGCCCCTCACCCCCGCACAGCCGTGCAGGCAGGGCACTCCCCACATCGATCCCGTCACGGCTGCCTGGCGCGTGTCCGGCCCCTCAGGGCCCCCCGCCCCACATAATGAGCCTTAATAAAGTCATCGGCCCTTTGATTGCCGGGGGAGGGGGGGAACTTCGCAGCCCCCCCGCCCCACGCGGCCCTAATTAGCCCGGGATAATATTCCGCCATCTGGATCCGCGCGCGGCAGCCACGGGCACAGCTGCGGGCGCGGGGGTCCCGGCGGCGGGGGTGTCCCTGGGGTGTGGCTGCGGCCCCCGGTGCTGCGGGAGGAACAGGTGCCGGATCCCTGTGATCCCGGGGATCCCGGGAACGCGGCTCCGGAGGGGCCCTGGCTGCGGCTCAAAAGGATCAAAACGCCCCGGTCCTGACCCCGCTCCATCCCCCCCGCACGGTGGTGCCAGTGCCGGGCTGTGCCGGGCGGCTGTCGGGGATCACACCCGCACCCTCGCTCCCCGAACCGGGTGTCCCATCCTGGGGCGGGCATGGTCTGGGACCCACCGTCCTGGCGTGGATGTGGCACCGGCTGCCCCGTGCCCACGCCGGGGAGGACGCGCCGTGGCCCATCCGTCACTCCCGGCCCCGCACTGAGATCTGCTCTTGGTCCCCCGCGCCGGAACCCCCGCGCCGCCGCCGCCGCCGCTGCCGCTGCCGGGGGATCCGGTTACGGCCCGGCCCGGCCCAGCTGTCGGCCATCGCTCACCGGGCGGGCCCCCACAAGGACGGAGGGAAACGCGGGGGCTGCAGGGCCGTCGGAGCATGGGGACACAGGAAGGGGGATCCCAACCGGGGCCGGAGGGATGGCAGCGTGGAATGGGGGCTCCAAATGAGGCTGGAGGGATGGGGTGCAGGATTAGGGTTCCAACTGGAGAGGGAGGGGCGGACGTGTGGAATGAGGTCCCAAATAGGACTGGAGGGCTGGGGGAGCAGGATGGGGGTCTCAGTAGGGCTGAAGGGCTTCAGGTGCAAGGTGGGGGTCCCGAGTAGGGACAGGGTTTGGGGCACGGGATGGATGTCCCAGACAGGGCTGGATGGATCGGGGAGAAGGATGGGCGTTCTAAACGGGGCCATAGGGATTAGGATGCAAGATTGGAGTTCCAACCGAGGCTGGAACGGTGGAGGTGCAAGACGGGGGTCCCAAATGGGGTCAGAAGGATGGGTTGGGGACCCTAAATGGGGATGCAGAGATGGAGGTGTGCGAAGGGGATCCCAGCTGGCACCAGAAGGCTGGGGGTGCAGTATGGGGGTGCCAACCAGGGCTGGAGGAGTGGAGGTGCAGGATGGGAATTCCAAACAGGGCTGGAGGGCTGGCGGTGTAGGACGGGGGTCCAAACCAGGGCTGCCTGTGGGGGAGTGGGTGCGTAGGTGGATGGATGGATGGATGTATGGACAGAGGGACAGATGGATGGATGGATGGATGGATGGAGGCGGGGGCTGTCCCCGTGTCTGTCAGCAGCGGCTCTGGCAGCCAGTTACAGACGGCAGAGCAGGAAGCCCCCCGGAGCCCCCCACGCCCCCCCAGCCCTGCACCCCCTCCCTTATCAGCGCCGGCCCCGGAGGAGCCTAATTCAAACCAACTGCGGGGCTGACGTTGGTAAATGAGCCCCCCGCCCACGGCCTGGCCCCAGCGCCCACGGGGGCTGCCCCGGAGAGGGGGGAGATGAGGGTTGGGGGATCCGACGGGGCAGGGGCAGGTACTGGGGGGATGTTCCTGTACCCCCGAGGCGCAGTCACGCTGAAGGCACTTTGATGTCCCCCTGCCCCGTCATGCTCTGAGGGGGCTAATGGCCCCCGGCTCCAGCCCGGCAGAGAGGGAAACCTGAGCCCCTCATCCCCCTGTCCTTAACCTGGGGGACGGTCGGGGGTCCCCAGCTCCGCCCGAGAGGGTCTGGGCATGGCATGGACCCACATGACCAGGGGGACGGGACCCTTAAGAGGTCCTTGGCTATGTGGGACCCCCAGGGCTCCCGCTGGGGGTGGTGGCATCCCCAGCCTGGAGGGTCCCAGGGCCCGGATGGGGAGTGAGAGGCGACATCGCGCGAATGTGCCAGGGGGCTGCAGGTGCAGTACGGGGCAGGGGGGGAGGGGTCAGTGGGAGGGACCCCACAGAGAGACTCCTCAAGCCCCCCGCCCCCATAGCCCTGCAGCTCCTGTGTCAAAGTGGGGGACAATGGGGGCACAGCACAGCCCGGGGCGGGGCGGGGGGCACAGCGTCACCCCTCCCTCCTATGCCAGTGTCACCAGGCACTGCCCCCTCCTACCCCACAACCCCCACCCCTGCCCCTCACTGGTGCTCACCCCCAGCCACCTGCAAAGACCCCACAAAACCCACCAGCCCCATGGACTCTCACTCCGGGCGTTCCGGCTGGGGGTGGGCACAGGCGGTGGACCCCGGGCTGCTGAGCCCCCCGGCTGTGCAGAGCCCCCCCCGGCTGCACCGTCCCTGCCATGCTCCGGCAGCACCGACTCCACACAGCCCTGACAGAGACAGATGAAGCGCCGGCACCTTCACGCCCCATTGCTGGGTGAGGGGCCATGTCCGGCATCCTGGCACGTGGTGGGCACTGGGATGGTGGGATGGGCCGGGTGGGCACCGTGGGGACACGTGTGACACGGTATTGCCACACACCCTGATGTCCTCCCACCTCAGAGCACTCACTGGGCCCATGGCAGCACACGGCCATCCCATCCCATCCCATCCCATCCCATCCCATCCCATCCCATCCCACCCACCCCGCTCCATGCCCAGCGGCGCGCGGCACGGGCACGCGGCTGTCACGACGGGAATGAGCCGTCGCGCCAGCGCGGGGACGTTCCCTGTAACGAAGCACCGCGATGAGGCTGATGAGAAAATCCAAACGCAATTTAATTCCTGTCACCGCCTGAGGGGCTCTAAATGACGCCAGGGGGTTCTGACGGGCCCACGCTGAGCCCCCCCACCCAGCCCCCACCACACTGTGCCCTCCTCACCTCCGCTGGCCCCCCCGGCCCTGTGCTTCCTGTCCGCTTCCTGAGGATGTGGGCACCGGCGCTGGCACCGGGATGCCCGTCGGCGTGGGAAGGGGGCGAGGGAGGGGCATCTTCCTGCGGACAGAGGGGTCATGGCAGGGCCTGGGAAAGTGCCGCCCCCAGGACCCCAACACCCGCTGCAGCCCCCCGGGGAACCCCCGGGATTGCTCGGAGCAGCTCGGCTGGTGATGGGAGCAGCGCTGGCACCAAGCCGTGGCACCAAGCCGTGGCACCAAGCCCTGCCACCGGCATCCCCGGACTCGCCCGCTCCCTAAACGCCCAGTCCCAGCTGCTGGGTGGTCACAGGGCGAACGTCCCCAGCAAAGGGGGCACCGAGCACCGCCAGCCCCTCTTGGCATGGGTGCGAGGGGTGGTGGGGCCATGGCAGAGGGGCCAAGGGCACCCCCTCCCATCTCCCGGTTTATTTTGGCCGCCCGAGTTTCCTCCAAGCCTTTGTCTGGTGTCTGCAGCCCCCCCCTGTGCCCCCCGGCTTCCTGCGTGTCAGCACGGGCAGGGGGATGCGCTGCGGGACCACCGCCCCAGCACGCCCCACCGGGATCGGCGGGATGGGAATGCGAGGAGGAGGCTCCAATGCCTGCGGTTCTGCCCCGTGCACGGGTGGGACAGGGGGTGGGATATGGGATGGGATATGGGATGTGCCATGGAGTGCACAGGGGATGCACACATGGTGTACAAGTGGGCACAGAGGTGTGGGTGCTCTTGGGGGGTGCCAGACGGGTCCCCAGGGCCAGGCTGGTGCAGGTGCTGTGGTTTGTGTGCTGGTGCCCCGACGTGGCAGCTGGTGCCACGGTGTGGGTGTCACGGCGTGGGTGCCATGGTGTCAGTGCCACGGTGTGGGTCCTGGTGCTGTGGCATGGCTCCCAGTGCTGTGGTGTGATTCCCAGTGCTGTGGCATGGGTCCTGATGCCATGATGTGTGTTCCAACGCCATGGGGGTGACAGTGCCGTGAAGTGGATCCCAGTGCTATGATGTGAGTCCTGGTGCCACAAAGCGGGTGTCATTGCCGCGGTGTGGGTGTCAGTGCCATGGTGTGGGCCCCAGTGCCACCGTGGGGGTCCCAGTGCCCTGGGGGTCCCAGTGCGGTGGCGCTCGCCATCCTACCATTGTTCCACCCTTTGAAGTTGGTGTTTCCTGGTGGGTTTGTCCCAGCCCATCTGCACCGATGCTTCCCAGCCATAAATAACCCAGCACGGGGGTTCGATGTCTGCGTACCCACGGCCACAGCCCGACAAGGGGCTCCCACAGAGCCCACCTTCACCTGAGACCTGCCAGGGCAGGACAAGGAGTCACCGGAGTGCCATGGTGCTATCAGAATGGACATCACTGTGGTCCCTTCCCTGTGAACCCCCCATTCCCCTGACTCCCGATGGTATAACGGGATGTGGATAACCCCGGGGTTAGGATTTGGGGCAAACCACAGCAAGATTGGAAGTGTCCATGACAGCCCAACCGATGTGCCAGGGCTTAGGACGGTCCCTCCACTCCTGTCTGGCTGCCCCCAGCGCCCCGAGGCTTCCGTCCGGGCCCAGCGCTGACGGCACGGCCGTTCCCTCCGCTATTCCCAGCATTTCCTGGGGTTTATTGTCTTCCCCTCCCTGTCCCACCTTCCTCGCAGGAAACCCTTCGTCCCTCGGGGCCAGCTGCTCCATTACCAGCAGGACGGCGCTCCCGGCCCCCTCTCCGTGAGCAGGGATACAGCCGGCGCCCCGGGAGCCGCTCAACCCCCCAAACCCTGCTCAGACCCCGGTACGGGGGGTCCCGGCTGCACCACGCAGGTCTGAGCCCCCGCCATGGCTGTGCTGGCATCGATGCCAAGGTCCCATGGCAGAGCAGAGGCCGGGGACTCTCCCCAGAGCCCCTCTCCAAACGGGGGGGGGGGCTTGTTCTGCCACGGCTGTCGCCCACCAGTCCCCTGATCCCTAAATCAATTGGGTGGGTTATTGCAATGCCGCGTCTCCGTCTGCCGGATAATAATTGCATGTGATCCCGGCAGGGAGGGGACGCGCCGCCATCATCCCGGGGCTCTGACGGCGGCACCGGGCTCCCGCCGTGGGACAGGGGCTGGGGAGAACGGGGGGAACCCGGCACGATGAGGGGGTGCTCTTGGAGGGCTGAACTGCGGTCTGCTCCCTCCCCACCCCCATCCCTGTGCCTATCCCATCACCATTGCATCCGGATCCCCATTGCATCCCCATCTCCATTGCATCCCATCCTCATTCCCATCCATCCCCCCACCTCTTCCTACGCCCCCCGGACCCTCACACCCCCCGGGGCCTCGGGCGGCAAATTCCAAAGGGCACCCGGGAAGATTAATGGCGGGGCCGGGGCCGGGGCCGGGGCTGGGCCGGCCGGTAACCGGATCGCCCCGCGGGAGCAGGAATGCGCCGCTGACCCCGCCGTGCCCGCCTCGCCGCGAGGGTCCCGCCACGCGGGGTCACCACGGGCTCAGTCACCACGGGCACCGCGCAGCCTCTGCCCCAGCCAGGGACATCCCGCAGTCCCCAAACCCGGTGGGGCTCCGTTCCCCGATCCCCAAACCCAGAGACACGTCCCCGCGTCCCAGGGACAGGCAGTGGCCTCGGGGTCTCTGTGATGGGGGTGACACAGTCATCACGGTTCCCGTTCCGGGATGGGTGCCACGTGCCATCTCCTCTCCCCACATCAAGAGGGGCACCAGGGGCTTCATCTCCCTCTTCTCGCCCCAGCCTCAGGGTAGCAGAGACCCCCCTACAGCCCCCAGGCAATGGGGATACCCAGTGTTGTGCCGTGCCGTGGGGGATGTGGCGTGGGGGCCGTGGGGACTGCGGGGGCCGTGGGGGCTGCAGGCGGCCGGCTCGGAGCAGCTGTCGGGTCTAAAGTTACGGCGGCGGCTGGGGGCGGGGAGCGAGGCCCGGAGAGGGACGGGGTCCCCACGGTGTTGTCCCCGCTTAGGGTCCCCCCGTTGTCCCACCCCGAAGGTCCCGCGGGGCGCAGGGCCGGACCCCGCCAGGCGGGGAGGATGCAGGACAGACCGGGGCTAAGAATAGCGCTGGGGTGGGAGGAGGAGGAAGGATGGGGCTTCCTCTGCGACGCCTCTTCTTCCTCCTACCCGGCTCTGCCAGGCAGCACGTGTGACACGGGGACACTCCGAGTGCCACCTGCCCCCCCCCCGCTGTCCCGCACCCCCATTCCCAGTGTGACAGCCCGTGCTGGCGGCTGCACTCCACAGTGTCCCCTGGAGCACCCACCGTGCCCGCTGCCCTTACTCCCAGTGCCAACCCCCATCACTCCCTGCCGCTGTCACCCCCACGCTGCTGTCAGGCCCCATCACCGCTGTCACCCCCCGCCGCTGTCACCCCCCGCCGCCGCCGCGTTTCGTTGCACTTCACTTTTTAATTAACCTCGGGGCGCTGCCTCGCCGGGGTTAATGGCAGCGGTGACCCGCGCGGCCATCGATCCCCCGAGCCCTGTGCCGTGCTCGCAGCGACGGACGGTCCCCTCGGGGTCCTGCGGGATGACAGGGACGTGTGCCGCCCCCCCCCCCCCCCGCCCCAGTCCTACGCATGGCAGAGCCCCGTGGGACCCCCGGGGTGCCCCCACTCTGCTGCCACCACTGTGGCGGCGAGGGACTGTGGGCACACATTGCTCGAGGTGTCCCCAGCCAGGTTTAGGGGTGGCCCTGCTGCCACGTCTCCCCCCTCTCCCCCCCCCACATTGGAGACCCCCTCCCGGCCATTCAGCAGTCCCGTAGCCATGCCAAAGGCGGGGTCCCGTCCCCCCGCAGCCGCCCCAGCCCCCTCCCTGCTCAGGTGCCCCTGTCACCCCTCCGCACTTTAATCCGGGGGTCGTTCATCTTGGGCGGGGGCCGGGCTGTCAACGCCCAGACGGGCCATTTCCGAGCCGAGTCCCCCGCGCTCAGCCCTAATTGAATCCTCATGGCCCCGCCGCCGCCTCGGCCCCGCCGCGGCACCCGCCACCGTCCCGCTGCCCACAGCAGGTCTCCCAGGGGTCCCGGTGCCATGGGGAGGCTGGGGGTGCCCCACGCTAGGCACCCGCCGGAGACACTCGGAGCCCCCCAGCCTCTCCAGCCGCCCCATCCCGCTGCTGCCCCCCCTCCCCCGGCACAGAAAGCCCCGCTGGGTGGGCGGCGGGCACGGCCCTGCCCCACGGCGGGACGGGGATCCCACGCCCCAACACCCCGGCGTGCCCCCGCCGCACCACAGCCGCATGTCAACCCTGGAGGGACCCCGACCCCATGGGGGTCCCAGCGGGTCCCTCTGCTGGGGCAGGGGACAGGGAGTCCCCGCCATCCCGGCCGTGCCGTGCGGGGGTCAGGGGGCGTGGGCGGGCGATAGCTCGGCGGGGGGGCAGCGGCGTTTGCTGCAGCCGGAGCCTTTGAAATGCAACCCCCCCCCCCGCCCACGGCCCATTTGGCTGGAGTTTGGCCCAGGCACAAATGGAGGCCCCGGAGCGAGCAGGAGATCCCGGGGCGGGGGGGATGCGGCAGCTGGGGCCGGGGCTGGCGGGACCCGCTGACCCCGGCCCGTCCCTGGCACTGGCACACGTGGCTCCACGCGTGTGGCGGCTCTGGAAGTGAGCTGGTGTGTGTCCGTGAGCCCTCCATGCGCACCTGGACACGGCTGCGCACACCTGCCCGTGCCTCTGCACACCTGCACACAGCTGTGCCCGCGCACACGGCCGCGGGGAGTCTGCTGGGGTGGTTGTGCCCACACGGACACACGGGTGTGGCAGCAGTCGAGGCACGTGCAGGGCCCCGTGTGTCCCCAGTCCTGCGCTGTCCTCCATGTCCATATTCCCATCCCCATCCCATTCCATCCCACCCCATTCCCCCACGCTCCCCCCGTGCTCAGCCCCCCCCCCCCCCGGAGCGCGGGGGGCGATGCCGCTCGTGTTAATGAATCGATGATTTGCCAACAGCCCCAGGGAGGGATCCCCGTCTCCCCCGACTCCCCCGACTCCCGACACATCCATCCCCATCCACCGGAGCCAGGTGTAATCCCATTATTCCCGGCTCCACTGAGGTCCCAGCCCACCACAGGGTCACGATTTATTGCCAGTAATTGCTGGGGTCCCGTCCCCCGGCGCGGGGGGGCTCCCGGCACCCCCCCGGCGCTGCCGCCACTCCTTACACTTTAATTCCGCACCGAGCTGTTCCCTTATTAAAGGAAAATTCATTTGCCAGCGATTTCCATGTGCCGGGGCCGCGCGGGGCCGCGGCCCTAATCGCGTTACAGAGCGCTGCGGCGCAATATTGGGATGGAGCCGATAAATAATGGATCAGGGCGGCGCGGGGCGGGGGAGGCGCGTTACGGGGGCTCCGCACCCCTAATTGTGTTACCCCCGGCACTGCGCTGGCACCCCAACACCCTACTCCTCACACCCCGCCTCCGGAACCCGGGCACCGCGCTCCTGGCACCCCAGCACCCCGTTCCTGGCCCTCCACTCCCGGCAGCTGGCGGAGGTGTGCGGCCCCGGGTGGGGGAACACCCGGAGCTGCCGGTTCTTGGAGCCGCGGCAGCCCTCAAGATGGGGGATGCTGGGTGGGGGGACACGGCAGCCCCAGCCCCATCATGAACACCCCCTCGGTGCCCCCTCACGCATAAACACAACCCCCCTCACATGTGCACACTCATGTGAACACACACACACACACATACACACAAACACGCGTGGGCCTCGCTGCTGCTCATGGCGGGGATGGGGCGTGAGGGGCTGGGAGGTGGCCGGGAGCTGAGTTCCCAGACCTCCAGTGACCCCCCAGGGACACCCCTGGGGTGGAGGAGTGGGACCAAGGCAGAGGCTGTCAGTGCCACACCAGCTGTAGTGCCCTGGGGTGCCCTCAGCCCCACGCCGTGGACGTGCCCATCACTGCCCCCTCGGGCCACGGGCACCCGGCCAGCGCCTGGCACTCTCCCGGCCTCGCAGGAAGCTCCCATGTTCCTGCAAAACCCCCAAGGGCTCGTTTTATTCCCACCCTGTGGCCTGGTTTGGGGTGAAAAGCGTTTCCCATCCTGTATTCCCGGCAGCTGGAGCCGGCACTTCCTACACCGGGGGGAAGCCGGAGGGGTCGGGCAGGGTGTGGGGGGCTCAACCCACCCCGGCAATGTCTCACCGGCCACCTCGGGGCACGAGTGGGGGCCTCACGGAGGGAAGGAGGTGCCAGCACCACGATCTGGGAGCATCCCGGGGCGCAGGGATTCATCACAACTGCTGAGGAGCAATGCGTGGGGATGACGGGGGGTTGATGAGAGGGGACGATGGGGTGGGGGGTGACATCCCATCCATCAGGGTGAGCACCACTGCTGGAGATGGGCCGGGTTCCTGCAGATTTCCGTGTCGCAGCCCTGTGGGAGCACTCCCACTTTCCCAGCCCAGGACTCGGCCGCCGAGATCCAGCTGGCCCCGGAGGAGCTGGAGCGTTCCAGAGGGGTTTGCTCAGCGGGTGGGCAGCCGCAATTCCCCATCACCACGAGAACATGGAATCACCCTGAGAAGCGATTTCCCAGTGTGTGTCCCAGAGCGTTAAACCAGGACTGAGATCAGGGCCTCCCCACGGAGCTGGGATCCCCGGGAATGGTTGGGACTCCTGGGAAGGGCTGTGACCCCCATTCCCTGCTCACCGGGCTCCCAGGGCCTTGTGGCCGGCACGGTGGCCTCATGCCAGCGGTGCTGCTGGAAAGTACTGGGCTCACAGGGGTCCAGCCGAGTCCAGGACCACCAGCAGCTCCCGTGGGGGGGGTGGGGGTCCCCGTGGGGGTCCCAGCTCGCCTGCATCCCGGGACGGGCTCCATCCCCCGGTGAGAGCCGGCGGCACGTGCGGCCACGGCAGCTCCGCCATCTCCCCGCGCCCTGCGGAGAGGACAAAAGCCGCGTGCGAGGAATCCGTGCAAACGCCGCTGTGCCCGGCACGCCGCCGTGCGAGGGGCCCCGTGTCCCTCTCCCAAACCGAGCCCTCTCCCCACCCCCCCCCCCCACCCCCCCCCACCCGCCGGCCTTTAATTGCTCCGGCTGCTGGGAAATTTCAAGGTTGAATTTGTCAAACTCCGATTTCCAGCCGGGAGATCGCGTTCTGCCTTTGTCAGCAAGACTGGAAAAAATCCCCCCCCCTCCGCCTTCCCGCCCCCTCCCCACTTCCATAATCCTGGCATCGGCGCTGCCGGATCCCCCTGCACCTGCTCCCCCAACCCGGCTCCGTGTGCTCCCACCGGCCCCCCCCGCATCGTCCGCAGGTTCATTACCGCCGTGACCCCCGTGACCTCGCCATGTCCCCGATCCCAGCGACAGATCCATGGGGTCACCCGATGGGATTGGTGCTGGGGGGTACCGAATCACCTCTCCAGAGGGGCGATTCGGCATCCCCCAGCCCCAAACCCGCCGGATAATCCGGACGCGGCGTCGCCAGCCGGGCCTCACCTGCGTGTGCGGCATCCCGGGATTTTTACGAGCGGCCGAAATCCCGGAGCTATTTGTACCGGGAAAGGGCAGCGGGAATGTGGGGAGGGGGGGGGGGGGGGAATTTATGGCTCTGAAACCCAAAACCCACCCAAAAGGGCTTAATCACTCCCAGCCGCGGCCCCGATGCTTTTATGGGGCATTTTAGAGCAAAAGAGCCAATAAATTTTTGGGTGAGGGTAAGAGCCACGGTGAGGATGAGGAGGGAGCAGAGGAGGAGGGGGGACCCACTGGGTGGGTTAAAATGGGGGAGACGACGGGGGGGAGGCGCGGGGCTGCGCCCCGGTAGTGGCGGAGAGGGGTCGGTCCCCCCCCCCTCGACAGGGGGGGCGTCCGTGGCTCCTCCTCCTCCTCCTCCCGGTATCCCGGGGCTTTAAGGCGGTGGAACGGGAATCGCGGGGCTGGGGGGGGGGGCGGCGGCGGCGGGTCCCGGTCCCGGCGCGGGTCCCGCGGTCCCGGCATGACCTCAGCGGGGGAGGCGGCCGGTTCCCCCCCGCTGCCCGCCGCGGTCGGCGGCCACCGGCGGAGCCCCCTGGACCGGCTCCCGCCCCCCGCCAACACCACAAAACCGCTGACCCCCTTCGGCATCGAGGACATCCTGGGGCGCCCCAGCGGCGGGAGCCCCCCCGGGACTGGGACCGGTCCCGCCGCCCCCCCCGCCCCGACAGGGCCCCGCGGCGGCGGCTGCGCCCCGGCCTCACCGCTCTGGGCGCTGGAGGAACTCGCCAGTAAAACCTTCCAGGGGCTGGAGCTGGGAATGCTGCAGGCGGCCGGAGGTACCGGGGCCGGGGGGCCGCTGGGGCGGGGGGGCTCCGCCGGGAGCGGGGAGGGCACCGGGCACCGGGCAGGTGGCGGGGACGGAGGGCGGTGGGGAGGCCGTGGCGAGGCCGGGGACGCCCGTCGTCCCCCGTCCCGGGAAGTTTCCTCCTTGTCCCGGAGGGGCGAGCGCGGCTGGGAGACCCAAGAAACCGCCGGTGCTCGGCCGGGACACCGGGGACACGCGGCAGACTCAGTCCGAAGGGAGGGAGAAGTCCCGGGGCCGGACACAGGGAACCGGAGCGAACCCCGGCCCCGTGAGCCGCCACAGGCACCGAGGCACCGGAGCTCCGGGAGAACCGGCCGCGCCGGGACCGGCAGCTTTGCCGGGAGGGGCGGGACCGGGCGCGAATCGGTCCCGCCGAGCCGTGGCCGTGACCGTTACCGTGACCGAGCGCGGGGGCTGAGTGGCGGATCGGGCCCGCCGGCAACAGAAACCCGGTACCGGCCCGACCCTCGGCGGGGACGGCGGCTCCGTCCGGGCTTGGCCTTCCAGAGCAGCCCGGTACTGGCGAGGTCCGACGGCCGCTCACGGATGGGGACTCACGAACTGGCCCCGCAGCTCCCGGGCTCGGCCGAACCGGGAGGACGGGCGGACATCGACAGACAGCACGGCGCCTCCGGGAACGAAAAAATCCGTTACTGGGTCGGAGAGACGGACACGGACGGAACGATCGTGACTCCGGGATTAACGGGAAATCCCTCACACGGATGGGCACACGGACAGGCAAAGCACGGCGTCGCCGGGAATGAATAAAACCGTTACCGGGACAGACAGACCGACGCGGACAGACCGAAAAGGCTCCGGTAATTAACGTAGAAAAACAACTCCTTACCGAGAAGGACGGAGAGAGTCTCCGCGATTAACGTGAAAAAAAAAAAAAACAACATTACCGGGACGGACAGACCGACAGTCACTGCAGAGCCGCGTGCCGGTAATTAACAGGTACGGATGGGCACAACGCGGCTCCCGCCGGTAACGAAAAACCCTTCGGACAGACGGACACGGACCGCCAGATCAGCAGTGAGTAACCGAACCTTCGTTACCGGCCGGACAGATGAACAAGGATGGAGCCGGGCTCCGGTAATTAACGGGGAAAAAAATCCCTAAGTAAGGAGAGGCGCTCCAAGTAATTGAGGAACCCACCATACCGGGCAGACAGACGGACAGACAGAGCGGGGCTCCTGTGATTAACGAATAAACCAACCCGTTAACGGGCGGACAGTCGAACAGAACGGGGACGCCACACGCGCACGGTTTTAAGGTAAAAACCCTCGTTATCTGACGGACGGACACGGCAAAGAACGAAATAAGTGAGCGAAAATATCGCATTACCGGGCGGACAGACGGACAGGAACGGAGGCGAAAAAATTCCCTTTTCCGGGATGGACAGACGGGTAGAAACGAGGCCGATCGGGGCTCCTGGAATTAAGGCAAAAAGGCCCGGTACCGGACGGAGACACCGACAGAAACAGCATCGGAAAAAAATAACGAAAAAAGCCGTTACCGGGTGAACAGACGGACAGAAATGGGAGAGATAGGGGCTCCCGGGGCGGAGGTAAATTCCCGTTACCGGCCGGACCCGAGGACAGACACGGGACTAATAAAATTGAACGAAAAAAAACCCCGCTGCCGGCCGGAAAGACGCGGGAGCGATCGGGGCTCCCGGAGCGGAGGTGAAGCTCCGGTACCGGCCGGACGGTGGATGGACGCGGCCGAGCGGGATCTCAGAATTGACAAAACCCGGTCGCGAACCGGCGGCGGGTAACGGCGGAACGAGCCGGGACTGCCGGACAGAGGGAAGTGCCGGTAACTCAGGTAAAACCTCGTTACCGGGACGGACCCACGGACACAGCCGGGACAGCCCAGGGCTTCCGTGATGAACGAAAGCGCCTCTTCGCCGCGACGGAAGGACGGACTGAAAACGGAGCCATCAGGGCTCTCTGAGCAGGGGTAAATCCCCGTTACCGGGATGGACGAATGGACAGAAACGGGGCCGATCGGGGCACCGAGAGCGGAGGGGAAGCCCCGTTATTGGAGTGACGGACGAACATGGGATCGATCGGGTTTTCGTGACCGCGGTAAAGCCGTGCTACCGGGGCGGATCGACCGACTCGGCCGGGACGGCCCGGGGCTCCTCTACCGAACGAGGAGTGGAGTCCGCGCTGCGAGAGACCCTGGGAGCCACCGCTGTTACTGGGGGATGCACGGCCCGAGCGGCCTCGGCAAGACCGTGAGCGGCGTTATCGGCAAGCCCGTGAGCCGTGAGAGGAGGATCGGTGCCGCTGGCAGCGGCGGGGCTGGAACGGACCAGGGGCGGGAGCGGGAAAGAGATCGGGACCGAGACCGGGATCCTGCCGGCGGCGTGGAGCCGTGCCCGCGGTGGAGATCCGCGTCTCGCCGGGGGTTCTCTGCGTCGCTGGCGGCAGCAGCGACCGCACCGGGGCCGAGAGCGGCGACGGGATCGGATCGGGGGACCAGCATGGCCCCGGGTCTCCTGGAATCGTGGAGAAGAGGGAGAATCCCGGCTCCCTGCGGAGGCTCCCGGCTCCTTTCCGGGCTCCCGGAGCAGCCGCCGGCGGGACACGGGTGTCTCAGCCTCGGTCGCAGCGGGGGCGACTCCGACACGACCGAGGCCGCTGTAGAACGATGACTCCCGGCTTCCGGCACCGGCTGCGGTGTGGTTTGCTCGGTTCGGTTGGGCACGACTCGGTTTGGTACGGCTCGGCTGCGTTCGGTTCGATGTGGGCCGGTTCGTCTCCGTTCGACCGGGCGTCGGCGGGGCCGGGCCCCACCCGCAGTGCTCGGCGCGGCTCGGCGGGGCCGGTGCGGGTCCCCGTGCGGGTGCCGTTACCGGTGCCCTGGCACTGCTGTGCCCAGAGACCAGGGCCCGCAGTGCTCGGAGTGGGTCCCGGTGCCGGTGCCCGTGGCTTTGACCTGACGCCGCTGCTCCCGCAGGTCCAGGCCCGCAGTGTTCTGCGCGGCTCGGCAGTGCCGGTCCGTTCCGGGTCCCGGTGCCCTGCCCCGCAAGCCCTTCCCCGCCGGGCACCCCGGTGCCGGTGCGGGTCCCGGGGCCGTTACCGGTGCCATGCCCTGCCCCCGCTGCCCCTGCAGACACTTCACCGCCGGGCGCCCGGGGGCCGTTCCCCGGTGCCGTTCCCCGTTCTCTGTGCCCTGACCCCGCTGTCTTCGCAGGTCCGTCCCCGCCGGGCGCCTCGGGCCCGCGCCCTCCCTGCAGAAAGCGTCGCAAGTCCCGGACCGCGTTCACGGCGCAGCAGCTGCGGGAGCTGGAGCAGCGATTCCGGCGGCAGCGCTACCTCTCCCCGGTGGACCGGGACGCGCTGGCGGCGCGGCTGGCGCTCTCCGCCGCCCAGGTCATCACCTGGTTCCAGAATCGCCGCGCCAAGCTCAAGCGGGACCTGGAGGAGCTGCGGGCGGACGTGGCCTCGCTGCAGGCGCTGCCCCCCGCCGCCCTGCAGCAGCTGGCGGGGCTGCCCGAGCCCCCGGGGGCTCCCGGTACCGGCACCGGGACCACAGAATCCGCCGAGCTCTCGGAGGAGGAGATCGACGTGGCGGACTGAGCCGAGCACGCTCGGCTCCGCTCGGCTCCGTTCGGATCCACTCGGCTACATTCGGACCGAGACTGCTCCGTTTGGACCCACGCGGCTCCATTCGGGCCGGCTCGGCTGAGTTCGGATTCACTCGGGTCCGTTCAGGCCGAGACTGCTCCGTTCGGATCCGCTGGACTCCGTTCGGCTCCGTTCGGGTGCACTCGGATCCGTTCGGACTCACTCGGCTCCACTGTATCCACTCGGCTCGGTTCCGACCGGAGCCGAGCCCAGCCCCGCCCCCTCGGTGCACCCTGTTTCGGGTTGGGTTTTTTTTTTTGTTTTGTTTTTTTTTTGTTCGTCTTTCCATTGTTTTTTAAAATTTTATTTTCTATCGGCCCCGGTGTAAATATTTGCAATAAAGGCGACACCTTAATATGGACCCCAGAGCCTCCCACCCCCCCCACTTTTTTCCGGGCGAGCACCTCCCACCGCGGGCATTAATTTGTTTTAACCCGTGATTAATTACCGGCTGCGGCCGCCCCTGCCCCCCTCAATTTGCATATTAATCAAATTGTATTTGATCTCACGCCTGTCACACCCCCCCCCCGAAGCTCCTGTCACCAGCCAGTGACATTAAGAGGGGGCTGGAGACCCCCCCTTCGCTGTCCCTCGGGGCTGGAGTGACATGGGGGGGTGAGGGGGGACAGAGGGGGGACACGGGGTAGGCAGGGACGTGGGGGGCTGGAGCAGTGAGGGTCCAAGACTGCAGTGGGGAAGGGTGGCAGAGAGACTGGGAGACACCAGCCCAAAGGAAGGCGAGAGAGAAAAACAAATCTCAGTTTTATTAAAAAACACAAATTGGTACAAATCCTTGAGGGGTCACAGGGAACAGCCCGGGCCCACCCCCCCCAGCACAAGGGGCTGCAGGGTGGGCCCTGACCCCCAGCACCCCCAAGGCAGAATGGGGAGACATTCCCACCCCCAGCAGTGGGGGACAAGGCACAGGAAGGTACAGGCAGGTGAGGGGGGGGCCCTGGCAGCCCCCCCAACAGAGCAGGGTCAACTGAGCAGCCCCCTGGGGATGCCCCTGCCCCTGGCACGGGGCAGGGGGGCCGGGGTGGCGTGGGACGGGTGCTTGAGTTGCAGCAACAGCTTGCTGCCCTCCACGGTGGCACCCTGGGGACAGAAGGAGCTGGCAGCTGGCACCAGGACAGGTTCCCTGTGGGGATGGGGTGTCCCAGGGCCACCCGAGGGGTGGGGGATCCTACAAATCCCCACCCCCAGCTCACCTGCATGGCTCTGTAGGCCTCCTCGGCCTCTGCCTTCCGGGAGAAGTTAATGAAGGCACAGTGGCGTCCTCGGAGCAACTGCATGGAGCGGATCTCCCCGAACCTGGGGGGGCAACAGTTAGAGATTCCTAAATGGGGAGGAGGAGAGTTAGAGACCCCCAAACCTGCAGGGTGGGAGGGTCAGAGGCCCTCAAACATGCAAAGCAGGTTTAGCAACCCTCGACAGCTGGGGAAGGATGAAATACCTCCAAAGATGGAGAGAGTGAGACACCCCCAATTCTGCAGAATGGGGGAACAGACACGCCCAAACCTGAAGAGGAACAGTTAAAGACACCCCAAGCTGTGGGATAGGGACCCCCAAACCTGAGGGCAGTGCGTGTGTCAGAGGCTCCTCCCCAAGCATCCCTTGCAGGTCAAAACCACCAAAAATGAGGACAGAGACAGAGATGGGGAGCTTGGGGGTCACCAAGGCTATGCCAGGGGCTTGAGGGGAAAAGGTCCCGGGGGTTACTCACCGGCCAAAGGCACGATACAGCACCTTCTCGTTGATGTGAGAGGTGACATTGCCCACCCAGATTGGGAAGCAGTCCCTGCCAAGAGCCATCCTGGTGTCAACAGAGCCAGCACTGCCCCACGGGCACTCTGGGTGCCCCCCCAGATCACCAGACACCCATACCTGGCGGGGTGGTTCGGTGGCAGTGTCAGGTGGCCACTGGCCGCAGCAGGTTCTGGGTCTCGTGTGGGGGTCCTGGCGCTGCCTCCCGTCACACTGGTGCCACTTGTGTCCTGGCAGCTCCTGGTCGCCCCTCCTGCTGCCAAGGGGCCCCAGGGGTTCAGCACCCACTGGGGACACAGGGATACCCCCGAGGCCCCCTCAACCCACCCACCCCTGTCCCTTACCCGGGAGAAACAGCGGCTCCTTAGCCTTGAGCAGGAAGGGGGACACGAGGACACCCCCGGGGCGGCTGCACTGCTGTGAGGGGACAGGGGTGAGGCATGGGGGGCACAGCAGGACAGGGGGCGGGGGATGGGGGTTTGGGAAAGGGGGTCTTACCTGCAGCAGGGCCCGGCAGGCTTCCAGCTGTGTGGCTACCTCGGCACAGGCCCCATCCTGCAGCAGCAGCTCCTCAAAGGTGCGTGCGGCCTCGGCGTAGCGCTGGAGGCCAGAAGGCACCTGCAGCCCTCTGCCTGGCCCCACAGGCACCCCAGACTCCCCACCCAGCCCAAATGGCAGCTCAAAGCCTCACTGACATCCCCCAGCCCAGCCTCACTCCACCAAAACCCTGCAGCACCCCCACAGTCCCCTGCCCAGTCCTCCCAGCCGTGGCATCCCACAGCCCCAATTCGCACCTAACACAACCCATGCAGCCATAGCACCCCACAGCTCCCCACAGCACCCCTCAACCCCGAGTCTGATCCCAACAATAGCCCACAGCACCCTGCAGCCACTCTAAAAGCCCCATAATCACTCCTGGCACCCTGCAGCCCCTCACCCAGCCATGGCACCCACCAGGCCCCACCCCAAGACCCCCACCCCCTCCAGCCAGCCCCACAGTCCCTGAAGCCACCCCAGGTACCTGAAGCCCCCGCAGGGCCTTGCCCTTGCGGAAGGAGCCCTTGGGCCAGCCCGGCCGCAGTGCCAGCGCCGCCTCCGCATCCGCCAGCGCCTCCTCGTATCGACCCAGCTTCTCCAGGCAGTACGAGCGGTTCCCCAGGAGCCTGTGGGGATGGGGGTGTCACTGCAGCCTGTCCCTCCCACCCCAGGATCCCCAGGCCACCCCAAAACCCCTCTGCTCACCGGTGTTCCTGGGGGTTCAGCTCCAGGGCGACGGTGAAAGCGTAAACAGCCTCAGTGTGTTGGCCCACCTGGGCCGCTGCGATCCCATGGCCTGGGGAGGTGACACAAGGGTGGTTAGTGAGGACACCAATCTCCCCAGGGAGGGACAGTGCCCCTGGCACAGCCCCTCTGAGCTGGGGAGAAGCAGGGAGAGCGCCCAATGCCCTCCCCTCGCCCCTCTGGGGGTCCCTGCACTGACCTGCGAGCATCAGGCTCTGCTCTACCGTGCTGGGGCTGGGGGCCCTGGGCTGGAGGGGCTGGGGGGGCACAGGCTTCTCCTCAGGGTCCCCACTCCCCTTCTCTGGCACCTTCTTGCTTGGCTCCATGTTCTGGGTCCCAGGGGACCGGTCACTGCCTGGGGGGGGCAGCCGGACCCCTGCCTTCTCCCGTGCTTTGCAGACGAAGGTGCAGCTCAGGTCCAGCTCCTCCTGGGGAAGCAGGGAGAGATGGGCAGAGCCTCTGGACCTCCCACCCCCAGATGGCCCCCCTGGGGTAACCGTCCCTCACCTCTGTCACCTCCGTGTCCTCTGGACCAGGCTCCCCTGAAGGGACTGGGGAGTCCCCAGGGCACGGGGAGGGCTTTGGGCAGCCTCCCTCCTCCTCGGCACCATTCGGGGGGGGCCCAGTGCCCGCAGGGTCACTCGGGGGGCTCTGCAAGGAGAGGGAGGGGGTAAGGTGCCTGGGGTAGGGGATGCAGCCTGGCCCCCATCTCTGGGGACTCCCAGAACAGCACGAGGCGGCCGAACTGGTCACTCACAAGGTCAGTGTTCTCTTTGTTCTTCAACTCTTGACCCAGTTTCTCCCGCTTCTTTCTGTCTTTTTGTTTCTGGAAAGGGAGAATGTGGACCCATGAGCAGGTGTCAGGCAGAGAAATGCAGTCCCCACAACCCCACCACCCTCAGCCCTCACCCTCAACTCAGATCCCCGAGCTCAGGGACCTGCTGGCAGCACTCTAAGAAGAAGCAGTGACCCAAATCCCCAGGGGCTGGCAGTGCCCCTTCCCAGAGCTCACTCACCTTCTTCTTCAGCTTCTTCTTCTCTGCTTTCCTCTTCGCCCTCTCCTCCTCCGCCACCAGCTCCTGCGCATTCCTCTCGGCCTCCTGCAGGAGAGATACCCTGAGTCAGGATGTCCCCGGGACCACGAGGTGGGACCCCTCCCATGATGTCAAACCGGGACCCCCCAGCCCCTGGAGAGCAGGAGGGAGGTTTCCCCACCTCTGCTGTGAGCCGGGTCCGGCAGGGTGTGGGCAGCCGGTCGAGCAGCGCATCCAGGGCGGTCGGAGAGGTCCGGGGGAGCTGTGGAGGCGGCTCCGAGCACAGGAAGGACTTGCGGAAGCCGCAGTAGCTGTAGGGAACGGGCCCCTCTGAGACGGGAACATCCCAGAAATCGCCCCGGTCCTCGTAATCTGTGTCGAACTCGTTCTCTTCGTAATCGTAATCGTCATTGCCATCACCATCGTCATCCCGCAGCTGGTAGTAGTCCACCCTGGGGCCTGGCAGGAGAACGGGGGATGTGAGGAGCAGTTCCAGGCACCGGACACCAGCAGCCCCCACCCCGTTCCCCCTCCCCTGGCAACTCCCGAGCGTGGGGACCCTCGGCAGCCCCCGCCCCACTCACCGTCGTCCCAGAGCAGACACAGCTCCCCCGTCTTGTACTTGATCACGGTCTGGGAGGGGCCCTGCGACGGCACCAGGAGGCCGCCGAAGCCGGACACACGGTGCCAGGGGCAGAAGGGCGCTGTGGGAAGCGGAAACACCCATGAACCGGCGGAGGCGGAACCGAAACCGGGCCGCCACCAGGCCCGGCTCCGGGTTCCCACCCCTGCACCCCCCCCCGGCCCCGCTACGACCCGTACCGCCGCTCCAGCCAGCGGGGCCGAGCGTGCAGCCCAAGGGGCAGGCAGCGGGGGCAGCCCCGAAGCCGCAGCCGCCTAGTCCGGGCTCGGGCCCGTCCCCATCCCGCGTCCCGGCCGAGCCCCACATCGCCAAGAGCCGCCACAGCCGCCGCTCCTCAGAATCGCATCACGGGGCCTGCCGGAAAAACGTCACGGCGCCGGTTGAGGCCGCCCGGCCGCCATGTTGGATGCGGGCAGGACGGCGGCCCGCAGGGCCCGCACAGGGCAGGACCGGGGCTCCACATCTTCTCCCGCCGTCCCCGCCTGCCTCAAGGCCGTGGACCCGGCCGCCCCCCCGCCGCTCGTCCCGCCCCCCACGCCGGGCCCCTCCTGGCGGCCGGTTTGGCCCAGCCCTCCGGATTAGCGAGGGCGCGGCCTAAGCCTCTTTGCTGCCGCCGCCCCCGGGATGGCCCGGCATGGACGCCGGTGGCGCTGAGCGGCGCGGCGGAGAGCTATGTCTGCAGGTGAGGCCGCTCGGGGCAGGGGGGGCTCGGACAGCCCTCACGGGGCAGCGGTGGGGCCGGGCCGGTAACGGGGTGGGCGGGAGGGCACCGGGCCCTGGCAGTGCTGTGTCGCCATGGCAACGGCACAGGGGGCGGGGCGGGGGCGGGGCCAAGCCCGCCGGTCACGGCTGGGGGCGTGGTCACAGCAGGGGGGCGTGGTCTGGGGCGTGGGGAGGGCGCGGTCACTGTGCGGGCGCGGTCAGTGCGGTGATGGGCGGGGTCCGGGATGGCCCCGCCCCTCGCCCCGGCCCGGGGGTCCTAAGCCCCCCGTCCTCCTCCTCCAGGTGGGCGACGCCGGCCTGGGCGGCCTCATCCTGCTGCTGCTGACGGCCCGGCCGGGACCGGGCGATGGGGCTGCCCGCGGGGAGCCGCCCGAGCCCGGTGAGACCCCCGAGGGCTGTGGGGACCACAACGGGGTGCGGCTTTCTGGGGGGGCTGCGGGGATCCTGATGGGGCGCGTGGTCCTGGGGGAGTGTGGAGGATCCTAATGGGGTCCAGGGTCCTTGGGGGAGCATTGATGGCGTGTGGCGGGCTATAGGGACCCCAGTGGGCTGCGGGGTCCTGGGGGGCTGCAGGGACACCAATGGACTATGGAGGTCCTAGGAGGCCTGTGGGGAATGTAACGGGGTCCTGGGGGTCTCAGGGTTAGGGTGGCACTGCGGCAGTAATGGGGAGGTGTGGGTAGGCGCTGCCCCACACTGAAGTTCTGTGCTGCACTTTGGGGTTCCCACCCTACGCCATGGTCCCTGAGGGTCCCATGCCCCCCAGGCGGGTCGCGGGGCCCTCTGGCACGCTCCCTGCAGCGGGCAGAGGCCATGCTGCGCAGCTGTGTCACCCCGGGACTGCGGCGCCTGCTGTCCCCGCGGTCGTGCCGGCGCGGTGACGGTGATGAGGATGACCACGAGGATGAGGACGAGGATGAAGCAGCGTCCATCGTGGTCCCACTGGAGCAAAGCTTCCTGGGGCTGCGCCGCTGCCTCTGCATCTGGGAGGACCCTCGCACCGAGACTTTCCTGGGCTACGTGCGGCCCCATCCCAGCGGCGCCGGTGACTTTTCCGAGGACGCCGTGCGGCAGCGCGTGGCGGAGCGGGGAGCAGCCCTGCACGGGCTACTGCAGCACCGCCACCAGCTCCGCCTGGCCCGCGACTTCACCCGACGCCTCAAGGCCTCCTCTGACTTCCTACGGCGGCTGCTGGCGCTGCCGGGGCCCGGAGAGCCTGGGGACCCCGCGCCGGCGCTGCGGGAGCTGTGCCTGGAGCTGCGGGCACACGCGGGGCACTGGGCCGCGCTGCTGCGGCGGCTGCGGGCGGACGCGTGGCTGCGGGCACTGCCAAGGCGCCGGGGCGAGGCCGTGGTGCACATGCGGTGGGCGCTGCTGCTGCCCGCCCTGACGGCCGCACGCCTGGCCAGGCAACACATCGAGGGACGGCTGCAGCAGCTCGGCCGCCCCGGCATCCCCTCCCCGGCCTCTGAGTGCCTGGCTGACCTCTTCCAAGGGCTGGAGATCTACAACCACGTGGTGCAGGGGCTGGCGGAGGAGCTGGGCCCTGAGGTGAAGGCCCCCAGTGCCTTCACAGTGGGTGGGGTGCTGCGGTTGCTGGCGGCCGAGCGTGGCCGGACCGTGGCCCAGAGGCTCCAGCCCCTCCTGTGGCCCCAGGATGGGGACATCAGGGATGGACACATCTGCTGGAAGGACCTGGTGGTGCCGTGGCCACCGGGACGCGACGCTGTGGGGGTGGGCATGGGAATGGACACAGAACCTTCTGGAGCAGAGGTGCCACCAGTGCTGGCGGCTGAGCTGCAGGCGCTGTGCCAGGAGGACGAGGAGCTGATGGGACACGTTTTTGGGGTGCTGGTGGCCTCAGCTGACAGCCTGTGGCAGCCGGTGTTGTCGGAGAGCCCCGAGCCCCCAGGGCTGGCCCCGGGACTGCGGCCGGGCAGTGCAGGTGGCTGGAAGGCCGTACGGTGGCTGGACGCTGCCCGCGGCCCCGCGGCCACCGCACTGAGTGCCCGGTACCGCGTGCTGCTCTGGGAGGCTGCGGGCGCTGTGCTGGGGGACAGCCCGGGCACTCCTCCTGCCACCCCCAGCGCCACTGTCACCGCGGCGTGGGAGCTGAGCCGTGCGCTCACCGTTGGTACGTGGGGATACGGGGGGTGTGCGGGGCTGTCTCAGGGTGTCCCTGCCCTGCCCTGACCCCCCATGTGTGCCCACAGCCCGTGTGCCCCCTGAGTGCCAGGAGGAGCTGGGGGGGCTCTGCCTGCGCCTGCTGTGCCGAAGCGTCCTCTGCAGCTGGGACACGGGTACGGGGGGCTGGGGGAGCACAGGGTGGGGTACAGGGGGTACAGGGTGTGGGCTCTGGGGTACAAGGTGGGGGGCAGGATGTGGAGCACTTGGTGGGTATGGGGTGAGGAAGTAAGGTATGGTACGAAGTGTTGGATGTGGGATATGGGATGGGGTGTGGGGTGCAAGTGGGGGATGTTAAGGCCTTCTGACTGTTTCTCCTGCAGATTTTACCCGTGCTCTGGGCTCGGGGCTGTCAGACAAGTGCTTGGAGGTCCCAGAAGGGCCCCCAGGGCCAGGGTGCAGCCGCACGGCCCAGCAGCTCCAGTGTCTCTTCCCAGCCGTGGCACTGGCCCTGCGCTGTCTGCGCCTGCTGCCCACCCGCCCGCACGGTGAGCGGGGTCCGGGGGGGACAGGTGGGTCTAGGGGGCCTCTCTATGCTGACCCCCACCCACAGCCCCCCCCGGGGGTCTCTGCCTGCGGCTGCAGGTGCTGGGCCGGTGCCTGGCGGCGGTGGCGGCCGCCCACGCGTGGCTGACTGGCCGGGCCGGGCGGTACCTGGCGGCCTGGGCGCTGCCTCAGTTCCTGCTGCTCACCCAGGGAGACCTGCAGGTATGGGGCACAGGGGTTACGGGGCTCTGGGGGGACACGGAGGGGCTGGATTCACTCCACCCTCTCCCTTCCAGGTGCTGAAGGCAGAGGCAGAGCAGCTGATGCTGCAGGTGAGCGGAACCTTCCCGGAGCCAGGGGACATTCATAGGGACAGCCCCCTTGAGCCACTCCCCAGCCCAGGGTCCCCGTGGGAGCTCCAGCTGTGCCAGCAGATCCGTGACATGGCCAACAGCATCCAGGTATGGTGGGACTGTGGGAGGGGGATCCTGAGCACGAGGATGTCACCCCGTGTCACCCTGTGCCACCCCATGTTCCCCGTGTCCCAGCTCTTCTCCAGGGACGTGCTGCGGATGTTCTCCACCAGCTGCAAGCGGCTCTCAGCTGAGATCTTCGACCAGACCATGCCACTGGGCCGGCACTGGCGGCTCGGGCCGCGTGCTGGTGGGTGTGGGAGATGTGGGGTGCTTGGGGAGGGCTTTGGGGGGTCACTAAACGGGGTCCCTGTGTTCCCCAGAGCTGCCCAGCTCCCCCAGCGCATACGCGGCGGCCGCGGTGCAGGCGGTGCTGGGGCAGGTGCTGCAGGGGGCCCAGGCCCTGCCTCAAGATGCCCAGGCGCCCACCTTGGCACGGGTCACCACGGCCTTCCTGGAGGCCTGGATGGATCACATCCTGACCCGCCGGATCAAGTTCAGGTACTGGGGAAGGGGGTCCACAGCCAGAGCCACAGCCGGTGGGCAGTGCCAAGGGTCCCAGGGGGGTCCTGGGGGGGTCCCAGTGGCAGTTCCAGGGGTCGGAGTGGCAATGCTGGGGGTGCCGGTGTGGTCTTGGGGTCTTGGTGGCAGAGCAGGGCTCCTAGTGACAGTGCTGGAAGTCCCAGTGGTGCGGCTGGTGGGCCTAGTATCGAGCTGGGGGTCCCAGTGGGCAGTGTCAGGGATCTCAGTGGCAGCTTCAGGAGTTCCAGTGGCAGTGCTGGGGGTCCCATGGCAGGGCAGGAGGCCCAATGGCAGGTTGGAGTCCCCACGACAGTGCCAGGAGTCCCGATGGGGGTCCTAGTGACAGTGCCAGGGGTTCTGGTGGGCAGTTGTGGGGGTCCCGGTGGTGGTCTTGGGGGTCTGATGGCAGTGCCGTTGTCTCCGTGGTAGTCCCAGAGCATAGTGGCAGTGCCAGGGGGTCCCAGTGGGGATTCCAGGGGTGCCATGCCCACCCTGATCCCCATCCCAGCCTGCAGGGTGCCCTGCAGCTCCGGCGGGACTTTGAGGCGGTGCGGGAGCTGGTGTGCTCGGAGCGCTCCGGGCTGGCTCCCGAGGCCCGGCAGGCGCTGCAGGCCCTCTGCGTCTTCCAGCACACGGACACAGCTGTGCGGTGCCTCCTGCAACAGCCGGGGGGGCTGGGGGGGCCCCCTCGGGGCTGGAGCGGCCTCCGGCGCTGCTGTGAGAGCGGGGTGGGCTGAGAATGGGGTGGGATGGGATGAGACAGGGCGGGGATGGGATAGGATGGGGATGAGATGGGAATGGGATGGAGTGGGATGAGGGTGAGATAGGGTGGGGATGAAATGGGAGTGGGATGGGGTGGTATGGGATTGGGATGAGATGGGGTGGGGAAGGGATGGGACAGCGTGGGATAGGGATGGGGTGCAGGGATGGATGGGGACAGGGAGAGAGACAAGGATGGGGCGGTGGATGGGGACACTAACCCCTACCGGGAGCAGGATCTGGTATCCCAGCTTATCCATCCCTTCCCAGGCTCAGACGAAGGTGCCCACCCCTTGGAACCATCCACAGACCCTCTCCCTGGCCAGGACCCTCTGGAGGGGCTGGGACCAATCCCAGGGACCCCCCTGCCAGCTCCGGAGGCCGATCTCCCGTCCCGTCCCGAATCCCCTTTCCCGGGCAGCCAGCAGCAGTGGCTGTCCCTGCGGCTGCACCGTGCCCGCCGCTGGCGCGTGCCAGGGCTGCCATGTGTCGGGAACAGCCCCGAGGGCTGACCTGGAATAAACATGGCAACACCATGGCTGTGGCTGTGTCTGTGGGTGGGATACGGGGGAATGGGGGTCTGGCATCACTGGGGTGTGAGCCTGGGATTCCAGCTGGCACCAGTTGCTGGTGGGCAGGATCTAACTGGAACTCTTGTGGGGAGACTGGTGGGGCTAGGGGGTCCTGGAGGGGCTGGGGGTGAAGGGTGGGATTCCCTTGGGGGTCCTGGGGGATACTGCAGGTGCATAGCAGGGTGGTTCTAGGGAAGGCTGGGAGTCCATGGGAGTCATTTGGGTATCCCCGGAGAGGCTGGGGGGGAGATCAGCGGTCATAACAAAACGGACGCGAGGGCCGTGGGCTGGGTGGCAGGGCTGGGGGGGTCACCCTGCGGTGTCACTGTCCCCTCGGGGCCAGTTTGGGTTCCGCGGGGTCCTTGGGAGGACCGAGCCTGCTCGTGCTCCTCCCGCCCGCCAGGGGGCGCTCGCGGAATCGGCCTCGCCACACGTCGCGCAGCGCTGGCGTCACGAGCGCGACTGCCCTGATGGCGGGCGAGCGGCGGCGGCGCGGCGGGGATGGACCCCGGGAACGGCCCCGGGAGCGGCTCCGGGAGCGGGACCCGAAACTGCGGCAACAACAAAAGCCACCTCGAGGCTCCGGTTGGGGCCGGACGGCGCTGGCGCTTACAGCGGCGGCGGCAGCGCTGGCGCTGGGTCTGGCGGCGGCAGTTGCCGAATGGAACCGGTGGAGCGAAGCCTCCCGCCTCGTCACTCCCCACCCCGCGCCTCCCGCCGTCCCCGCTGGCTCCACCGGGCCTCTCGCATCGCCCACCTACTTTTGGGGCACTTACCGGCCTCACGTCTACTTCGGGATGAAGACGCGGAGCCCGCGCGCTGTCGTGACCGGTGAGGGGCGCGGGGGGCTCTGCCCCGCCCTGGGGCTCGTCCGGCCCCGCTCCCACCACGAGAGCTGCCCCTGACACCTCCCCGCCCCTCCAGGACTGATGTGGCTCCAACACGGCGGCAACTTGCGGCACACGAGCGAGCAGAACGACGGCGTGTCGCGGTATGGGTGGCTGATGCACGACGGGGAGAATTTCGGAGTGCAGGAGATCCGCGATGAGGGGCTGGTGCTGAGAACCGAGTTCGTGAAACAGCCGGGGGGAGACCATGGCGGCGACTGGAGCTGGCGGGTCACAGCAAAGATGGAGGTGAGGGGACGAGGGTGGGAGAGGGGTTGGGATGCCGGGAAGCTTTTGTCATCCTCCTCCTCTTCCTTCTCCCCAGGGCAAGGGTCCGGCCCCTCTCCTGTCCCTCTTTTTCTACGTGGCCACGGACGGGCAGGGGACGCTGCGGCCGGTGCTGGAGAACGGGACACGGCTGGCAGCCGTGGCAGGGACGGCAGAGGAGCTCGGGGACTTCACCCTCACCTTCCTGCCCCCCACTGGGGAGGGCGGGGAGGGGCCCAAGTACGCGCGGTGAGTCCCTGGGCTGCAGCCCCCAAACCCTCTGTGTCCCCTCCATCTGCCCCCGTCCTTTTTCCCATATCACCACCATGTCCCCCATCCCTGACTCTCCTGTCCCGCACAGTTACAACTTTCTGGCTGCGACGGTGCCGGGGCTGCACCGTCTCACCAACCTGGTCCGTCAAAGCCTCCGCGAGAGCTCCGTGTTCTCCCCACCGGGCCGGCCCCGCCGCCGCTTCTTCGGGGTGTCCAGCACCGGGGGGCTGCCCGGGGAGCCCCCGCGGGGGCAGCTGCTGCTGCACCAGGTGACGCTGGAGCCGCCAGCGGTGCTGGAGGTGACGCTGGAGTCGGGCAGCGCTGCGGGGGCGCGGCGCGGGAGGTTGGCGGGGCCAGCGCTGAGCGCAGCGCTAGCCTGGCACACGGCCACCTTTGAGCAACGCTTCGAGGACACCTTCGGGCTGGGGGCACGTGGGGTGTCCCTCCCGCAGCGCCGCTTCGCCCAGGCTGCACTCAGCGAGATGCTGGGCGGGATCGGCTTCTTCCACGGCCGCTCCCTTCTGCGCTCGGAGCGCCGGGAAGAGCCGGTGCCCGGTGCTGAGTCCACGCTGTTCACGGCGGTGCCCTCGCGCTCCTGCTTCCCGCGTGGCTTCCTGTGGGATGAGGGCTTCCACCTGCTGCTGCTGGCTCGCTGGGACCCCGCGCTGGCCCGCGACATCCTTGCCCACTGGCTCGACCTCCTGAACGCCGACGGCTGGATCCCGCGGGAGCAGATCCTGGGGGACGAGGCGCGGGCCCGGGTACCTCCTGAGTTTGTGCTGCAGCACAGTGAGACGGCGAACCCCCCGACGCTGCTGCTGGCGCTGGAGCGGCTGCTGCCCGACGCGCCCCTGCCCTACCTGCGTCGCCTCTTCCCGCGCCTGCAAGCCTGGTTCGAGTGGCTGAACCGCACCCAGGCCGGCCCCGAGCCCTTCACCTTCCGCTGGCGCGGCCGCGACACCGATCCCGAGCGCTTCCTGAACCCCAAGACTCTGGCGTCAGGGCTGGACGATTACCCCCGTGCCTCCCACCCGTCCGCGCAGGAGCGGCACCTGGACCTGCGCTGCTGGATGGCGCTGGGCGCCCGTGTGCTGGCAGCGCTGGCCGAGCGCTTGGGCGAGCCCCTCGCGCTCTATCGTGACATGGCCGAGGCCCTGAGCGACGCCGACCTGCTGGACCGGCTGCACTGGGCACCTGAGCTCGGCACCTTCGCCGACTTCGGCAACCACAGCGCGGCCGTGGCTCTGCGCTGGCACCGCCCGGCCCCTGTGCCCGGCCGGCCCCCCCCGGCCCCGCAGCTGCGGCGGGAGGTGCGGGAGGCGCCGCGGCCGCAGTTCGTGGGTGCTTTGGGCTACGTGAGCCTGTTCCCGCTGCTGCTGCAGCTGCTCCAGGCAGACTCCCCGCGGCTGCCGGCGCTCCTGGGCTCCATGCGCAGCGAGAGGCAGCTCTGGACGCCCTTTGGGCTGCGCTCGCTGGCCCGTGACAGCCCCTGGTACCTGCGCCGCAACACCGAGCACGACCCCCCGTACTGGCGCGGCTCCATCTGGGTCAACATCAACTTCCTGGCGCTGCGGGCGCTGCACGGCTACGCACAGGCGGCAGGGCCGCACCGGGAGCGCACGGCCGAGCTGTACCGGGAGCTGCGCCACAACCTCGTGGCCAACGTGTTCCGGCAGTACGAAGCCACCGGCTTCCTCTGGGAGCACTACCGGGACAGCGATGGCGCCGGGCAGGGTTGTCACCCCTTTGCCGGCTGGTCTGCGCTCGTCGTGCTGGCCATGGCTGAGGACTATTAATGTGCGGGGGTCTGCGTGCCCCCGCCTGCCTGGCGTGCTCAGGGCCAGGGGAGGTGTTGGGGGGCTGTGCCAGAGGCCCCCTGCCTCCCCTGCAATAAACCTCTGTGACTGTGGCCTCTTGCCACCCATGTCAGGGTGTCACAATGTCCCCTTTGCTGACCCCAGGTCAGACTGGCGCTCCCTGTGCCACGGGGGGATGTTTTTGCTCCCTCCCTGTGGAGTCAGGGGTCCCCACCCAGCCCAGTGCACCCATCACAAGGGGCGATGGTACTTCCACATCTCTTTAATGGTGAGAGAATGCGCCGGGACCACCCACCCCCACGGTCTTGGGCACCCCCCAGGCAATGGGGTCACCCCAGGCAGCAGCACCGGGATCATGGGGGAGGCCCCAGAAGCAGTTCAGAGGGAAGGGGGCTCCAGCAGGACCCCACCACGCTGCAGGGTGGGTGTCAGTCAGGGCGAGGGGCCCCCAGGGGCTCCGTGATGAGTCCAGACCCCAGTTGGGGGGCCTGTGGGGGGCTCAGAAGGGCAGCACAGGTGAGCCGGGCCCCCCACCACCCCCCGGCCCCCCACAGCCCTCGGGCTCGCCCTCCTCCTCCTCCGGGCCCCGGCCCACCTCAATGCCTGAATCCCCTGTGAGCCGTCGGTGCCGCCCGGAGCAACCCCCCAGCGCCACTCCACCACCCCTGTCCTCGCCCCTCTCAGTGTCAGAGCAGGGGCGGCCCTCGGCCTCACAGAAGTCCGGGGGGACTTGTTTGGGAGGGCCCCCGCGGGCCGGCGGCTCCTCGGGCGGGGGCAGGTCCCAGCTGGCACCGGTGCTGCTGGAGCCGCCATCACAGCCGGCACTGCCACCTCCCGGGCCCGGCTCCGGGTCCGTCTCGTCGGTGCCCGGTGCCGAGAGCGAGGAGCTGCTGGGGGAGGAGGCGCAGGAGCAGCCGCACGAGCAGGAGCTGCAGCCCCCGGAGGAGCCGGGGGACAGCGAGGGGCTCCCGGGGCTGTAGGGCGGCGGTGGCGTCCCGGGGCGCTGCGCCACTTCCTCGTACGCCGGGAGCTTGAAGGAGGCCAGCAGCCCTGGCGGGGGAAGAGGCAGGGTCAGGGGGACACCCGGGACACGGGTGGGAACCGGGAAACGGCCCCCGAGAGGATGGAGATGGAGGGGAAGGGCACAGCATGGCACAGGGCAGAGCTGGGGGGATGTGGGGAATGGAGCTGGAGAGCACAGCCCGGGGCAGGGGTGGGGAGGGGGGATTTGGGGCTGAGGGGGATGCAGGGCCTGGGGGTGCACGTGGGTGTCCCTGCGGGGCAGGGACAGGGGATCCAGGGATCCCACACTCACTGAGGTCCATCATGGAGGCAGAGTATTGGGGAGTGGCACAGGGGGTCCTGACTCACTGAGATCCCCCGTGAAGATGGTGGGATACGAGAGACTGGGGGCGACACATGTGGGGTGCTGCCAGTCCCGATGCGCTGAGGTCCCTCATGGAGGGGGAGTGGTACTGCCAGGGGCTGGGACTAGGGGGTACGGGGGAAATTCAGAAGCCTTTCACTCACGGAGGTCCCCCACGGACGGGGGGTACTGGCAGGCACCGTGGTAGGCGATGAGGTTGATCTCACGCTGCCGCTGCTGCTGCTGCAGGCGCAGCTTGGCCCGGCGGTGCCGGAACGCGCAGCAGCAGCTCAGCAGGATCAGGATGGTCCAGAGCAGCCAGAACCCTGCGGGAACGGGGGCGCAGAGCGGGGGGGGGGGGTCACCCTCACATCGAATCCCTCATTCCCTCGGGGGGGTCCGGCTGCAGTCCCCAGAACCTCCCAGAACCCTCTGTCCCCGCAGAGTCCCAGCTCTTCCTGAGCCTCCAATGAACCTCGGAGCCCCCAGGCTCCCTGAGCCACAGGACCGCTCCAGAGGCCCCGGTTTTCCTCGGAGCCCGCAGTCCCCGTCCTCCACCCCAGTTCCTGCAGGACTCGCACGGAGGCCCCAGCCCCGACAGAGCCCCTGACCTCCGCGAGTCGCAGGACCCCCACGGAGTCCCGGATCCTCCCGAAGCCATCAGCCCTCCCAGAAGCCCCCGATCCCCTCCGTTCTCCCCGGAGCCCCCCGCACTCACACCACAGCTCGTAGTAGTAGGTGCAGCAGCCGCTCTCCCCGCAGCAGTGCCCGGTCTCGCACACGTAGGGCCGGTTGTTCAACCCCGGGCAGAACTCCCGGGCCTGCGGGCACGGCCGCACCGTCACCGCGGCCCCGCGCGCGGCCCCCCCGCCCCGGCCCGCCCGGTACCTGCGGGTGCTGCCGGCCCAGCAGCGCGGCCCAGGCCCCCTCGGCGCTCCCGGGCCGCTCCATGGCGCCGCCGCCTAAAGCCCGCCGCGGCCCCGCGCCCGCCCGGCCGCGGCCCCCGCCGCCCGCAGCAGCCGCCGCCGCCCCGTCGCCGTCGCCGCCGCCGCCGCCATCGCGGCCCCCGCGGCCGTCGCCGCCCGGGCCGGGGCCGCCGCCGCCGCCATCACGCCCGGCCCGAAATCCCGCCTCCCCGGCCACCGTCAGCCAATCAGCGACCGCTCCGCAGCCGACAGCCAATCGGCGCCGGCGCCGCCGCCCGACTGCAGCCAATGGCGCGCCGTCTGCCTGAGCCTCACGCCCAACAACAGAGACAAAGGGGCCGAGCCCCGCCTCCGCCGTGATTGGCGGCCGCAGCGACCAACCGGAGACGGAGCACCGCCCCCAGGCCCTGACTGACGACGACGCTCGCCAATGGTGGCCCAGCCTCGAGCCGGCGGGGGGCGCGGCCGCCTCCGGCCCGCCCCGGGGGCGGGCGCTCGGCACGGCGCTGCCAATAGGCACACACGCCGGGCTTCTTCTCTCTGATTGGCGGAGCGACCGACCAATCAGCGTCGCCGCTCCCCGCTGCGCAGCACCCCCGCCAATGGGCGCTGCCGGAGAACGCCCCGCCCACTCGGAACGGACCATAATGCACCGTAGGGGAGGTTGGCTTGGGCTGTTCCACAGCGCTGCCGGGGGGAAGTGGGGTCTGTACCATAGTGCTCCGGGGGGGGGGTGCCGGACTGTACCATAACGCTCCCGGGGGGGCGTCTGTCTCCGCCATCCCAACAGACCCATACACGGCTCCTTCACCAACAGCCTTTAATCAGCCCCGCGACACCAGGACTCGCCCCTCCCAGGGCCCTCCTTTATCCCCTCAGGACCACCCCCAGTCCCTGCCGGGGTCCCCAACCCTCTGTGTCTGCGGCGGAGGGGCTGGAGCCCTCTGGAGCTCCACATCCCCCCTGTCCATATCCATCAGGAGGAGCCAGAGCCCCCTGTATCCAAGACGAAGTGCAGCTGTCCAGCTCCCTTGTGTCCATGTGAAGTGGCCACGGTCTCGGTGTCCATGGCACGGGATTTAACGCCCCCTGTTCTGGCCTTCAGGGTCCATGTGGAAGGTCTGGAGCTCCCCACAGTCCTCCAAATCCACGGTGGAAGATCTACAGGTTCCTCTTCCGGCCCTCTGTGTCCGTGTGGAGAATCCAGACGCCCCCCGGCCCTCCCTACGCCCGTACGGCTCGCTGTCCCGGCCCTTTGCATCCACGGCAAAGGATCCGTAGCCCCTAAGGAGGGTCCGTATCCCCCGGCCAGGGTCCGTAGCCCCCCGCAGCCCGCTCTGGGGAGCTCACCCCGGCGTCTGCAGCAGCTGCAGGTTGCGCTGGTAGCAGCCCAGGCTGCAGAGCGGGCGCCCGGTGCGGGCGCAGCTGTAGCGCTTGGGGTTGGGGCAGCCGGGCACGGCGCAGGGCTGGGCGGGGGGCACGGGCGGGGCGGTGGCGGGGGGCAGCGGCAGCGGCAGCCCCACGGGGAAGGACACGGTGATGCCGTCGCCGGCGCTGCGGTAGTGCACGACGGGGCAGGGCGCGGGGCGGGCGCGGCGCTCGCGCAGGGCCCTCACCTTGGCCTTGTGCGTGCGCGTCAGGCGCTCGATGGTCTGGTTCTTGCTCTCCTCGGCCTTGCGGGCGGCCTGGAGCCGCCGGCGCCGCGCCCGCTCCTCCCGCTTCTCCCGCATCTCCTCCGTCACCTCCTTGGCCTTGGCGCCCATGGGCAGCTGCAGCAGGGGCTGGCTCTGCTGCTTGTGCAGCAGCGCGCGCTGCAGGGGCACGGGGGGCGGTCAGGGTGGGGGTGGAGGGGCCTGAGAGACCTCCAGGGGCTCCAAACGGGCTCGCCACCAATTCCAGGGCTCCCCATGGGTTCTAGGCTGGACTCCTGACAGCTCCAGCTCAGCCCCACACCAGTTCTGGGGTCCTTGCAACGCCCCTGGATTCCCTCAGCCATGACCCAGGAGGTCCATGATCCCCCCCAGAACCCCTCAGTCTGCCCCTAGTCCTCCTTCAGCCCTGTCCCAGTGTCCCCACAGCCCCCCACAGCCCTCCATCCCTGCCAGTTTTGGGGCCCCTGCACCCTCCAGCCCTGTCCCAGTGTCTCCAAACCCCTCCAGCCCCTCCCCAGACCTGTGCCAGCAGCTCTGCAGCCCCCACAGCCCCCCTCAGCCCCCCACAGCTCTCCATCCTTGCCAGTTTTGGGGCCCCTGCACCCTCCAGCCCTGTCCCAGTGTCTCCAAACCCCTCCAGCCCCTCCCCAGACCTGTGCCAGCAGCTCTGCAGCCCCCACAGCCCCCCTCAGCCTTGCCCCAGCCCCCCGTGCCCCCTGACCTGCCGGGCTGTCAGGAGGGACTCGTCCACCTCCCTCTTGATGTCGCCGTTGTCGTCCAGCTCCCCCCTCTCGAGGGCCGCCAGCCAGCGCCGCTCCTCCTCCTCTTCTTCCTCCTCCTCCTCTTCCTCCTCCTCCCCCTCCTCGCGGGGAGGGAAGCAGCTCTCGGGGTCCAGCTCGGGCAGTGGGGAGGGGGCCAGGTTGCTGTCCTCATCTGGGGGGGCCGGGATGGGAACAGTCACGGAGCGTAGGGGTCACCCCACGCCGGGGTCGCACTGGTCTGGAGTCATGAGAGGGATCCAGAGCATCCCCCTCCCCACCCAGCCCTCCCTCTGAGCCCCACAATTTCCCCCTCAGGGCTTCCCCTGCCCTCCCCCACAGCCCACCCCCCCCATCCGAGCCCCCCCTGCTCACCCAGCCAGGCCCGGTACTGCTCGATGGGGACCCCCTCGCTGGGCTCCTCCTCGTCCCCTCCCAGCAGTGGGGAGGGGGACGGCGAGTGCGGCCCTTCGGGGACCACCGTGAACGTGGGGACACTGTGTGGGAAGAGAGAGGAGTTTGGGGAGGCTGGTGAGGCCGGGGAGGGGGGTCCCGCTTAGGGGCGGACATGGAAACACGCCCGGCCCAGCCTCCCACCTCCTCCTCGCACATTTTGGAGCTCAGGATCTGCCCCCCAGACCCCCCCACCCAGGTCACCCCTCACCTCTTGGTGCCCAGGATCTGCCCTCCCAGCTTGATCCGGAGCCGGAGCCGCAGCCGGGGCTGCCGGGAGGGTTCGGGGCCCGGGGGCGGCCCCGCCTCGTGGTGGTGCCGCTTCTTGTGCTTTTTCTTGTGCTTCTTGTGTTTCTTCTTGTGGCCGCCATGGCCGCCCGCCTCGACCTCCTGCCCTGTGAGAGGGAACACAGGGTGAGCGAGGGGTCCCTGCGGGCCCTGCCCCGCTGGGGAGTGACTCCGCAGCCCCCCCGGGCCACCCCCGGCCCCACGCCCTCTCACCGTGGCCGCCGGCCTCCATCGCGCCGCGCCGCCAGGCCCTGCGCATCCGGGTGCGGGGGACCCAATTCCGGACGGACCCACTTCCGCCCGAGCTCGCTTCCGCCCGGACTCGCTTCCGCCGTCTGCCCGGAGCTGCTGACGCTGCCGCCGCCATGTTTGAAGTGGGCAAGTGGCGCGCTGTCCCGGGGGGAAACCGCCACCGCGGTGCTTTTGGGCCGCCCGGGGCCAGGTGTGTGAAGGAATTCAGGCGTGAACTCAGGTGTGAACTGTGCAGGTGTGAGCGAAACCACAGGGCGAACACACGGGGTGAACGCGCAGGTGCGTGTTAGTGTGTGAACCCGGGTGGGAACACACCGGTGTGGGTGAAACCGCAGGGTGAATACCCAGGTGTGATCACAGGTGTGAGCTGTGCGTGTCCTGGCGGTCCTGGGGGGCTGTTCCCACCCAGCCGCGGGTCCCGGCGGTCCTGGGGGCAATGGGATGCCGGGGGATAGCGGGAAGGGCAGCGCCAGCAGGTCAGGGGAGGGTCCTTCCCTCTGGCCTGCCCAGCTGAGGCACATCTGGAGTGCTGTGTCCAGGTCTGGGCTCCTCGGGACCAGAGAGACCTGGAGCTCCTGGAGCACGTCCAGAGGAGGCCATGGAGGTGCTTTGGGGTCTGGAGCACTTCCCAGGCTGAAGGTGCTGGGTCTGGTTCGTCCGGAGAGAAGACCGAGAGAGAACCTCATCAATCCATACAAATATCCCAAATACCCACACAGACCCCTCAAACACCCCCCCAAATATCTCAAACACTCGCACATATCACTCATCTCACAGGCAGTCCCACCAATCCGCGCAAAAACCCACAAATCTCTCCCCGGGGTGTCAGGATGGTGCCCCAGGAGGTTTGGCCACGAACTAAACACAAATCCCAGCTCAGCACGAGGCAGAGCTGCTCCCCACGGAGGGGCCAAGCCCTGGCACAGGTCACCCGGCCGTGTGTCACCTCTCCAGGTGGCACCGCCTGGGCGGGGGGGGGGGTAGGGCTGGCACGTCTCCGGAGGGTCCTTCCCACCGCGCCCGCTCCGGGATTCCGGGATTCCCCGTGGGCACACCCGCGTGTGCGGCAGCTCCCCGTGCCCTCCCGTGTCCGCGACACCGGCGCACCCGCACGGCGATGTCACCCCCGCACAGAGATGTCACAGCCCGACACACACGCACAGAGAGACGCCCCCGCCCCCCGCCCGCAGCTGCCGCTGCCCCGGGCCATTGTCCCGCCCGTGCCAGGAGCCGCCGGCACCGATCGCCGCCGCTGCCCCCCCCCCCCCGCCCCGCCGCGGGATCCCGGAGCTCTGCCGGACCGGGAGAGGCGATCCCGGGATCTCCCCCCCGTGCATCCCGGTGTCTCCCATCTGTCCCAGGTGCGCCGGGCGAGCTCCGGGGAACGCTTCGGAGCCCGGGACTCCCTTGACTCTCCCCCCACGCTCCCGGAGCACAGGGACCGCCGGGAGCCCCCGGAATACGGGGACCTCGGGAACCCCCGAAAGCTTCAGACCCCGGGACCCCTCGGAGCGCGGGGACCCCGCGGGACTCCGCCGGGATCTCCCGGAAAGCTCCATAGGACCGGCAACACCGGGACCCCCCCCCCCCCCCACAAGGCTCCGGCGCATTGGGGCCCCCCGAGACTTCCCGGACCCATCGAAAGGCTCCGGAGCCCGGGATCCCCCAAGACCCCCGGGAGTGCCGGGACCCTCCATAAACCTCAGACCCTCCGGATCCCCCGGGACCCTCCGGATCCCCCGGGACCCCCGGGACTCCCGGGACCCCCGCCCATGTTCCGGCGGGACGAGCGCAGCCGCGCCACGGTGGCGCGGGGGTCAGCGCTGGACATGGAACTGCGCCGGGGCCGCTGCTGCCCCCCGGCCCCGGCCTCGCAGGTACGGGAGCACCGGGAGCAGCGGGATCAGCCCGGGCACGAGGCCACGGGGGCGGCCGCTCCCTGCCCCCCGGGTACCCCCGGCCCGTCCCGCTGCCCCGGCCCAGCCGGGAATTCCGGTGGGATCCGGCACAGCGGGAAGCGCCCGCGCCCCCGGCACCCGACGGGGAGGGGGACTGGGAGGACTGGGAGAGACTGGGTGGGACTGGGGGTCGGGGAGGGGACAGGGCGGCTGGGGCGGCTCGCGGTGCCGGGGAGGGGGCGCGGGCAGGTGGCACAGAGGGACAGGGCGTGCAGGGCACACGGGGCACTTGGGGGGTCCTGGTGCGTCCGGGGGCTCCTGGTTCAGCCCAAACCAGCTGCGTTTGGGAGGCCCAGTGCGTATGGGTGGGGTCCTGGCATCTTTCTGGGGGTCCCAGTTCGCGGGAGGATCTTGGTGGATACTGGGAGTCCCAGTTCACCCGGTACCAGCTGCATTTTGGGGGTCCCAGTGCACTGTGGGGTTCCCGGTGCATGCGGGAGGAGGGGGGGTGGTCTTGGTGCGTTCGGGGGTTCCAGTTCACCCAGTCCCAGCTGCCCACTGAGGGGTCCTGGTGTACTGGGGGGGTCCCAGTTCACCTGGTACACCCACACTCGGGGGGTCCCGGTGCAGCTGGGGAGTCGTGATGCATATTGGGGGGGTCCCAGTGCATTTGGGGGGGGGTTCCAGTGCATCCTGGGGTGGATCTGGTGCATTTTGAGGGCTCCTGGTACACTTGGGGGGGGAAGGTCCCGGTGCATACGGGGGGTCCCGGTCTGTCAGTACCAACCGCACTTGGCGGGCCCGGGTTCTCTTGGGGGGCTCCCGGTTCACTCGAGGGTGTCTCGGTGCCCTCGGGGGTCGTCCCGGTGCATTTGAGGCCATCCCGGTGCGCTTGGGGGAGGTCCCGGTGTATCTCGAGGAGTCTCGGTTCACTCGGGGGGGAGGGGGGGGTATTGGGGGGGGTCGCCGTCCCCCGGTACCAGCTGCACACGGAGGGTCCCGGTCCAGCTGGGGCAATCCCGGTGCCCCCGGGGGAGGGTCCCGCCCCCCCCCCCCGCACCGCGCTTTTCCCCCCAGCAGGGGGCGCCCCCCGCCCATTCCCGGTGTCCCGGAGCCCCGCGGGGGGGGGCGGGGGGGACACGGAGGCGGCTCCTGGGAGAAGCGGGGGGGGACACGGGGAATGGGGGACACGGGGCGGGACATGGGGCGGGGGCGGCCGCCGCTTCCTGTGCGCGATCGCGGCGGAGCGAGAGCGGCCGGAGGTACCGGGAATGGGGGGCAGCGCTGCACCGGGGGGTGGGGGGCGCGGGGGGCGTGAGGGGGGAAGGGGTCCCGGTGCCGGTTCCTACGGGGGCTCCGTTCCCCGTCTCCCCCGCACGGGACCCCGTCTACTCCTCCCACGCCTCCCACCCCCTCCCCCAGTGCCGTTCCCGGAGCCCCGTTCCGCACCCCTGGGCAGTTGTGTCCCCCCTTCCCGCACCCCTTTTCCCGTCCCCGGTACCCCCAGGCTCTGCACCCTGACCCCGGCACCCCCCGTCGCACCCCCGCACCTCGAACCTTGCACCCCGTCCTCTGCCTGCACCCCTTGTCCTGTCTCCCGTCCCCTGCACCCCAAACCCTGCACCCCGTCTTGTGCCCTGCACCCCAAACCCTGGAACCCTTTGTCCTGCGCCCCGTCCCCTGCACCCCATCCTCTCCCTGCACCCCTTCCCCGCCCCCCAGCTCGTCTCCCCTCCCCCGCATCCCTTATCCCCTCGCTGCACCCCAAACCCTGCACCCCATCTTGCCCCCTGCACCCTCTCCTGCCCCCCTAATCCCTTCCCTGCCCCCCCAAAACCCTGCCCCTCCTTTCCCATCCCCACACTCCATCTTGTCTCCCGCACCTCATTTTCTCCGCCCCTCCCCTTGTGCCCTGCACCCCAAACCCTGCACCCCAAACCCTGCACTCCCTCCCTGCCCCAATCCCCCCCCTGCACCCCAAACCCTGCCCCATTATGTCCCCAAAGCCTGCACCCCATCCTTCCCCCCATATCCAGTCCCTGCACCCCCTCCTCTCCCCGCACCCCAGATCTCATCCCTGCACCCCTTCCTGACCCCCATCCCCCATCCTTTGCACCCCACCTTGCCCCTGCACCCCTTCCCTGACCCCTTATCCCCTTCCCCTGCACCCCAAACCCTGCCCCCATCTCTTCCCTTGCCCGCCCGCCATATCCTCTGCCCGCACCCCAAAACCTTCCCCTTCTCGCCCCCCAAATTCATCCACCCCTCCCTGCACCCCAAACCCAGCCCACCCCATCCCAACCCCCCCCCGCCCCTCCCGTCCCCCCCGCCCCCGCTGCCCTTTCCCGCACAGTTCCCCCCTTGTTCCCTGGGAGGGGGCGGCGATTTGGGGAAGCCAAACAACGTGGACGCTCCCCCCCCTCCCAGATTCCACGGACGGCCCCCCCAAACACGTGGGGGACCCCCCAAATTCCCACGGGGAAGGCCATAAAATCCCCCTTTTCTCCCCGCAGCCACCTCGGTGTGTGTGTGTGGGGTGGGGGTGCCCCCACTACACCCCAGCGCTGGATGCGGCGGGACCCCCTTGGGGGGCTTTGGGGGGACCCCCCAAAATAGCTGGGGGGGTTCCGGGGGTCCCGATGGAGGTGGGGGGGGGCCGCCGGCTGCGGATCCTGGAGGATCTCAACATGCTCTACATCCGCCAGATCGCCGCCAGCATCCAGGTGGGAATTTTGGGGGACCCCCTTCTCCCCCCCCATCCCGACTCCAAATCCGCGATCCCCCGGGACCCCCCGGAACCCCCGGACCCCGGGTTTCCCGGGGTCCGGGGGTTCCGGGGGGTCCCGGGGGTCCCGGGAATATGGAATGCGCTCCTCATCCCATAGGATTCACCCCCTCATGAACCCCCAAAACCACGAGAGGGGGGATTTTGGGGTGGTCCCGCTCCCCCTGTTTCCCGCGGGGGGTTATTTATAGGTGATGACGTCACTGGAGGGGGGTGGGGGGGACGACGACAGGGGCGGGATCGGGATCGGGATTAGGATCGGGATGGAGGAGCAGGAGGTACCGGGAAGGAGTTGTGGGGCTGAGGGAGGTCGGTGGAGGGGATCGGGTGTTTTGGGGGGGGGGGTGCTGAGGGGTTTATGGGGTGCGGGATGTGTTTGTGGGGTGCGCGGTAAATCCGTGGGGCGAGTGGTTCCCCCGTAGGGTTCAGGATGGATCTGTGGGGTGCGTGGTTCTCCTAGGGGGGGCTGGATGAGTTTGTGGGGTGCGTGGCCTGCCTTTGGGGTGCACAGCTCCCCCGTGGGGTGCAAGATGGATCTGTAGGGCACGTGGTTCCTTTATGGGGCGCACAGTGTGTTTGTGGGGTGCACGGTTCCCCCGTGGGGTGCAGGAATAATTTGTGGGGTGCCTCGTAAACCGATGGGGTGCACGCTGGATCCGTGGGGTGCGTGGCTCTGCAATGGGGTCCATAATGTGTTTGTGGGGTGCGCGGTCTGCTTTTGGGGTTCACGGATTCCCCGTGGGGTACGCGATGCGTCCGTGGGGTTCCTGACAAATCTGTGGGCTACACGACGTGTTTGTGGGGTGCCTGGTAAATCTATGGGGTGCACGATGTGTGGGTGCAGCTGGGGCCCCTAATGCCACAGGGACCACCAAGGATGCATGGTCAGGACCTTATAAGGGCAGGGCTGAGACCCCCAAACCAGTGTGGGACCCCCCCTCCCGTGTGTGCAGGGCTGGCACCCCTGTGCATGGCCGGGACCCCCGGGGGGACATGGCTTGTGGGGTGCTTGGGTCCCCTATACCCAGCAGGTGCCTCCAGCCCCCCAATCCCCTCCGGACCCTCCCAAACCCCAAATGTGGGGAGGAGCTGGAGCTGCTGTGGGTATGGGAAGGGTTTTGGGACCCCCCTGATCCCCCAAATGTGCCCTGTTCTCAGGATCCAGAGCTGCTGTGGGAGCGGGAGGAGCTCTGGGATCCCCCTGACCCCCCCAAATGTGCCCCGTTCGCAGGAGCGGGCTCTGGAGTGGGCGCTGCGGGTGCGGGAGGGGTTTTGGGCTCCCCTGACCCCCCCAAATGTGCCCCGTTCACAGGAGCGGGCTCTGGAGCGGGCGCTGCGGGTGCGGGAGGGGTTTTGGGTTCCCCTGACCCCCCTAAATGTGCCCCGTTCGCAGGAGCCGGAGCTGCAGCGGGCTCTGGAGCGGGCGCTGCGGGTGCGGGAGGGGGCCCGGCGGCTGCTCCCCGCCTGCAGCCGCCCCGAGCAGGCGCTGGAGACCACCAAGACCCTGGTGCTGTGCGATGCCAGGGTGGTCGCGGCGGGGGGGGAGCTGCAGCGGCGCCAGGAGGCTCGGCTGAGGGGGGCCCGGCGGTGAGGGACCCCAAAAATGATGGGGGAGGGCATTGGGTACCCCAAGGGACGCCCAAAGCTGCAGAAGGTGCCCTATGGAGCCCCGAAATTGGAGGGGGAATGGAGGAGCCCACAGGGTGGCGAGGGGCACCCCAAAATGGGGGGGGGGGGGGGGATGGGGGACCTCATGGAGGGGTGTGGTGGGGAGGGTCCCCAAAATCTGGGGAGGGGTTTTGAGGACCCCTTGGGGGTTGTGGTGGTGAGGGACACCCCAAAACATGGGGGGGAACATCGGGGACATGGCAGCGAGGGGACCCCTAAAACGCAGAGGGTGGGATGAGGGACCCTGTGGGTGAGGGACACCCCGAAACCTGGGGGGAATTGGGGAACGCAGGAGAGCACAGCTGTGGGGGTGCGGTGGCAGGAGCCACCCCAAAGCTGGGGAGAGCACCCCAAAAACCTGGGGGGAGCTTTGCTGACCCCCTCCCGTGCCCCCGCAGCCCCTCGGACGCCGGGCCCGGGGCTGAGCGGGTGCCGTGCCGGGGCACTGTCTGCATCTCAGGTATGGGGGGGCCGGGGGTCCCGGGGGAGTTCTGGGGAGGGGGGACCCCATCCTCTCTGCCTGCCCGCCCTGGGGCACCGTGTGCATTTTTGGTGGGGGGTCTGGGGGTGTCTCAGGGGGTCTTACCCCCCTCACGCCCCCCCACCCCAGATTTGCGCATCCCGCTGATGTGGAAGGACACCGAGTACTTCAGGAACAAGGGGGGTGAGTGCTGGGGCGCTGGGGGTGCCCCCTTTTTCCCTGTGACCCCCTCTGTGACCCCCCCTGATCCCCAGTGCCCCCCCAGAGCTGCACCGCTGCGCCGTGTTCCTGCTGCTGCAGGTGGGGGCCGAGATCCACGACACCCCCACGGTGCTGGTGGACCGCACCCTCACTGACATCTGCTTCGAGGGCGCCGTGCTCTTGTGAGGGGGGGCGCGGGACCCCCGACACCCTCACACCCCTCCCTGGGACCCCCCTATGGGACCCTCGACACCCCCACACCCCCCCGTGGGACCCCTCAGCTTCTCTATGGGGGCCCCTGACCACCCCAATAAGCCCCCATGGGATCCCTGATCTCTCCCATGGGACCCCCAACCCACCCCACAGGACCCCTGACCACCCCTCCCCTTTGGGACCCCTGACCACCTCCACACCCCCCCAGGGACACTGACACCCCCCATGGGACCCCAGATCACTCTGGTTCCCTCCCCAGGGACCCCTGCCACCACCAAACCCCCCCTGGGGACCCCCACCCTCATCTGCCTCCCTCCAGGGGACCCCTGGCCCCCGTCTGGGGACCTCTGACCACTTCGGAGGGTGACCCCTGCCCTCCTCTGCCCCTCCCTGGGGACCCCTGCCCACCCCTGGGAGGGACCCCTGCCCCACACCTCCCCTCTGGGACCCCCCTGTCGGTGTCCCCCCTGTCCGTGGGGTGTCCGTGGGGGTGTCCCCTGCTCTCGCTGACCCCGCTGTGCCCCCCAGCTCCGAGGCGGGCCCCGATTTCGAGCTGAAGGTGGAGCTGTACAGCGCCGGGCTGCCCGGCGGGGGGGCGCAGGGCAGCACCCCCAAAAAGCTGGCCACGCGCCTCAGCACCTCCCTGGGCCGCTCCTCCGGGCGCCGGGCACGGGCGGCCATGGAGGGGGGGCCCGGCAGCCCCCCGGGCACCGGCGGCACCGGGGCACTGCTGCTGCCACCCCCCGGCGTCCCGTGAGTACCCCCGAGACCCCCCCCGGTACACCCCCACCCCCCCCGTGTGTGCCCCATGTCCCCCCTGTGCCCCCAAACCCCCCCCATCCTCCCCGACCCCCCACAGACCCCCTCCACCTCCCCGTGGCGCCGCTCTGACCCCCTCCATGGTGTCCCCCGCGTGTCCCCGGTGCACACACCCCCTGTGCCCCCCAAGACCCCCCGCAGTGTCCCCCTGACCCCCCCTGGTGTCCCCCAGGTGTCCCCAGTTCCAGCTCCTGGCCCACGCCGCGCTGTCCCTGGCGCAGGTGCACGACGGGTTCCGCACCCACGACCTGGTCATCGCCGCCGACGGTCAGTGGGGCCCCACGGCACCCCAAAACACCCCAGGGCACCCTAAAACACCCCACGGCACCCGATAACACCCCGTGACCACCCTGTAACACCCCACAGCACCCCATGGTACCCCATAACACGGGGAATGGGGCTGGGACAGATGGAGAAGGATCTGGGGGTCCTGGCAGGGTGGAGAGGGAGATCTTGGGGTCCTGAAAGGGTGTGGGTGGGGTCTGGCGTCTAGGTGAACGGGGGTCCTGGCAAGAGGAGGAGGTGGGTCTGGGCTCCTTTTGGGGTTTGGGGATCCCCCTCAACCCCCAAGACCCTCATGTGTCCCCTTCCCAGAGCAGAGCCCCTGCTGGAAGGGTTTGGGGTCGGTGTGGGGGTCCCTCGCAGCCCCTCCCAGCCCCTCCATGTCCCCCCGTGTCCCCCCGTGTCCCCCCCAGAGCAGAGCCCCTGCTGGGAGGGTTTGGGGTCGGTGTGGGGGTCCCTCGCAGCCCCTCCATGTCCCCCCGTGTCCCCCCGTGTCCCCTCTAGAGCCGAGCCCCTGCTGGGAGGGTTTGGGGTGGTGTGGGGGTCCCTCCCAGCCCCTCCCAGCCCCTCCATGTCCCCCCGTGTCCCCCCGTGTCCCCCCCAGAGCAGAGCCCCTGCTGGGAGGGTTTGGGGTCTGTGTGGGGGTCCCTCGCAGCCCCTCCATATCCCCCCGTGTCCCCCCCAGAGCAGAGCCCCTGCTGGGAGGGTTTGGAGTCGGTGTGGGGGTCCCTCGCAGCCCCTCGCAGCCCCTCCATGTCCCCCCGTGTCCCCCCGTGTCCCCCCGTGTCCCCCCCAGAGCAGAGCCCCTGCTGGGAGGGTTTGGGGTGGTGTGGGGGTCCCTCGCAGTCCCTCGCAGCCCCTCCATGTCCCCCCGTGTCCCCCCGTGTCCCCCCGTGTCCCCCCCAGAGCAGAGCCCCTGCTGGGTGCCCCTCTATGGCCGCATGTGCTGCCGCCTGGCGGCCAGGCCGAGCTGCATGGACACGGCCGCGGCGACCGGGACCCTGCGGCTGCAGGTGAGGGACGGGAACGGCACCGGGAACGGCGCCGGGAACGGCACCGGGAACGGCACCGGGAACGGGAGAGAGGGGTGGGATAGAGGGATGGATGTATTAACATCCCGGTGGGAACAGGGACCCTGCGGCTGCAGGTGAGGGACGGGAACGGCACCGGGAACGGCATCGGGAATGGGATCAGGAATGGGATCGGGAATGAGAGAGAGGGGTGGGATAGAGGGATGGGATGTATTAACATCCCGGTGGGAACAGGGACCCTGCGGCTGCAGGTGAGGGACGGGAACGGCACCGGGAACGGCATCGGGAATGGGAACGGGAATGGGATTGGGAATGAGAGAGAGGGGTGGGATGGGGAATGGGGGAGGGAGGTGGGATAGAGGAATGGGATGTAGGGATGGGATAAAGAAATGGGATACAGGGATGGGATAGAGGGATGGGATATAGGAATGGGATAGAGGGATGGGATATAGGAATGGGATATAGGGATGGGATAAAGAAATGGGATAGAGGGATGGGATAGAGGGATGGGATAGAGAAATGGGATATAGGAATGGGATATAGGGATCAGATATAGAGATGGGATAGAGAAATGGGATAGAGGGATGGGATAGAGGGATGGGATATAGGGATGGGATAGAGAAATGGGATATAGGGATGGGATAGAGGGATGAGCTGCATGAACATCCCCACAATAATGGGGACCCTGTGGCTACAGGTGAGGGAACGGGATAGAGGGAATGGGATTGGGAATGGGATAGAGGGATGGGATGTATCAACACCCCTGTGGTAACTGGGACTCTGTGGCTGCAGCAGGGGAACGGGATCGGGCATGGGAAAGGGGTGGGATAGAAGGGTGGATATGGGGACACAGATAAGGGGGGATGGGGGTGGGTAGAGAGATGGGGACAAGGATGAGACCAGGACAGGGATGGGGACAAAGATGGGCATGGAATGTGGTCAGACAGAGAGGAATGGGATGAGGACAGTGACGTGCATGGGAACAAGAACAGGGACAGACACAAGGGTAGGACAGAGATGGGAAGGGACAAGAAGAGGGACAGGGGATGGGAATGGGTTGGGATGAGAATGGGGACAGAGCTGGGGACAGGCTGGGTGGTGACAGCTCCCGTCCATCCCCACCAGGGGCTCTGGACTGGTGGGGCTGGAGCTGGGGGGATCCCTGTGCTGGGGCTGGCTACAGAATCGGGGGGCACTCTGGTCACCCGCGGGTGCTGACGGCTCCGGGGGTCTCACTGCAGGCGCCAGGGGCTGAGGGGCCGAGCGGGCCCCCCCTGTTCTGCGTCCTGCGGGGCCCGGGGCTGCTCTGCTACGGCAGCGCCGGCGAGGCCGAGGCCGGGCAGGAGCCCAGACTCACCATCGCTGTCACCAAGGTGCGGGGGGCACGGGGGGCACGGGGGGCACAGCGGTGGGGGGCTATGGGGGGCACGGAGGGCTGTGGGGGGTGTGGGGGACTATGGGGTTATGGGGGGTGCAGGGCACACGGGGGCGGGGTGGGTACCGGGAGCAAGGGGGGCTGTGGGGGGCTCTGGGTGGTTGGAGGTTTATGGGATGTTCTGGAGGGGCTGCGGGGTCCAAGGTGTCCCGGTGCCGCAGGACACGCGGGTGCGCGCGGTGGAGTCGGGGGGCCGCGGGCAGCCCCCCGGGGTGGCCGTCACCAACCGGCTGGGCGGGGAGGAGGTGACGCACGCGCTGGTGGCCGAGAGCGTGGCCGAGGCCCAGCGCTGGCTCGAAGCCTTCGGGCAGCACCTCTACGACTTGGGTGAGCCGGGACCCCCAGGATGCCTCCCCCAGATCTGCGGGAACGCCCGTCATCCCTTTGGGACACCCCCTCCCATCCCTGCGGGATCTCCCAGCCCTGTGGGACCCTCCACGTTGGTGGGACCCTGTCCCAGTGGGATCCCCGTTGTTAAAGGACCCCCAGCCCAGTGGGACCCCCTCATCCTGTGGGATCCCCACCCTGGCAAGACCCCAGACCGTCCCTCTGGGACCCATCCCTGCGGGACCCCCACCCTGCAGTACCTCCAACCCCGTGGGACCCCAGTCCTGAGAGCACCCCCATCCCCCTGAGACCCCCATCCCGAGCTGACCCCATGCAACGGGACCCCCATCCCACTGCAATCCCAATCCCAGCTCAATCCCCATCTCGAGAGCACCTGGATCCCGGGGGGCTCTGTCCCACGGCCCCCCCATTGTCCCCGCTCCCGCAGCCCAGTGGAAGCAGTGCTGCGAGGAGCTGATGCGGATCGAGGAGCCTCCCCCGCGCCGCCCCCCGGCCCCGCTGCCCCCCCAGGGCTCCCTCTACCACCAGACGGGTGAGTGGGGTCGGGGGGGGTCTCTCTGGGGGGGGCTCTGCTCTGTCTCCCCCTCTCTGCTCTCTGCTCGCTCCCTAACGCTGCTCTTCTCGCTGTCCCCCCCCCGCTCTGTCCCCCCCCGCCCCATTTCTTTTCCCCCCGCCCCTGCTGCTCTGCCACCCCTCTCCCGCGCCCCCCCAGCCCCGCCGGGCCCCCCCGGGACCCCCCCGGGCGAGGGGCTCCTGCTGCAGGAGAACGTCTCGGCCGAGATCCGGGCGCTGCTCAGCTCCTACTACAGCGACAGGTGATGGGGGGGGGGACACGGGGGGGCCCCCAGACAGCCCCTCCCCCACTGCCACAGCACCCCCAGGATGGCCGTGGGGACTGGGGGGGGGAGAGGGGGAACAGCGAAGGGACCCCCAAACCCCCACCACTACCTGTGAGGGCTGTGGGGCATCCATGGGGGGCTGGGGTGGCACTGGGTGTAATGGGGGGGCCATTCACAGCCCCCACCCCACGGCACAGCAGCCGGGGGTTTGGGGGGGGTCTGGGGATGCCCCTGACCCCGCCGTGACCCCCCCCTTTCCCCTTCCCCCCAGCTATTGACCCCTCCGATGACATCGTGGCGGTGACCGACATCCTGACGCGGCACCGGGGGGGTCCCCAAGCGCCGGGCTCGCCCCCGTGGCTGTCGCTGTTCGAGGGGCCCCCCCTGCGCAGCCCCAGCCCCCCCCGCCGGGGCCGCCCCCGCACCCTGTCCCTCGACGCCCGGCTCAGCACCCTGAAGGGCCGGGGGGGCCCCCCCAAACCCCCCCACTCCAGCTCCTCCAGCAGCGGCAGCAGCAGCCCAGGACCCCCCCAGCGTGACCCCCCCAGACCCCTCCAGTCCAGGGTGTGACCCCCAGCACTTTGGGGAGGGGGAGGGGACAGGGGGGATGGACCCCCCCCACCCTGCTCGCCACAGGGGTTTGGGGGGGCTGGGGGCTCCCAGCTTCTGTTTCTGGGGAGAAACTGGAATTTCTGCCCCTCCCCATGCTGGGGGGGGCTCAGGGCTAAACTCCAAAAAGGGGGGGGGGGGGCTGGTTTCCTTCCCCTCCCCCCACAAGGGTGGGTGCTGGGGACCCCCCCCACCGCAGGGGGGTCCCCCCAGGGTGGGTGCTCAGGGTCTAACCCGGGGAGGGGCACAGGGACCTCCCCCCCCAGTTCTGCTTTCCCTCACCTCTAACCCGGGGGGGACACGACCCCCCCGGCAGCCCCCTCCCCCAATTAATAATGTTCACTAATAATTTGCATTAAAATTTATTTAACAGCTGCTCTGTGTGATTTCGGGGGAGGGGGGGGCGTGGGGGTCCCTGTGCCCGGATGGGGGGGGGCCGTGCCCCCCCATCCTGTGCTGCCACCAGAGGGGGAGGGGTTTTGGGGTGCTGCCCCCTCCCCAAGCTGCTCATTTGGGGTGCAAGTGGGAGGTGGAGGCTGTGCTGGGGGTGTGTGGGGAGGGGGCGTCCATCCTGGGGGCTGTGGTGCCATAGGGGGGGACCCCGCCCCAAAAGGGGGTGCTGGCCCCCCCCCCGCTACACGGCATGAGGGGAGAGGTCCTCGTCCTCGGTGGGGGGGGTGGGGCCCCCCAAAAGCGGTGGGTGGGGGGCGTCACGGGCCAGCAGCAGCGCGAAGCCTGGGGAGAGAGTGGGGTTGAGATGGGGGGGCTGGGGGGGTTGTGGGAGGTTTTGGGGCATTTTGGGTGGGGTTGGGTAGTTTTGGGGGGGTTTACGGGGGAGTTTTGGGGTACCTGGAGTGGCTTTGTGCAGGACGAGGTTCTCGCTGGGCTCATCCCCCTGCAAAGAGTGGGGGGGACTTGAGGGGTCCCTCCACCCCCAGATGTGCCCGCACCCCTCACCAGGGGACTCCACCCCATCTCCCATCCTGCCCCCCACCCCGTTCCCCATCCAGTCCCACCCCAACCCCCAGAACCAGCCCCCAGAGCCGTGTGTTGCCCTCTGCCCCCCCAGCCCCAAAACCTGCAGCCCCCACAGTCCCCGTGCCCCCCATCACCTCCAGCCCCACATAACCCCAGAGCCCCTTTTGGCCCCCCCACACATCTCCCCCAGCCCCCCATCACCCCCAGCCCCCCACCGTACCTGCCCCGGGGGGGGTCTCGGCTCCCAGGGGGCCTCCCAGCCCCCCCACTCGTGCCCCCCGATTCCATTGCGCCCGAAATCCTGGGGGTCCTGCACCGGGCGGGGGGGGCCGGGGCTGTGCGGGGGAGGCCCGGCCGGGGGTATTGGGGACCCCTCCCGCGGGCTGGGGACCCCCTCAACCAGCGGCCCCAGAGATTCCCATGCCGGGGGGCTGGGCAGGGGGGGAGTGTCCGGGAGGGGCCCCTCCTCATCCCGGGGGGGCCTGGGGGGAGACCCCAAGCCGGGAGTGCTGGAAGGAGGGAGGGGCTCTACCCCATAAGTGCTTTCAGAAGACCCCGACCCAGAGGGGCCAGGGGGGACCCCCATCCGGGGGGGGCTGGGAGGGGGCCCAGACATGGCAGAGGGGGACTCTGACCCGGTGGTGGCAAAACTGGGGGTCCCCAAGGTGGCAGAGGGAGGGGTCCCAGTTCCCATGGGGCTGGAAGGGGTCCCAGTGGTGGCACTTTGGGGGGTGCCCGACACCACAGGGCTGGGGGGGCTCCGTGGGGCGGCAGAGGGAGGGGTCCCTGTCCCCCCAGGGCTGGGGAGAGTCCCGGTGGTGGTACTTTTGGGGGTCCCCGTCCCCACAGGACTGGTGGCAAGGGGGGACCCTGCTCGGGCTGGGCTGGAGGGGGTCCCCAGGGTGCCACATTGTGGGGTCCCTGTCCCCACAGCACTGAGGGGGGTCCTGGTGGTGGCACTTTGGGGGGTCCCCGTCCCCACAGGACTGGTGGCATGGGGGGACCCTGCTCGGGCTGGGCTGGAGGGGGTCCCCAGAGCGGCAGAGGGAGGGGTGCCCCTGCCCGTGGGGCTGGCGAGGGTCCCGCTGGTGGCACATTGGGGGGTCCCTGTCCCCGCGGGGCCGGGGGGCAGAGGCGGCGGCAGCCGGCGGGGGCTGGGGGGCGGTGCCCCCCTGGAGGCGCCGGGCGGGGGGGTCTGGGGGGGCTCCGGCCGGCGGAAGATGAAGGCGGATTCCGTCAGGCTGCGCTGGTACCGCAGGAAGGGCCGGCGGGCACCTGGCGGAAAGCGGGAGGTCAGCAGGGACCCCCAGAGCCCTCCGTGCCCCCCAACCCCTCCATGGCACCTACCGGGGGTGCTGCCGGGCAGCGGCGACGTGGACGTGGAGCCCGAGCGCTCCCGCTGCCGAAAGAATTCCCGGGGGTTCTGGGTGCGCTGGGAGACCAGGATGGCGGCTTCCTGCGGGATCGGGGGGTCAGCGGGGGTGTGGCACAGGGCGCCGTGCGGCACCACGGCAGGGCCGGTGGCCCCGTGGCCCGGGGGCAGGGAGGGACCCGGTCCCGACACTCACGGCAGCCGTCCCGCTGACCCCGCTGCGCCCCCCGCGCTCCCGCTCGGCCGCCTCCTGCTCCCGCTGCTGCTGTTCCTGCGGGACATAGCGGCGATGGGAAACAAGGATCCCTCAGGATGGAGCCCTCGCATCTCCCCAGGTTAGACCCCCCACCCCGGATCCCCCTGAAATAAACCCCCTGTATTCCTTGCGATGGACCCGCTCGATCCCTCAGGATGGACACCCCAGATTCCCTGGGATGAACCCCTTCAGATTCCCCAGGATAGACCCCTAGAACCTCCTGGATCCCCTGGGAAGAACCCCCTGGATCTCTTCAGGATGGAACTCCTGGATCACCCGGGATGGATGTCCCAGATCCCGCCCCCTCCCCCCTCCCTAGATCCCGCAGGATGGGACCCACAGATCCCCTAGGATGAACCCCCTGGATCCTGCTGGGATGGAGCCCTCTTATCTCCCACGACAGACTCCCCCGATCCCCCTGAGACCCTCCCCGTTCCAGCCCCCTTCCCGCTCACCCATCGCTCCTGCTCCTTCCTCCGCTCCTCCGCGTCCAGCCGCGCCTGCTCCTGCCTGCGGGGCCGGGAGTTCGGGCGTCAGGGAGGCATTATAGGGATGGGACACGAGGATGGGACATGGCACACGGATGGGAAACACCCGTGGGGTATGGGAATGGGGACACGGGGATGGGACACAGGGATGAGGATGGGGCACGGGGATGGGGACATGGATGGAGACACGGGGCTGGGAGAGGGATGGAGCCCAGCGTTGCCCCTCACCGGCGCTCCTCGATGAGCCGCTCCCGCTCCTGCAGCCGCCGCTCCCGCTCCGCCGCCTGCAGCCGCTCCTCCTCCATGCGCTCCCGCTCCCAGCGCCGCCGCTGCTCCCGCTCCCGCTGCCGCTCCTGCTCCTTCCGCTGCTGCTCCTCGCGCTGCGCACGCACCGGGATCAGCGCCGGGAGCCAGCACCGGGACCTGGACCGAGAACTCACCCGCCCCGGCACCAGGAGCGGCACTGGGACCCCTCTGCCATCGGCACCGGCACGGAGAACCGGCACCGGGACTGGGAGCCCGCCACACTTCACACTGGGGCTCTCGCAGCCTCGGCACCAGGACCAGGACCGGGACCCCATCGACCCCAACACCAGCACTGGCACCAGAACCCCCCTCGGTCTCGGCACTGGGACCGGGACCCCACTGCACTCCACCCCGGGACTGGGACCCCCACCAAGCTCGGCACCGGGACCCCTGGGCTCAGCCCCTGGCAACCCCAGCCCGAGGCAGCAGCCGTGACCCCATTCCTGGGATACCGGGGGACGGTGGGGACTTCCCAGCCCTTCCGCAGCCCCCCGACACCTCACCTCAGCCTGTTCCCAGAAGGAATCGCGCTGGGTGCGCTGGAGCTCCAGCGCCGGGTTGGTCTTGCGGTAGTTGGTTCCCTGGGGAGCACAGGCGGGTCAGGGTGGGACCCCCAGAACCCCCCAACAACCCCCTGCCCAGGGACTCCCGGGAAGGGTGACCGAGCACCCATCGCCCCCCAGGTGTCCTCCCCATTCCCGCGGGGACATCGCCCCACCGAGACCCCCACTCACCACCAGCTCCGGGGTGTCCTGGGGGGTCCTCCTGGGGGGGCGAGGGGCGGGGGGCTCCAGCTGTGCCAGCACTCGGCGCAGCCCCTCCAGCGTCACCTCCTCGGAGCGGCGGGCGCTGATCACCGCCGTGGCCTCCTGCCGCCGGGAGGGGACGGGATGGGACCGTGCCACCCCTCCCACGGCCCACCCCCCGCATGGATCCACACTCCCCGGGGAATCCGGGCACAATTCCCTCGGACGTGTCAGGCGTGGGACTGGATCCAGACGTGGGGCCGGATCCAGATCCCGGACCCAGACAGATCACCGGAAGCTGTTCCGGGTGATGGGGAGGGCAGGACCCCCCCCCGTCAGGACGGGATGGAGGGGGCAGGGATCCCAACCACAGCTCCGGCACGGCGGCCAAGACTGGGAGCACTGGGAAAGCGGCGGCTGAGTCAGCAGCGCCAGGAATGCGCCCGGGCACAGGCAAAGGTCGGGGCGGCGAGGTGGGGGGGACAGGGGCAGGAATGGGGAACACGGGGGGGGGCGGGGACCCCGACACATCACTCCAGGACCCCCCGAGGGCTCCGTGCCCCCCACTCACCCTGAAGAAGCTCCGGATGGCCGGCAGGTGTCCGGCACACGCCGCCCGCAGCGGTTCTGGCACCTTTTCCCCCACCTGGCACCGCACCCATTGCTCAGTCCGGGGGGGTCCCATGCAGGGGTCCCCCCGAGCTGCTCCCCCGCACTCACCCAGCTGATAAGGACGATCCTGGGGGTGCCAGAACCAGGATCGGGGACCCGGCACAGCCCGTACATGACGCTGCCGACAGAGAATTTCCCAGCGAGCTCATCCGGCCCCCCGGCTGTAAGGAGGGGGGGTCAGAGGGGGTACGGGGGAACTGGGGGGACCCCCCAGTACTCCCCGGCAGCTTCACTCCCGGTACCTCCGGAATCCAGGAGCTTGAGGTCGTGGTGCTTCTCATAGCCAAAGACGGCCCTGGAGGGGGAGAAGGGGGGGGTCAGGGTGGGGGTCAAGGTGGAGGGGTCAGGGTGAACGTCCCACAAGGTCGGGGACCTGCCGGGTTTGGGCACCCCCCGTGTTCCCCCATGCCACCAGCTTGGGATGAATTCATGGAAGTGCCGCCGGCAGCATCCGCCCCCGGGACAATGGGAATGTGGGAAGCGCCGGAGCGGCACGGCCCCCCCCCCAACGACCCCCCCCCCGTGAGGAGGTGCCGGGACCCCCGCCCGGCCCTGGGAAGGCTCCGGGGGCCCCATCCCGGAGGGACCCACACCCCCCCCCCCCCGGCATTTCCAGCGGCTCTGCCCCTCTTTGTTCCCGCGTGGCTCCGGTTCCGGGCGCACGCGGGACACGGCTGGGCACGGCTCCGGCAGCACGCGTGGAGCACGGCGCGGCGGGGCACGTCACGCATGTCACGGCATGTCGCGACAGGCTGCGGCGCCACATGGCGGGACAGAGCCCGGCACGCGGCCGGGCGGGCGCCGGGAGGAGCCGGCGCTGGAGCAGGTCCAGCCGCGCTCCGGGGGCAGAGGGCAATGCCCGGGTGGCCGGTGGCCACAGTGACGGGCGGGCCCGTGACGCCGGGGGGCTGCGAGGCCGATGAGCCCCGGTGCCGTCGCCCCCCACCCCGGAATGGGGGTTTTGGGGGACACCGGCTCGGGCTCCGCGGCACCGGCACCAAAGAGGGGCCAGCCCGGGACCCCCAGCCCTGTCTCGTCCCGGGACCGGCGTCCCCCCGGTGCAGCCGGGCAGAACCCCCCTCACCGCACCCCGGGGTGCTCCTCCACTCCCGCAACCCCCCCGGGGCCCGTCCTGCCCCCGCCCCGGGCGGCGGCGCCGCTCCCACCCCGGCGGCACCGGGAGGGACCGGGCGGGACGGGACGAGACCGTGCGGGACTCCCGGTTCCCAGCGAGGCGGCGCGTAGGGCTCAGTCCTGGGACCCCCATGCGGACGGGCACCCCCGGCCGAGACCCCGGTGCGCCCCGGAGCCCCCGTCCCGGTGCCGGTAACGGTGCCTCTCGGACCGCCCCCGACGCCCCGGCCCGTGCCGGTGCCTGTTCCTGCTCCCGTTCCCGGTCCTGCGTCCGGTGCCTGTCTCGGTGCCCATTTCCAGTCTCGGTCCCCTCTTCCGTTCCCGGCCCCATTCCCCGTTCCCTCTGCCGGGTCCTCATTCCCGGTGCCCTGTTCCTGGTCGTTTCTTCCGTCCCCCTTCCCGGTCTCCATTCCCGGCTGCCGTTCCCTCTCCCGGTGTCCCCCGCCCTCCCATTCTCACCAGTCGGTCGCAGCCCGGGGGTTCCCCACGTCCTCCCGCGCCGCCAGCAGCGCCAGCCGGTACCGCTCCAGCCCCGGCCCCGCCATCCCGATCCCGGGGCCGATCCCGATCCCGGGGCCGATGCCGATCCCGGGGCCGCCGCCGCCCTGTGCCCGCCCCTCCCTCCCCCGCCGCCCCCCCGGCGCTTTCCACCGCCCACGGGCGGCACCGGGCGGGGCGGGGGCGGGAGCGGCCGGGAGGCACCGGGACGGGACGGGCGGCGCTGGGAGCGCTGGGAGCACTGGGAACACTGGGAGCACTGGGGCGCGGGTGCCGGGCCTGGGTCCCGCACTGGGACAGGGTCCCGCACCGGGATGGGGGTCCTGTAATGGGATGAGGGTCCCGTACTGGGATGAGGGTCCCGCACCGGGATGAGGGTCCTGCACCGGGATGAGGGTCCCGCACCGGGATGAGGGTCCCGTTCTGGGATAAGGATCCCGTACTGGGATGAGGCTGCTGTGCCAGATTCCCATTCTGGGACATCAATTCAGGTCCCAGGATCCCACAGCAGGACATGGATCTCACACCAGGATGTGGGGCAGGTCCCAGGGGCCCGCACTGGGACGTGTGCCCGGGTCCAGCATCGGAATGTAGCTGCGGTGCCAGGATCCCACACCAGGATGAGGGTCCCCAGACTGGGATGTGGGTGCAGGTTCCAGGGGGCCCGAACTGGGATGTGAGTGCTGTGCCAGGATCCTGTGCTGGGATGAGGATCCCACACTGGAATGTGGGTGCTGGGCCAGGATCCTGGACTGGGATCAGGGTGCTATGCCAGGATCCAGCACCCAACCAAGGAAGGGGGTGTGTCCCCCTTCCCTCTTGTGTCCCACCCATCCCTGGAGCCTCTCCTGACATTCCCTTTTTATGCCAGGAAATGGGATTTTGGGGGGCTGGAAGAGTCTCCGGGTCCCCCTCGACCATGAAGGGGGTCGGGGTGGCCCCGGGGATATTCCCAGCTCAGTGTCTGGCCTGCCCCATCCGCACACGGCCCCCGTCCCAAAGCCTCTCCCATCGTTCCCTTATTTGGGCACCGCGACTGGAAAATCCCAAACCCCCAGGGAGGAAAAAAATGCTGGAAAATGGGATCTTGGGCCCAGCGACATGCCCAGCCCCGTGTGTGGCGAGCCGGGTCACCCCCTGTCCCAGCGCTGCTGGTGTGACTGGCATTACTGGTGTCACTGGTCTCACTGGTGTTACTGGTGTCGCTGGTGCCATTTGGGTTGTCGGTGTCACTGGTTTTACTGGTTTTGCTGGTACCACTGGTGTCACTGGTTTTACTGGTATTACTGGTTTTGCTGTCACCGCTGGTGTCACTGATTTTACTGGTATCACTGGTGTTACAGGTTTTGCTGTCACTGCTGGTGTCACTGGTTTTATTGGTTTCAATGCTGTCACTGCTGTCACTGCTGTCGCTGCTGTCACTGGTTGTGCTGGTGTAACCGGTGTTGCTGGTTTTACCGGTGCCACTGGGGTTACTGGTGTCGCCGGTTTCACCGGTGTCTGCCACTGCTGTCACTGGTGTCACCGGTGTCACAGGTGTCACCGGTGTCACAGGTGTCACTGGTGTCGCTGGTGTCGCTGGTGTCGCTGCTGTCGCTGCTGTCACTGCTGCCACAGGTGTCGCTACTGTCACTGCTGTCACTGCGGTCGCTGATGTCACAGATGTCGCAGGTGTCGCTGCTGTCGCTGCTGTCGCTTCTGTCACTAGTGTCACAGATGTCGCAGATGTCACTGGTGTCGCTGCTATCACAGATGTCGCTGCTGTCGCTGCTGTCGCTGCTGTCACTGCTGTCACAGATGTCACTGGTGCCACTGGTGTCGCTGGTGTCACAGATGTCGCTGCTGTCACAGATGTCGCTGCTGTCGCTGCTGTCACAGATGTCACAGGTGTCGCTGCTGTCACTGCTGCCACAGTTGTCGCTACTGTCACTGGTGTCACTGCTGTCGCTGATGTCACAGATGTCGCAGGTGTCGCTGCTGTCGCTGCTGTCGCTGCTGTCACAGATGTCACTGGTGCCGCTGGTGTCGCTGGTGTCACAGATGTCACAGATGTCGCTGGTGTCACAGATGTCACAGATGTCGCTGCTGTCGCCGCTGTCGCGACCCGGCCCCCCCGCCCTCCCCCACGTGGGCGTGGTCTCTGGGTGGGCGTGTCTCTCTGCCCCGCCCAGTGGGCGTGACCTCTGGGTGGGCGTGGCCTCTGGGTGGGCGTGATCTCTGTCCCGCCCGTGGGCGTGGTCTCGGGGTGGGCGTGGTCTCGGGGTGGGCGTGGTCTCCGAGTGGGCGTGGTCTCCGAGTGGGCGTGGTCTCTGTCCCGCCCCGTGGGCGTGGCCTTTGCCGCGGGGGGGGCGGGGCCCTGGGGGGGGCGGGCCGTCACGTGGCGGCGCGGCGCCCCCTGGCGGCGCGGCGCCCCCTGGCGGCGCTCCTTTGTCCGCGCGCGGGGCGGGGCGGGGCGGGGCGGGGCCCGGCGGGCGGCGCCGCGCGGGATTGGCGGGGCGGGGCGGGGCGTGCCGCGGCGGCGCGCGCTGATTGGCTGCGGGGCGGGGCGGGGCGGGGCGTGCCGCGGCGGCGCGCGCTGATTGGCTGCGGGGCGGGGCGGGCCGGGCGGGGCGGGGGTCGGTAACGGGCCGGGCCCGGGTTCGGGTCCGGGCGGGGGGCGCTGAGCGGGGCCGCTCCGCTGCCCGGGGCCGCCCCCCCCCCGCCCCCCTCCGCGCCCCCATGGACCCCGACGTGGACTACGAGCGCCCCAACGTCGAGACCATCAAGTGCGTCGTGGTGGGCGACAACGCGGTGGGCAAGACGCGGCTGATCTGCGCCCGCGCCTGCAACGCCACGCTGAGCCAGTACCGGCTGCTGGCCACGCACGTGCCCACCGTGTGGGCCATCGACCAGTACCGCGTCTGCCAGGAGGTGAGGGCGGGGGGCACCTCCGGGCACCGCCGGACAGCGGGCGGGGGACAGCGGGAGGGGGGTTACCGGGGGGCACCGGGCATCGCCGGGCACTGAGGGGCATCGGGGCGGGGGGGGGGGGGAACAATAGAGGGTATCCAGTACCAGAAGGGACACCGAGGGGGGCCCCGGGAGGGGGTAGCGGGGCCACACCAGGGTGGTACTGGTGGTACCGGGCAGGGCGGTCGGTGATGGTGCCGTTCCCGGTGCCATTCCCGGTGCCGGCAGGTGCTGGAGCGCTCCCGGGATGTGGTGGACGAGGTCAGCGTCTCCCTGCGCCTCTGGGACACCTTCGGGGACCACCACAAGGACCGGCGCTTCGCCTATGGCAGGTGGGACCGCGACCCGCTACCGCAGCCCCACCCCCTACCACCATCGCCCTGACCCCCGCCACCGGCACCCCCGAGACCCCCGAATCCCATCACCGGCAGCCCAGCCCAGCCCCCACCACCAGCACCCCGACCCCAAGCCCTGCCCATCCCGGGACGCGCGGAGCCAAAGGAGCCCTTTGGGCTCCTGCCAGCGCCCAGAGAGCGGCCCTGGCACCCCAAACCCCTGGGGAGGGGCGGGGCTGCCCCCATTCCCGGCCGGGGACGGCTTTGGGGGCACCCTGACCCCAACACTGCACCCCCCGAAGCCCCCGCCCCGAGCAGGCACCCCGGCTGCTCGCGGCCCCTCCGGAGCTGTGGGTGGGGGGCGGTCCCGGGGGGGCTGTTGTGGTGCGGGAAACTTCCCCGGGGGCGCTGGCCTGGCCGCAGGAGGGGCCCCCCAGACCTCCCCTGGCCCCCGGTTGTAAACAGCCGGTCCCCGTGGCCGCCAGCACGTCCGGGCTCTTATCGCCGCCGCCCCGCGCCAGTCCCCCGGCACCTCTAATCTCCCCGCGGCACGGCGGGGGCCCCGCCAGTGGGGACACCCCAGCAATGGGGGGGGGCAGGGGGGCCGGATCCCCATGGCCCGCGGTGGCCCCGGGGCTGGCCGGGGGCCCCGGGGGGGCCGGTGGCGGCTATCTTGGTCTGGGACACGGGCCCGGCTCCAGCGGCGCCTCCCGGTCACGTCCCGTCCCGGCACGGACTAAAAACAACCCGGGCCCGGGGCCACGCGGCTGCTCCGGGGACTCGGGGGTGCTGGCACCCACCGTGTGTCCCCTGGCACCCCCACCATGTCCCCTGGCACCTCACACCCCCCGAGCCAGGGCTGGGGTGGCAGTGGCCGCCCCACGGTGGGCGCAGGGACAGCGGGCATGGTCTGTCCCTGGTGCTGGGGACTGGCACCCGCCCAGCCGACCCCGCCATGGGCCCGTGGGTCACCCTGGCCATGGGGATCCTGGGGGTCGGGGGCTCCTGGGAGTCCATGGGGCTCCCAAAATCAGGGGGCTTCCAGGTGCTTGTGAAGCTCCCAGGGGGGTCTCTAGTGCTCCCATGACCGTGGGACTCCGGGAGTTGTGGGGCTCCTGGGGGTCTGGGGGGCTCTCAGGGTGTCGTGGGGGTTAGTGACAGGCATCGTGGGACCGGGCTGGGACCCGGGTGCCACCTGAGCAGGGCGTGTTTGGGGACACGGGGTGACAGCGGGGTGGCACCGGGGCAGCGCTGCCCTCCCGCTCCTGCTGCTCCCCCCAGGTCGGACGTGGTGGTGCTCTGCTTCTCGCTGGCGAACCCCAACTCGCTGCGGCACGTGAAGACCATGTGGTACCCCGAGATCAAGCACTTCTGCCCCCGCACCCCCATCGTGCTGGTGGGCTGCCAGCTGGACCTGCGCTACGCCGACCTGGACGCCGTCAACCGCGCGCGCCGGCCGCTGGCCAAGTGAGCCCCCAAAGTGTCACCTCCCAGCCCCACGGGGACAGGGACACCCCAATGTGTCATCACCAGGACCACCCCAGTCCCATGAGAATGGGGACCCCTCCCTCTGCTGCTCTGGGGACCCCCAGTTTTGCCACAGTGGGTTAGGGTGTGTCATCCCAGCCCCCGTGACCCCGCAGGATGGGGGCCCCTCATGGGTCAGGGTCCTCTGACAGCACTTGTGGGGTAGAGCCTCTGCCCCTCTCAGTACTCCTGGGTTGGGGTCTCCCCTCCAGGCCCCCCTGGCACCCCCACAATAAGGAGGGGCCACTCTCCCAGCACCCCCTGGGATGGGGATGAGACCTCCCAGCATCCTTGGAATCAGGAGGGGCTTGTCCTGGACACCCTCCTCAGCCCCTCCCCATCTCCCCACCCTGTCCATGCCCCCTCAGGCCCATCAAACCCTCGGACATCCTGCCGCCGGAGCGGGGGCACGAGGTGGCCCAGGAGCTGGGGGTGCCGTACTACGAGACCAGCGTGGTGGCCCAGTTCGGGGTCAAGGACGTGTTCGACAACGCCATCCGCGCCGCGCTCGTGTCCCGCCGCCACCTGCAGTTCTGGAAGTCCCACCTGCGCAAGATGCAGCGCCCGCTGCTGCAGGCGCCCTTCCTGCCCCCCAAACCCCCCCCGCCCCTCATCCAGGTGCCCGACGCTCCCCCCGGCCTGGGGGGGGGCCCGGCTGCGCTGTTCCAGGCCCCGCTCTGCGCCGACGTCGTCTTCCAGCTGCAGGGCGGCCACCGCGTCTTCGCCCACCGCGTCTACCTGGCCACCGCCTGCTCCCGCTTCTACGACCTCTTCACGCTGGAGGGGCCACCCGAGACCCTCAGCGAGGGGGACGGGGGGACCCGTGACCTGTCATCGTGGGGCCGCGGCTTCCTGAGCCTGCGCTGGGAGCTGGTGGCCGACCCGGTGGCGGGGCGGGAGCGGCGGATGGCGGTGGTGGCCATGGACCGGGGCGTGCGGCCGGAGCCGCTCCGCGCCGTGCTGGAATATTTGTACACGGGGAAGCTGGAGCGGCCCCACGGGGACCTGCGCCAGGTGGGCGCCGTGGCCGAGCTGCTGGAGGTGTTCGACCTGCGCATGATGGTGGCCAACGAGCTCAACCAGGAGAGCTTCATGAACCAGGAGATCACCAAGGCCTTCCACGTGCGCCGCGCCAACCGCGTCAAGGAGTGCCTGGCCAAGGGCGTCTTCGCAGGTAACAGGGGTGTGGGGATGGGGGGCTGTGGGGACAGGGAGGTCACCGTTGTCCCCTCCAGATGGTGTCCCCTTCTCGTGGTGCCAGTGTGGGCACAGGGCTACAGTCACCCTGAGGCCCTCCCACCACTGAGGTCTTTGGGGTCTGGGATCCCAGAGCCCGTGTCCCAGTCAGTCATGGGGGTGCTGCTGGGGTGGAATGACAGTTCTGGGCTGGGGTGGGCAAGGGGTGTCCAAGGGTTGCTTGTCCCTGTGGCAGTGGTGGCCGAGGGGTGGCTGTCCCTGGTCTGCAGTGGCCGAGGGGTGGCTGCCCCTGGGTTGAGGTGGCCCAGGGGTATCTGAGGGGTGGCTGTCCCACCCTGAGCTGTCTCCTGACCCCAGACGTGGTGTTCCGTGTGGACGACGGGGTGGTGCCGGCGCACAAGCCGCTGCTCATCGCCGGCTGCGACTGGATGAGGGCCATGTTCCGGGGGGGCTTCCGTGAAAGCTACGCTGATGAGGTGGGGGCTGGGGGAGACCTGTGGCTCTGTGGGGCAGGGTGGGCGTCTTTGTTTGGGGTCTTGGGGCTGCTCGGACCCCCTGGCCCAGGGACATGTGGATCTTGCTTCCCTCTTGCTGAGGAGAAAGTGGGGAGCTGTGCTGGGTCGGGGGTCTATTCCAGGGCTGGGCGTGCTGTGCCAGCTCAGGCACTGCCAGGAGGGGTCCCCCCTTCCCTCAACCCCCTCGGGGGGTGGCTCTGAGCCTCCCCCCCTAAACCCCCCGATCCCACAGGTGTCCCTGCCCGGCACCAACTGCGCCTGCCTCCGAGCCGTCCTCGACTTCCTCTACACGGGGGTCTTCACCCCCACGCCCGAGCTGGACGCCATGGAGCTGCTCATCCTCACGGACCGGCTGTGCCTGCCGCGGCTGCAGGCGCTCACGGGTGAGACCCCTCCCCACCTCTCCCCGCATCCCCCCCGGTACCGCGCCCCTCCCCCTCCGTGGCCCCTGACGTCACCTGCCAATACCCTGCCGGTGCCTCGGGGACCGATCGATCGTCCCCGTGTGTCATTCGCTGTCCTTATGTAAGCGCGGTGGGGGGAGGGGGTGCCGGCTCCGTCCCCGCTGTGTGACCCCTCCTGGCCCCCCGTGTCCCCCCGCCCCATCCCAGAGCAATACGCTGTGGACGAGCTGCTCCGAGCCTTCATGCAGCGCGTGGAGATCGACGAGCAGGTCATCATCTACCTGGAGATGACGCAGGTACGGAGGGGGGTGGAAGGCACGGAGACCCCCGGGGAGCGGGGGGGGGGGGGGGGGGGAGGAAACACAGAGACCCCCAGGTGATGGGGTGACACCCACCCCCCAAATCCCCCTCCCTAAATCCCCCTCCCCAGTTCCACAACGCCCGGCAATTGGCCGCGTGGTGCCTGCACTACATCTGCACCAACTACAACCGCGTGTGCCGCCGCTTCCCCCGGGAGATGAAGTTCATGTCCCCAGGTACGGGGCTGGCGAGGGGCACGGGGGGCACGGGGAGGGCAGCCCCGCCGTGCCGTGACCGCCGGGATGTCCCCGCAGAGAACCAGGCGCACTTCGAGCGGCACCGCTGGCCGCCGGTGTGGTACCTGAAGGAGGAGGATCTGTACCTGCGCTCCAAGAAGGAGCGGGAGCGCGAGGAGCAGCTGCAGCGCAAGCAGCACCCCCGCAGCAAGTGGTGCTTCTGGCGGTCCTCGCCCCCCGTGTCCTGAGCGGGGGGCTCGGGGAGGGGACCCCCGCGTGGGGCTGGGGGGGCTCGGGAGGGCTGGGGGTCCCTGTGCTGAGCAAGGGGTTCGGCCTCAGGATCCTCACGCTGGGCTGGGGGGTCCCTGTGGTGAGTGGGGGGGGTTTGGGGGTGGGGGGGCTTGGCTGGGCTGGGGGTCCTTGTGTTGGGCTGAAGGTCCCTGTGCTGAGTGGGGGGGCTCAGGCTTGGGGCTCCCATTATGAGCCCTGGGACCCCCACACTTGACCGGGGGGCTCAGCTGGGCTGGGGGGTCCTTGTGTTGAGTGAGGGGCTTGGGCCTGGGGCTTTTATAAAGGGCTGGGGTGCTCGGCTGGGCTGAGGGTCCCCGTGTTGAGTGGGGGGCTCAGGTCCAGGGCTCCCATACAGGGCTGGGGGTCCCTGTGCTGGGCTGAGGGGCTCAGGCTCAGGACCCCCACCCTCAACCCCAGGGATCCCACGCTGAAACGGAGGGGTTGGACCCTGGGACCCCCACCCTGGGCCGCTTCACTCGGCCCTGGGACCCCCGCCACCATTGAGCCAGGGGGCTTGGCCAGGGTGGGGGTCCCCCAAGGGCTTGTTTACCCCTCACCCCGGCTGTTTACAGGCTCGGCCGTATCGCAGCCCCCCCCGTCCCACCGTGCCTTGGACGTGCGGGGGGGCCGTGCTGAGCCCCCTCCCCCCGGCAGGGCCGCCCCGCCCCGGCCAACGCTGGTGCTACCTCTGACCGAGCAGTATTTGGGGCTGGGGGTGCGCAGGGAGCGGGGGCTCTGCCGCTCCCTCTTTCTTTTTTTGGGGGGGTCCCCACCCCCGTAGGGCTCTCTGGTGCTGTATTTTCTCCCCCCGTGGGGTGGGGGGAGGGCCAAGCTGTGAGCAGGGTGGGGTGGATGGGAGGGGTGGGCGCGGGGTGGGGGTCCCTGGGTGCTTGTGTGGCTGCGAGAGCCCCCGGCTCATCTCTGTGCCTTGGACGGGCCCCCCGGTCCCGGGCTGTGTCCTGGGGGGGAATCATTGTCCCTGTCCTCGGGCTGTGTCCCCCACCCCCTCACCCGGAGTAAGGGGGGGGGGGGGGCACCGTCCCCGCCCCCGGGCTGAACTGCACAACCGTTTTTACACTTTTTTACCCCAGGAGCACAGCAGCCCCTCCCCCCCCCCGCCCCCCTCCCGGCCTCGCCCTCCCCCCCCCCCCACTTCAGCAGCGGCTGTTTTAACCTTTAATAAAGCCTTTTGTAACGGAGCCTGACTCTGCTGGGCCCCCCCAACACGTGAGACACCCCCCCCCCAGCAAGGAGCGATGCGGGGGGGGGGCTTCATTCGGGTGTATTTATTGGGGGGGGTACAGAGCACATGGGGGTGGGGGGACCTCACACACTGGGGGGGACACGAGTGGGACATACAGGGTGGGGGGGGTCACTTGTGGATGGGGCAGATCCCTGGCACGGCAGGAGGGGCTGGGGGCTTCCCCCCCCCGCTCAGGGCCTGTCCCAGGCTGGGCCCCCGCTGTGGCTCCAGGGCTGGGCCCCCCATTTCCCCCCCCCTTCCCCCCAGCCTCGCAGGGCCCTGGGAGCGGAGCCTGGGGTCACCTCAGCTCCCACGAGGGGGGTTTGGGGGGGTCAGGGGCAGTCGGGGGGGGGGGGGCTGGAGGGGACCTGGGGATGTCCCTGGGGTCCCGCTGCAGCTGCTGCTGATGTTTCCAGCCCCAGAGCACAGCTGGGACCTCAAACATCTGGCCAGTGGCCATGGGACTGCAGCGTCCCACCGGGATTTGGGGTCCTGCGGAGGGTTGGGATGCAGGATCCTCCAGGTCCCCGTGTCTCCCGCGGCTTCCCTCCCCCTTTTTCCCCTCCCCGGTACCCGCGGCCGGCGGGTGTTGCATCCCGGGACGCTGGGCCGGGCCCGGGGCTGTCCCGGCTGGAGCAGCAGGTAGCACAGGTTCCCCGGGATCCTCCCGTCTGAGCCGGGTCTGTTCCCAGCCACGCCGCCCTCCGGGAAGGGTGGGAGGCCACGGGAGGATCCCGGAGCCGGTGGGAGCCATGGGAGGATCCGGAGGTGGTGGAGCTGGAGCAGCTCCCAGCCCTCGGGAGGGCTTTGGGCAGGGGAGGATCCTGGCCGGGCTCCCCCCACACATCCCCACGGAGCTCCAGGTGGGGGGGGGTCTGTGCTCACCCCTCGCCCACGGCCGCGCTGCCGGAGCATCCCGGCGTTCCCGGTGTTCCCGACATTCCCGGAGCTCCCGGCTCAGGCTGGCCCGTAGCAGAGGATCTCGCTCAGGTCGTAGCCGGTGACAGCGAAGGTGTCCCCGGCGGGGTCACAGAAGCGAGCGCCACAAACCTGCGTGTCCGTCACGCACTCGGCGTGGCAGTGCTGGATCTGCGGCGGGAGCGGATCCGTAGGGAATGCCGAGACTCCTACGGCAGCCACAGCTCCAAGGGCCACATCCCTGGCCCACGTCCCCGGTCCCCACGGAGCAGCCGTGGCTCCGAGTGCCAGGTCCGTGTCCCAAGCCCGGACTCACCTCGATGCCATCAGTGTCCGGGTCCCTGCTGAGCTGCCAGACGTGGACGAAGGAATCCTCCGCGCCCGACAGCAGCTGCCAGGGGAGAGGAGGGACCGTGGGGACACCACGGAGGTGGCAGTGCCGTGGGGCAGGGTGGGACACTGGGGCGGGACACTGGGGTGGGACGCCGGGTTGGGATTTCAGGGTGGGATGCCAGGTGGGATGTCGGGGTGGGATGCAGGTTGGGATATTGGGCAGGATGTCAGCGTGGGACGCTCGGTGTGATTCCAGGGGTGATTCCAGGGGTGACACCCGGTGGGACACCCCGTCCCCTCCGTACCTTGCCGGTGAGCGGTGCCAGGTCGAGTGCGTAGATCCAGCGGGCGTGGGCGCTCACCTGGGCACGGATCTGCCCCGACCCCGCTTCCCACAGCCGGATCTGCCCGTTCCCGTAGCCCGCGGCCACGATCCCGTTCCACAGCCTCACCGAGGAGCAGGTGCAGCTGGACACAGGGGCATGTGTCACCCCCTCTAGGGTGTCCCCACCCCCGTGTCTGACACCCTGCGGGACCCCCGGGGCTCACCCAGATCCCGGGATCTTCCCGAGCAGGGTGAACTCCTCCCCAGTGCTCCACAGGCAGAGGGTCCCGGAGTCATCGGCTGTCACCAAGTCCCCAGCCCCATCCTGTGGGGAGAGATGGCTCAGGGGCATCACCGGGCAGTGTCCCCAGCTCTGGGATGGCACCTGGCACTGCCCTGGCTGCGGGGCTGCCCCACGGGCACCAGGACAAGCTGGAACAGCTCCCGAAGCGCTGACGGATCCCGGCCGGAGCGGGGCCGGGAGCACCCGCGGGCGGCTCGGCCGGAACACGCCCGTGTTTGCCCACGCTGCCACGCCGAGGGTGGATTTTGAGGAAGAATCAGGGCACCCCTCCCTCTGCGAGGATTCCCGGCCGCTCCCGGCCTTGGGAATCTCCCAGCGCAGCCCTGGGAACCCTCGGCACTGGCGGAGCAAAGTCCAGGGGGGTGTGTGAGGGGATGGGGACGGCGGCTGTGGAAGGTGACACAACAGCTCCGTGTCCCCGCGGTGACACGGCAGCTCGGGAACGGGTTCTGGGGGATGAATTCCTTGGGGATCCCAGAGCAAGGAAAGTTCAGTGACTCATCAGGGAAAGTGCTGAGTGGGAGGAAAGGGCTGGTGAGTCTGCAGGGACCTGCCCTGTGAGCTCCCAGTGCCTCAGGAGGTTCCAGGAGAGCTGGGAGGAACTTGGGACAAGGGATGGAGTGACAGGGCAAGGGGGAACGGCTTCTCACTGGAGAAGGGGAGATTTGGGTGGGATATTGGGAAGAAATTCTTTCCTGTGAGGGTGGGTGCCCAGAGAAGCTGTGGCTGCCCCTGGATCCCTGGAAGAGTCCAAGGCCAGGCTGGACGGGGCTTGGAGCAGCCTGGGATAGTGGGAGGTGTCCCTGCCCGTGGCAGGGGGTGGAATCAATGGGATTTAGGGTCCCCCACCCTCCCCCCATACCGGGGCCTGGCCCTGCTCGGCCGCGATGTCGGTGATGGGATCCCGGTGCTGCTCCAGGATCTCGCTCAGCGTCACGTTGGTCCCTTTTGGGGGGATGTCAAACACCAGCACGGCCCCGGAGGATGTCCCTGTGGGGTCAGGGGGTCAACAGGCCTGGGCCACCCCAGGGCCACCCCGCCCTCCCCACGGCCCGGGCCTGGCTCACCCACGCAGACGAAGCGGCCGCCGGCTGCGGCGATGCCTCGGGCGAACACGGAATGTGCTGGAAGGGAACAGGTTTGTGCCACCCATGGGCAGGGACTGACCCCTGTGACAGGAACTGGGGGTCACGCCCCAATCCTGGCACGGGTTTGGGCCTGTCACGACAAGATAGCGAGGTGCTGGTGTCCAGGGAACGGAGCTGGGAAGGGGCTGGAGCGGCTGAGGGAGCTGGGAAAGGGTCTGGAGCTGCAGGAGCGGCTGAGGGAGCTGGGAAAGGGTCTGGAGCTGCAGGAGAGGCTGAGGGAGCTGGGAAAGGGTCTGGAGCTGCAGGAGAGGCTGAGGGAGCTGGGAAAGGGTCTGGAGCTGCAGGAGAGGCTGAGGGAGCTGGGAAAGGGTCTGGAGCTGCAGGAGAGGCTGGGGGAGCTGGGAAAGGGTCTGGAACTGCAGGAATGGCTGAGGGAGCTGGGAAAGGGTCTGGAGCTGCAGGAATGGCTGAGGGAGCTAGGAAAGGGTCTGGAGCTGCAGGAGAGGCTGAGGGAGCTGGGAAAGGGTCTGGAGCTGCAGGAGAGGCTGAGGGAGCTGGGAAAGGGTCTGGAGCTGCAGGAGAGGCTGAGGGAGCTGGGAAAGGGTCTGGAGCAGCTGAGGGAGCTGGGAAAGGGGCTCAGGCTGGAGCAAAGGAGGCTCAGGGGGGACCTTGTGGCTCTGCACAAGTCCCTGACAGGAGGGGGCAGCCGGGGGGGTCGGGCTCTGCTCCCAGGGAACAGGGACAGGAGGAGAGGGAACGGCCTCAAGCTGGGCCAGGTGTTGGGATATCCGGAAAATTTCTCCTGGGAAGGGCTGTCCAGCCCTAGCAGTGGTGGAGTCCCCATCCCTGTGGGGATTTACCAGCCCTGTGGATGTGGCACTTGGGGACACGGGTCAGTGGTGGCCTGGGCAGTGCTGGGGGGGATTCAGGGGTCTCTGGGGGATTCAGGGATTCACCTGCCGAGTGCTCCGGGACGTGCAGTGCGTGCCAGAACACCATGGTGGAGCCGTCAGACTCGTACATCTGGGATGGAGGGACAGGGTGGGACACTCTGGGGGGTGACAGGGGGGCAGCAGGACCCCCAGGAGTCCCCAAGCCCCGCAGGCCTCACCTGGACCCCGCGCTGGGACGTGAGCACCAGCAGCACCCGGGATGGGAGCTCGCACCAGGCAGCCTGGGAGGGACGGAGTGGGGTGGGAGTGGGGGGCACGGACAGCACCCCACAGCCCCCTCCTGGGGCAGGACCCCCAAAACCTTCCTGCTGGAGCCCTCCGAGCCCCCTTCCTGTGGCCCACACAAACCCCTCCCCTGGAGCCCCCCCAAAACCCCCTCGTGAAGCCTCCCAAATCTTCCACCTGGAGCCCCCCCAAAACCTTCCTCCTAGGGCAGGATCCCTCCTCATCCTCCTCCCAGAACAGGAGCCCCCAAACCCTCCTCCTGGAGCCTCCCACACCCCCCTCATGGGGCAGGACCCCCCGACCCCCTCCTGGGGAAGGGCCCCTTGGCAGCCCCCCCCCGCCCCAGCCGTGTCTGACGTTCCCACAGGTGGGGCCCCCCTGGCCTCGGGGACCCCCCCAGAGTCCCACAAACCCCTCAGGGGGCTCCTTCGCCCTCCCCACGGTCTGGGCACTGCAGGGTCCCGGGGCTGCCCCCGCCCTGTTTCGGCGACAGGAGGGTGACAGAGCTGTGACACCAGAGCCGTGCCAGGACCGTGCCAGGGCCATGTCCCAGCCCCTGCCCGGTGCCAGGAAGAACCAGACAAGGCTTTCCCTGTGCTCCCTGTCCCTCACCTGTGTGAGCAGGGGGGTGCTGAGGGCCGAGCCCCCTCCCCGGGCCTGCAGCTGCCGGGGGGGCCCCTCGTTGCCCAGCAGGCTGAGGCTGGTGCCGTGCACGGTGCCGAAGGCCGGGGGCCGGGCGGGAGGGCACAGCACGGCCAGGTTGTTGTACAGGGCCGAGCTGCTGCTCCGCAGGGCCAGGCTCCGCTCCCGGCGGTACGGCCTGAGGGGGGGCACACCGAGCCGGGGCTGGCGTGGCTCCAGAGGGCGAGTGGGGGCAGATTCAAGAGGGGCCAGGGGCGCTGATGTGGGGCTAGGGATGGGTCCAGACGCGGAGGGGTAGATCCAGGGAGCCGGGGGAAGCCCCAAGGCGGTCCGGAGAGCTCCAGGGGGCGGGGGGCAGATCCGCCCCCCTCCCCTCCCCTCCCAAGGGCCCCCCCGGCCCAAGGTTCCCTCCCAGGGACCCCAGCCCCACCTCCCCGACCCCTTCCGGAGCCCCCCGGCCGGCCCGCCCCACCCTTCCCGCCCCTTTTTCCCCCCCCAGTCCCCCCAGTGCCCCCCAGTTTCCCCGTTCCCCCTCCCCGCTCACCCGGTGCTCGCCGCCGCCATGGAGACGCGTCGCGGCGTGATGACGTCAGGGAGAGCGGCGCGCGGTGATTACGTCACGTTGCCGTGGAGTCCGGGACGCCGAAGGGGCGGGATGGCCGAGGTGGGACTGGGAGAACTGGGCGGGACTGGAGCAACTGGGAGGTGGCAAAGCGGGGCCGAAGGGGGCCGGTGTTGGCTGGGAGGAGCTGGGGTATACTGGGATATACTGGGGTATACCGGGGTATACTGGAGTGAGCTGGGGGGCCGTTCTGGGGTGGGCTGGGGTGTACTGGGCCGTACTGGGGTGTACTGGGATGAGCTGGGGAGCCGTTCTGGGGCGGGTTGGGACGTACTGGGCTGTACTGGGATGAGCTGGGGGGCCGTTCTGGGGCGGGTTGGGACGTACTGGGCTATACTGGGGTGTAGTGGGATGAGCTGGGGGGCCGTTCTGGGGCGGGTTGGGACGTACTGGACTATACTGGGCTGTACTGGGATGAGCTGGGGAGGCTGTTCTGGGGCGGGTTGGGACGTACTGGGCTGTACTGGGATGAGCTGGGGAGCCGTTCTGGGGCGGGTTGGGACGTACTGGGCTGTACTGGGATGAGCTGGGGGGCCGTTCTGGGGCGGGTTGGGACGTACTGGACTATACTGGGCTGTACTGGGATGAGCTGGGGGGCCGTTCTGGGGCGGGTTGGGGTGTACTGGGCTGTACTGGGATGAGCTGGGGGGCCGTTCTGGGGCGGGTTGGGGTGTACTGGACTATACTGGGCTGTACTGGGATGAGCTGGGGAGGCTGTTCTGGGGCGGGTTGGGGTGTACTGGGCTATACTGGGGTGTAGTGGAGTATACTGGGGTGTACTGAGATGCACTGGGATGTACTGGGATGAGCTGAGGGGCCACGCTGTGGTGCGTGGGGGTGTACTGGTCTATACTGGGGCGCACTGGGCTGGTCCCGCCCGGGCAGCGGCAGCTGTGGGGGTCTCTGTTCCCGTGCAGAAAGCGAAGCCCCGCGGGGCCGGCACCAAGTCGCGATGGCACAAGTCACGAACGCCCGTGCGATCGCAGCCCCGGCAGGGCAAGAAGCCCTCCTCCAAAAGCCCCGGCCGGACCGCGGCCCAGCTCACCCCGCCCCCGGCCGACGATGCCGGGGGGTCCCCGCCCGAACCCTTGGACACCGGGCCCATCCTGGGCGATCTCCTGGACCGGGTGATGAGCGAGTGCGCACTGGCGGAGGCGGCACGGCAGGTGAGAGACCCCCCCCCCCCATGATTTGGGGAGGTTGGGGGGGGGCTGGGAGTCCCGGGCAGGGGTCTCAGCGCTGTGTCTGCAGCGGGTGTCCTGCACGGTGTCGCGGGCGCGGGACGCCATCCTGTTTGTCGCCGAGTGGCGGTTCCAGGTGCGGGACGACGGGGAACCGGACCCTGAGGGGGACCCGGATCCCGAACGAGACGGGGTCTGGAAGGAGGATGAGGAGCCCGAAACCTGCCCCTGGGACTCCTGGACAGCGGGAGTTCCCCCCATCGTGTCTTGGCCCTCGGAACAGGTGAGACGTTCCCCGACCGCCCCGGAACCAGCCCGGGCCGCGGGACGAGCCCTGTCACGCACACCGGGTCCTCTCTGCCCCCGGCCAGGTGCCGTCCGAGGACCTCCCCGTGATAGCCAAGGCTGAAGGTCCGCCCGAGTGTCCTGGCGAGGTCCCCGACGCTGTTCCCGTCCCGACTGTCCACCCTCTGCCCACGGACCATGTGAGACGTACCCCGGCCACCCCTCCCTGAGCCCCCCCGGGCTGACCCCCAGCAGCTCCGGGGCCATGGCACACCTGGTGTCACCAACACCGGGTCCCTTTTGTCCCCCGGGCAGGTTTACGATGCGGAGCCGCCGTGCCCGGAGCCCTCCGCAGCCGCCGAAGCTCCTCCCGCTCAGGTCCCCGACGCTGTCTCCGTCCCGCCCGTGTCAGGGCCACCCAGCCGGGAGCCGCCCATCGCTCCCCGGCCCTCCAGGAAGGGCCCCCGCCTCTCCCGGCCCCCGCGACCGCGGCCGGCCCCGCTGAGCCCGCCCCGGCCCCCGGCTCCGCTCCCGGCCAAGCCCCCGAAATCCCCAGCGCAGGGGTCCCTCGAGGCCACGGCGGAGGACGGCGGCCAAGTGCCACCGCCGCCATCCTCCTCCCGCACCCGCCTGGCATCGATCCAGCTGCTCAGACCCTCCCGCGGCAGGGGGATGCCCAGGCTGGGTGCCCGCCGCGTTGCCGCTCTCTGGGTCGTCCCCGAGGTGAGCGTGGTGGACCTGATGACCGAGGCGGATCAGGTGCGGCCGGGAGCCTCGCGGGTCCGGCTACCCCCGTCGGGGTCCCGGCAGGTCCTCCCGGGACCCGGGCGGTCCCCCAGGGCCGAGCCGCAGCTGTGTCACCCCTGGCTGGCCTCGGCTCGGCTGGCGCCCGGTGTCACCGTGCGCTGGGGCGGCAGCGAGCGGCGCGGGCCGGTCGTGGAGGGGCGCGACCGTCAGGGGGACGGGGAGCAGAAGGAGGAGGCGGCGGTGAGGAGAGCTAAGCAGCAGCTGAAGCCCATCCTCCCCTACCCGGAGTGCCGGATGTCGGAGCACGAATGAGAGAAGCACCTGGAAAACCCGCTGGGAATGCGGCAGCTCCGGGGGCTGCCCCTCTCGGGGGATGTCTCAGCTCCGGGGGGATCCGCGGCCCTTGGGGGTTCCTCCTCCACCGGCGCCGGGGCTGGCACCGGGCACGGCACCGCGCGGCGCCCCCGGAGCTCGGGGCTCTTTGCCGGCGCTGCTGAAGACAACAGAAGTAAATAAAAAAACCCTAAAATGAGTTTTCCCCACTCGGCCGGGGAGCCGGCGGTGCCACCGGAGCCGGACCGGGAGCACCGGGCGCTGCACCCGTGGTGCCACCAGCCCCCGAACCCACACGTGGCTCGTCCCCGCAGCGCCTTTGTCCCCAAATGAGGAGTAAGGGGGATGTAACGGGGTGACTGACACGTGTGGCTTCGCCCCGTGAGCTCCGGCGGGACCGGGCGGGCAGAGCCTGCCCGGAGCCTCCTCTGCCTTCCCGGGAGCTCCGGAGTCCCTCGCTGGGACTGTCCCCGCCTGCTGCGCCACTCCTGAAGGTCCCTGCTCCCACAGGGACGTGCTCCAGCTCCGGACCACCCGTGTCCGAGTGTCCCCGCACTGCAGGACGGGGACTTTGTGGGGCACAGGGGGCATCGCCCCTCCTGTAGCCGTGCCGGGGTTGCAGGGAGTCCGCAGCGGCGCGGGCGAGCAGCCCTGGGGTGGCACCGGGGACACCGGAGTGACACAGAGAGCTTTACACGTGCCCCGGTCACTCCCTGAGTTATAGAGTTCCTCATTAGCACATGAGGAGTGGGCGCGGTTTTCAGTTCCGTTTTAGCGTGAGGCGAGGCCTTAGGCGCGGCTTTCGGTTCTCATTGGCATAAGAGGATGGAGTAGGCGTGGTTTTTAGTTCCTAATGAGCGTGAGAGTGTTTTCACCATCGCGCGCTCGGGTCTTAATTCAGTGCTCGTCGAGGGTCTGCTCTGGCGGTCCTACAAGACGAGTGCCCCCAAAATCAACAGCCCTATTTGTGACCCCACTTCTTGCGCTGCTGCAATGACTCCCTTGTTGCTCAACACCACAAAGGAACTTGGGGCGGTGTCTTGGGGTGACTTTGTGATGTGTATCCCATACCGCTGCCCTATGCCCAGAAATTAATTCTTGTGCCTTTCTATGCCTTTAAACCGAGCCTGAGAGGGGGAAGGAAAAACTGAACAAAACTTCCTCAAAGCAGTTTGCAGCTTGTTCAAAGTCACATAGAGATAGGGACTTTTTCCCCAGCTGTGGCAGGGGAGGGAGGAAGCACCCGGCTTGCTGTTTCCCAGTCAGCTTTTGGCCAGTTGTTCAGCTTCTTTTTCTCCGGAGAGAGACTGAGAGTTGAAATTTTTTTCCCTTCCCTGGAATTTCGGATTTTCTCCCTTTTCCACTGGACTGCTTCAGTATTAGAACACATCAGGAGGACTTTTCCACCGAGCACAGAGGGCCTGGCCCTGGCCCAAGCCCCAGCTCCGAGGAGACCAAAGGGAGGACTCTGACACTTTCCCAGGTTTTTCCTCCACAGAGAGAGATTTTTATTATTTAACATTATTTTCCTTTCCCCGTGTGTTTGTTAAATAAATAGTTTTATCTCTTTCACTTTCTTTTGAGGAAAATTTATTTTCCCTGAACCTGGTGGGGGACGGGTGGTGACCCGCCTTCTCTGAGGGGACATATTTCTAAATTTGGCCGCACTGGTACAGGCGGAAAGTCCCGTTTTCGGTCCACACCCAAGAAGTGGTTCCTTTGTGATTGGTGCAGAGGCACCGGTGTGGTTTTACACGGCGTAACGTGCAGGGCTTGTTAAGGGCACTGCTGCAAACGTCATCGCTGTCGCTAGCTGGCAGGGTGGCACAGGGGACAGTGGGGTGGCACAGGGGACAGTGGGGTGGCATAGGGGGCACGTGGCTCACCCTCCTGCCTGCCCCAGCCACTCTGCCGTCCCTCCTCGGCTCCCAGCAGCTCACGGAGCAAAGGGACTCGTGCCGTGCCTTGCTGCCAGCCGGACAAAGGTCCTGCTGTGACCTTTGTCCCCAGCCACATCCCGCGCCCAGCCATGGAGCTGCTGGGGACCCTGAGCCCCCCGTGGTGGCTCCTGCTGCTCCTGCTCCTGGGGCTGCTGCTCTGGTTCATGCGCAGAAGCCCCTGGGACCCCCGCAAGTGTCCCACCGACCTGACAGGCAAGACAGTGATTGTCACCGGAGCCAACAGCGGTGAGCAGGGACGGGTGGCAGGGACGTGTGCGGGTGATGGCTGTGGGGTGACCTGCAGGGGACACGGGTGTCCCTTTGCCAGCCCTGGACCCCAGTCCCCGCTTTGGGAATGCAAATGGCTGCAGAAGCAGCTGGTGGCCGGTCCCTGGGCACCCACAATATGCTCCTGGTGCCCCCTGCCCACCTTCTGAGGCCGGACTCTGCCTCAGACCTGTTAATGACTGAGAGACAAGGCCACTGTGCCACTGGCCACCACGGCCACCATGTCACACCAGGGATGGGGTCACTGCCCCCACCCGTGTCCCACTGCCGAGCATGAGGTCGGGCTGGCACCGTGGGGGACGTTGAGATGCACAGGCTGGGACTGGGGTGTCCCTGTGTGCCCAGGGACAGAGTGACCCCCCCATGTGCGGGGCTCCATTCCACCCCCAGCGCCCATCATGTCCTCCCGGGTGGTTTTGGCTGTGGCAGGGGCCGCCCAAACCCTGGGGACAGTGGCACGGACCTCGAGGGACCCCTCGCCAGGAGGACCTGGCTGGGATCAGCCCACACCCGCTCCGTGTTCCGCAGGCATCGGCAAGTGTGTGGCCATGGACCTGGCGCGCCGGAACGCCCGAACCATCCTGGCGTGCCGGAGCCGGGAGCGGGGCCAGGCGGCCGTGGAGGAGATCCGGGCGGCCACCGGGAACCCGGCGGTGGTGCTGCGGCTGCTGGACACCTCCTCGCTGGCCTCGGTGCGCGCCTTCGCCAGCGCCGTGCTGCGCGAGGAGTCGCGGCTGGACGTGCTGGTGAACAACGCCGGCGTCACCGGTACGTGCCAGGCCAGGCCCCGCAGCCCCAACGGGGCTCCAGCACCGCATCCCGATGCCTCACGGCGCTCCCCGCCCTCTTTTCCAGGGCTGCCCTTCGCCATCACATCAGAGGGGTTGGAGCAAACCTTCGCCACCAACTACCTGGGCCCGTTCCTGCTCACCAACCTGCTCCTGGGTGAGCGCAGGGCTGGGGGGACTTGGGGGAGCTCTCGGGATCCCTCCCTGCTCACCCCCTGTTCCGCACAGACCTCCTGAAGGCCTCAGCGCCCGCCCGGGTGGTCAACGTGTCATCGTTCCGGCACAGCATGGGCATGGCTGACAGCGGGTACCTGACGGGGCAGCGGTGCCCGGGCGGCTACGACGCCGCCTACAACAGCACGAAGCTGATGAACGTGCTCTTCACCGCCGAGCTGGCCCGGCGCCTGCAGGGTACAGGTGGGTGCTGGGCCATGCCAGGCTCAGCCGTGCCATGCGGCACCCTGGGGACATCCCCTGTCCCAACTCCCTGTGCTCCCGTGCCAGATCCCCGGAGATGCCGGCAGGGCTGGGGGGTGGCTGACACGGGTTAGAGGCTCGCTGGGATCCCGCAACAGTGGCAGAACCCCGGTCTGAGGTCAGGCTGGGGGCTGCTCCTGCTGCTCCCCGAGGGATTCGGGGTCCCCGGGGTCGCCACCCTGCTGACGGTGCGGCCTGGCAGGGGTGACGACCAACGCGCTGAGCCCCGGCGTGGTGAGCACCAGCATCATGCGCCACTTCAGCAGCACCGTGCGGGTGCTCTTCAGCCTCCTCCACCCCTTTATGAAGGTGAGCGGGGCCGGGTCCTGCCCGTCCCGGGGGCAGCGGGGTGGGTGGGGGGTGACAGACCCGCTCTCACCCCTGTCCCCCTCAGTCGGCCGAGCAGGGCGCTGCCAGCACCATCTTCTGCGCCGTCTCGGAGGAGGCCGAGGGCATCACCGGGAAATACTTCGACAGCAGCTGCCGGCTGGCGCTGCCCTCGGCGGCCGCCCGCGACGCCGCGCTGGCACGGAAGCTCTGGGAGGCATCGGAGCGGCTCACGGGGCTCACGGAGCGGGACTGAGCCACCGGGATGTCACCCCTGGGCACGGCGGCAAGGGAGACACGGATGCCGCTCTGCTCCCCCCGTACCCACCCTGTGCCACCCGGGGAACGACACGGCTCCGGCCAGGTGCGAGGACACTTTTATTAAAATCCCCGGCGCCACGCACGCCGCTACTCCCAGGTGATGTCCAGGTCCAGCCGCTGCTTCCTCACGGCCTGCAGGAAGGCGTCGTAGTCGCGCCGGTGGATGTCGGGGCAGCGGGACAGGTCCAGGCGCCGCAGGGGCCCGTCGGAGCCCAGCAGCTGCCACACGGCGCCGGCCGACACGAGGCTCTCGGCCAGCGACAGCTCCCGCAGCTCCCGCAGCGCCGGCCCCGCCAGCGCCGGCTCCAGCACCGAGTCCAGCGGGAAGGGCACGGCCAGCAGGCGCAGGGTCTGCAGCTGCGGGGCCTCGCTCAGCAGCGAAGCCAGCGTGGAGCTCAGCGCCGGCCTGTGCGCGGCCGGCACGGGCCCGGCCAGGGTCAGCGAGAAGCTCTGGAGCTGGGGCAGCCCGCGGGGCAGCAGGTCGGTGGCCCAGACTGGTGGCGGGGCCGGGGGCTCCTCGGGGGGCTCGGCGTGGGCGTCTGGTGGCACTTCCAGCTCGGCGCTGAAGCCCTGCAGGCCGGGGCAGCTGGCGAGCAGGGCGGGCAGAGAGAGCGGGTCCCGGCAGATGAAGCCGTGCAGGGTCAGGGTGCGCAGGCAGGTGCCCAGGCCCTGTGCCAGCGGCAGCACCTCTGCCAGCGCCCGGCCGTGCCGCCCGGAGCAGCCCAGCGTCACCCGGGACAGGCACTTCCAGTCCGGTAGCTCCCGGAGCCCTGCGGGGCCGGGACTGTCCCCCAGCCACACGCTGACCTCCTCGGCCTGGGGACACACGGCGTGGACGATGCCCAGGGCGTCCTCCTCCACCTCTTCCAGCTGCCGCAGGGGCAGCGTGAGCGGGGGTCCCTCTGGTGCAGCCCCCCGGCTCCGCGCCAGCTCCTCCAGCGAGGGGAAACCCTCGGAGTCCTTGGTGCCATCCAGCTGCCGCCTGTGGAGCAGCCGGAGCGCGTCCGGCAGGGCACTGTGTGCCAGCACCTCCAGGTGTGGCAGGGCCAGCAGCAGGAAGGCCACAGCAGCCACCATGTCCCCATCCCCGGAGTGCTCCAGGTCGCGGGCCAGCAGCACGCGGAGCGCGAGGCAGCCCGGGCTCCGTGCCAGGGGGTCGTAGCCCAGGTGCCGCAGGGCACGCGGCGTCACCTTCTTGCAGCCGGACACGTCGAGCTCCCGCAGGTGCTGGCAGCAGGAGCCCACGGCCGAGAGCACCTGGACGTTGGCCTGGGTGTGGGCCAGCCCCAGGCGGCTCAGGCGTGGCAGCCCCTCAGCCAGGTCCACCAGCACAGACGGCGAGAGCCGCCCACAGCCCCCCAGGTCCAGCACGCTCAGGCCCTGCAGCCACACCGGGAGACACTCAGTGGGGTGGGCAGAGGGGCATGGATGTCCCTCTCATGCCCTGTCCCACAGAGGGTGGGCACCTCAAGACTCAGAGAGGGTGGCCATGGCCTATCCGCTCCTCCTGCCCCAATCCCTCAGCCCATGGACCATGGCAGCCCCAGTCCCACTCGCCTCCACCCCACTGATGGTGGGCATCCCCAGCCCCACAGAGGATGGGCACCCCTTGTCCCACTCTCCCAGCCCCACAGAGGGTGGTCACACCCAGCCTCACTCCCCCTGCCCCACCGACCATGGCACTCCCAGCCCTGCTCCCCCAGAGCGTTGTCACCCCCTGCCCCACCGATGGTGGGCATCCCCATCCCCACAGATGGCGAGCACCCCCAGCTCTATTCCCCCAGCCCCATGACAGGTAGGCACCCACATCCCCATAGAAGATGGCCACCTCTAGCCCTGCTTCTCTATCCCCATGGCAGGTGGGCATCCCCAACCCCGCTCCCTCTACCCCACTGCCGGTGGGCACCTCCAGCCCCACAGATATTGGCACCGCCATGCCCCCTGCCCACCTGGCAGCGCAGGACGAGGAGGTGGCCCAGGGCGTTGTTGGCGAGCGCGGGGCAGGGCCGCAGGCTGAGCTGCTGCAGGTGTGGCAGCAGCAGCAGGTGCAGCGCCGCGCGCGACAGCCGCCGGCTCGTCCCCAGCAGCCCCAGCAGCTCCTGCACCAGCCCGCAGGCTGGGAGGGGGGAACCGGGGGGTCAGCGGGGCCTGGGACCCCCGCCTGCCCCCCCCCACGGGCGTCCCGGTGCCCTGGCACATCCCCCACGCCTCACCCAGGTCGTTGAAGGGGCCCACGAGGAAGCGGAACTCGTACTCGTCCAGGTAGTTGTCACTGTAGTCCTTGGCCCAGAGGCTCTGCATGTGCTGGGCCAGGCTCTGCAGGCACAGCGTGGTCAGCGTGGGCACTGCCCGCCGCCGGGGCATCCCTGCAGGGGACAGGGACAGTCAGGGACAGCCAGGGACAGTCACTGTGGGCACTGCCCACTGCCGGGGCATCTCTGCAGGGGACAGGGACAGTCAGGGACAGCCAGGGACAGTCAGGGACAGTCAGGGACAGTCACTGTGGGCACTGCCCGCTGCTGGGGCATCCCTTCAGAGGACAGGGACAGTCAGAGACAGTCAGGGACAGTCAGGGACAGTCAGGGACAGTCACTGTGGGCACTGCCCACTGCTGGGGCATCCCTGCAGGGGACAGGGACAGTCAGGGACAGTCACCATGGGCACTGCCCGCCGCCAGGGCATCCCTGCAGGGGACAGGGACAGTCAGGGACAGTCAGGGACAGTCAGGGACAGTCACTGTGGGCACTGCCCGGGCATCCCTGCAGGGGACAGGGACAGTCAGGGACAGTCAGGGACAGTCAGGGACAGTCAGGGACAGTCACTGTGGGCATTGCCCGCTGCCGGGGCATCCCTGCAGGGGACAGGGACAGTCAGGGACAGTCAGGGACAGCCACTGTGGGCACTGCCCGCTGCTGGGGCATCCCTTCAGGGGACAGGGACAGTCAGGGACAGTCAGGGACAGCCACCATGGGCACTGCCCGCTGCCAGGGTATCCCTGCACAGGGACAGGGACAGTCAGGGACAGTCAGGGACAGTCAGGGACAGCCACTGTGGGCACTGCCCGCTGCCGGGGCATCCCTGCAGGGGACAGGGACAGTCAGGGACAGTCAGGGACAGTCAGGGACAGTCAGGGACAGCCACCGTGGGCACTGCCCGCTGCCAGGGTATCCCTGCACAGGGACAGGGACAGTCAGGGACAGTCACCAAGGGCACAGCCCGCTGCCAGGGTATCCCTGCAGGGGACAGGGACAGTCAGGGACAGTCACTGTGGGCACAGCCCGCTGCCAGGGCATCCCTGCAGGGGACAGGGACAGTCAGGGACAGTCAGGGACAGTCAGGGACAGTCACTGTGGGCACTGCCCGCTGCCAGGGCATCCCTGCACAGGGACAGGGACAGTCAGGGACAGTCAGGGACAGTCAGGGACAGTCAGGGACAGTCACTGTGGGCACTGCCCGCTGCCAGGGCATCCCTGCAGGGGACAGGGACAGTCAGGGACAGCCAGGGACAGTCAGGGACAGTCACTGTGGGCACTGCCTGCTGCCAGGGCATCCCTGCAGGGGACAGGGACAGTCAGGGACAGTCAGGGACAGTCAGGGACAGCCACCGTGGGCACTGCCTGCTGCCAGGGTATCCCTGCAGGGGACAGGAACAGTCAGGGACAGTCAGGGACAGTCACTGTGGGCACTGCCCACTGCCGGGGCATCCCTGCACAGGGACAGGGACAGTCAGGGACAGCCACCGTGGGCACTGCCCGCTGCCAGGGCATCCCTGCACAGGGACAGGGACGGACAGGGACAGTCAGGGACAGCCACCATGGGCACTGCCCGCTGCCAGGGCATCCCTGCAGGGGACAGGGACAGTCAGGGACAGTCACCATGGGCACTGCCCGCTGCCAGGACACCTCTGAGACAGGGACAGACAGGGACAGTCAGGGACAGCCACCGCGGGCACCGCCACGCGTCAAAGCCCGACCTCATTTTGGGCTCATTTTCCGCCCGGTGACCTCCCGGCGCCGGTTCCGGTTTCAGTTTCACTCCGTTCCCGGCGGGAATCCCGCCGCGATCCAGGGATGAACCGGCGCCGGGCACGGCGGCTCAGCCCCTGGAACTCCCTCCCCCGGTGCATCCCAAACCTCACCCGCAGCTCCTGGCGGGCACCGGCGGCTCCGGGACGGGATCCTTCGGCTCCGGGAGTTATCCCGGTGTTCACCGGGACAAGGGACGCCTGGGCGGTGGCGCTGGCTGGTGTCCCTGGAATTCAGCAGGAAACGAGGAGGTGAATCCTGACGGGATAATTAAAGCCCCAGCCCGACATCGAATCCCGGTTCCTGGATCCGTAACCCCGGAAGCCATCCCAGTGCAGCCAGCGGGGTGGGGAAGGGTAACTGGAATGGGGAGAGGCGCTGGAAACTGGAGAAAGGGAACTGGGGACCACGGGGACATGGGGACCGGGAAAAGACCCTTAGGGATTGGGAAAAGACCCCCGGGACCGCGAAAAGACCCTCCGGGATGAGGAAAAGACCCTTTCAGGACCAGGAAGAGATCCTTGAAGACTGGGAAAAGACCCCGGGGACTGGGAAAAGACGCTCTGGGACAAAGAGGAGAGCCCTGGGGACTGGGAAGAGACCCTCTGGAACTGGGAAAATGCTCTTAGGGACTGGGGAAAGACCCCCGGGCACCGGGAAAAGACGCTATAGAAAAGGAGGAGACCCCCGTGAAGTGGGAAAAGACCCCCAAGGATCAGGAAAAGATCCCCTGGGACCGGGAAAAGACCCTCTAGGCCAGGAGGAGACCCCCGGGAACTGGGAAAAGTCCCTCCGGGAAGCAGCTCGGGCACGCAACGAGAGGGAAGGAGGCGGCTGGCAGGGAAATATCTCCGGAACGCAAGGCAACAACCCCTGCGACCACCCCGCTGCTGCCAAATCGGCGGCCGCGCCAGGTCGGGAGCACTTACCGGCGGGTTCCCAGCCGCGTCTTGTCCCGACTGATGCCGTTCCGGCCGGCTGCTTCCTCCTCCTCCCCATCGTCCTCCTCCTCATCCTCCTCCCCGGGCCTGGCTCCGCCATTACTCGCCCCCCCCTCTTCCCGGCTTCACTCTAAGCATTGCGCATGCGCAGATAGCGAAGCCCCTTCCGCCCTTACTGCCCCTTCGGGCTGCCCCGCGCCGTGCCTGACGCCCAGCGCGGCCGTACGGCCGCGCTGGGCGTCAGGCACGGCGCGGGGCAGCCCGAGGGGGTCCTGGTACCGGGCGGGGTTGGCGGCGCTGGGAGCGGCCGGGCCGGAGGTACCGGGAGAGGCCTGAGGGGGTCGGGGGGTCCCGGGAATGAGGGGAAATGTGGATTTGGGGTGGGGGAGAGCGAGAGAGAAGTATGGCGGTGGTGGTGGGATGCCGGGCGTCCTTCGTTGTGGTGGTCTGGGGGTCTTGTGTTGGGGGGGTAAAGGGGTGTGTGAGGAGGGGGTGTAAGGGGGTGTGAGGGGGTCTGCGTGAGGGGTTTGGGGGGGGTCTCTGGGGGTTTAAAGGGGTGATGGGGTCTGTCTGTGGGTCTGCGGTGGTGTGAAGGGGTGTGTGGGGATGTGTGTGAGGGGTTTATGGGGATTTAGGAGGGGGTACGAGAAGGTTTCGGGGGTTTACGGAGGGCTGTGTGAGCGGTCTGAAGGGGTTTGGGGTCTGCGTGAAGTATTTATGGGGGTCTGTGGGCGTCTGAGGGGGTGTATGTGTTGTGTGGGGGTTTGTGGGGGTCTAAAGGGGTTTGTGGGGGCCTGTGCGTGGGTAAGGAGGTGATTTTTGGGGTGATTTAGGGGGTGTATGGGTGGGTCTGTGGGGGTGTTTGGGCTCTGTGAGCAGTTTATGGGGCTGTGGAGGCGTCTGTGGGGGTGTTTGGGGGGATTTAGGGGGGTCTGTAGGGGTATTTGGGGGTGTTTGGGCTCTGTGTGAGGGGTGGTCGGTGATAGGATGAGGGCGGCGCTTCCCCCTCGGGATTGGGAAGGTTTGATCCAGAAGCGAGGTGGGAATGACTCAGCCCGGGGGTCATTACTGGCCGGGCTAATTGAGGGGAGCTCATTAAGAGTGGCATGGGTGAATATTCCCGGTCCTGGATCCAGGGAAAGCGCGGCGGCACCTTCTTCCAGCAGGGGATTCCGTGCGCTGGGAATTCTGTCAGAACATCCCGCCCCCCCCGCCCTCATTAGCACAGTATGCGAATAATTAATTAACCGCATCAACTAATGAATGAATAATGATTAATTAAGGGGTGGGATGCGGGCAGGGCCATGTACCTGTGTGAGATGTGCTGCTCCCAGCGTCACCTGGAGCTGTGTCCCAGTATCCCGCTGGTGCCATCCCTCACTCCAGGCTGCTCAGGGAATTCCCGAATTCCCGAATTCCCGTCAGGAGGGACCTCCCAGCGCCGTTCCTGGGTTGTTGCGCTGCGGATGGGCCCCGATCTCATGCAGCATTTTTGGGTTTCCACGTCGGGGTTTTTCAAAAATTCCGGGTCCTTGCGGGCTCGTCGGGAATTCCGGGAATGCGTGGCTCTCCCAGGGCAGGTTCTGTGCTGGTTGTTTGGTCACCTGCTCAGGTGACCTTGGAACGATTCCTTCGTGCTTTCCTGTCTCCCTCCGTTCCCAAAGGTGGAGCTGGGTGGCTCTGCAGGGCGGCTTTGGGGATAAACACAAGGATTCAATTCCTTTGCTTGGTTTGAAGGGGAAAAGGAGAAATTTTAATGGATTTCAGTGTAGGAAGGTCTGGATGCTGGCGTTGTCCCGGGGGGGTCATGTGCTGATGCTCCAGAGCCCCAAATCCCACCCAAGAACTGCTGAGGCAAAATTTTGGGAGGGTTTTTACACCCATTCCTGAGTTTTCCAGGGGAAAATGCCTAAAGAATGGAAAACCAGGGAAGGGCATGGGTGATGAGGATGGCAGGGATGTGGGATCAGTGCTCCGGCTGGATTGTCCCCTGCTCCCGGGGTTTCCAGGGACTGGGTTTTTTTGGAAGGATCGGGGTTGGGTTTTTTTGGAGGGATCGGGGTTGGGTTTTTTGGAGGGATCGGGGTTGGGTTTTTTGGAGGAATCGGGGTTTTGATGGATTGGGGTTTATGGATTATGGAATGACTCGCAGCCCCGGCTCTTCCCCCCCGCCCCTCCCCCATGCCCTCATTTACCAACCCTCAGAGAGAAGGAGCTGGTCAGGAATTCCCTAAGGAATGAGGGAATAAAGTTGAAAGCTGGGAATTGCTCGGAGCAAGATCCGCGGGGGTTCGGCAGGGAGGAAATCCAGGGATTGCTGCTCCGGCGGCAGCCGCGCAAAGTCCCGCATGGAACGAGCAGCTCCCATTCCTTCCCCCCCTCCCCCCGAGGACCGAGCGGTTCAATCAGCTTTCCTGGGAATGCTCCCACTTGGAATCAGCCGGGAATCCCGCGGGGCGTTGGATGGGGATGAGCTGAAATCCACTGACCTCCCGCCGCATCCTCGGCGTGTCCGGGCGTTGCTGTGGCTACGGAGCATCGATCCCACGCCGGAGCCGGGAATGCGCCGGGATGATCCCGCGGGGTCGGGGCTGGGAGGGGGCTGCGGGGGCTGCGGTGCCGCGGTGCAGCCGTGCAGGGCGCAGGCTCCAGCGCCGGGTCCTAGCGCCGGGATCCGCCTCACCTGGAATGAGGTCCCGAGGGAGCAGCTAGGGAGGAAAAACGGCGATTGGGAGGCACCTTCTGGCTCTGCACAATTCCCTGAAGGGAGGGTGGAGCTGGGAGAGGTCGGGGCTCTGCTGGAAGGGAACAGGGATGGGATGAGAGGGAACGGCCTCAGGCTGGGCCAGGTTCAGGTGGGATATTGGGAAAATTCCTTCGTGGAAAGGGTTGTCCGGCCCTGGCAGTGTTGGGAGTCCCCATCCCTGGAGGGATTTACCAGCCCTGTGGATGTGGCACTTGGGGACACGGGTCAGTGGTGGCCTGGGCAGTGCTGGGGGAATGCTTGGACTCGATGGTCTCTGAGGAATTTTCACCCTAAAGCACTCCATAATTCCATGGAAATTGGTGTGGGATCCCTGCAGCGCTGGCCTGAGTGACACCGTGTCCGCCCTCCAGTTCGTGCTGTTCCCAAGGGATCTGGCTGAGTGGCCTCATTTTGGGTGCTGGATGTCCCTAATTTGGGGGGAACTGATCAAGCTCTGCAGAGGGGGACTTTGGAGAAGGGCTGGAGGGACAGGACACAGGGAGTGGCTTCCCACTGGGAAAGGGGAGATTGGGGTGGGATCTTGGGAAGGAATTCCTCCCTGTCAGGGTATGGAGGCCCTGGAATGGAATTCCCAGAGCAGCTGGGGCTGCCCCTGGATCCCTGGCAGTGCCCAAGGCCAGGTTGGACACTGGGGCTTGGATCCACCTGGGATAGTGGGAGGTGTCCCTGCCTGTGGAAAGAAGGTGAAACTGGATAATCCTTGAGGTCCCTTCCAACCCAAACCATTCCATGACTCCAGGATTCCGATTCAGAGCCCAGGCTGACTTTTGGGGTCCCCTGGGAGCATTCAGGGCTTAGAGGAGAATTTAAAAAGTCTCAAACTCACTCAGGATTTATTTTGCTGCATTAAAGACCAAACCCCAAATGCTGATTTAGGATTTCTCTCCTGAACTCATTTTCCTGACAAACTCAGCTGCTCCCTCCCAACCCCAAAATCAGCTTCGTGCAGGAATTTCACCGGGAGATGTGCATAAAAAACGCATCAAAACGCAGTAAGGTGGAATTTTGCTCCTGCTGGATAAACAGTGGGAGTTTCTGAAGGGTTTTAACCTTCCTCCTCCTCGTGCTCCTTGAGCTGGGGGTGTTCCAGCTGCTCGGCAGGGGGCTGGCGTGTATCCCAGATCCCAGGGAAAAGCCTGGAGCTTGAGAGGGGATATTTATGGACTTCTGTTCTCACTGATGATGAATTAAGACAGAGAGTTTGGGCACAGCAGAAAAATCCACATGGATCCTGCAGAGCGATGGCTGGAGTGGTTTGTGGGGGGGATCCATGTCCTGGGAAGTGGAGTGGGTGGTACTGGGAATCCCTGGAAGTGGGATGGGTGGCACCAGGAATCCCTGGAGCTCTGTGACGCCTGGTGCTTCCTCCCAGGAGAGCGAGGATCGCTCCACCCCTGGCCCGGTGTGACCCTGACATGTGGAGGATGCTCTGGGCTGCTCCATCCCAGTGTCCATCCCAGTGTCCATCCCGGTGTCCATCCCAGTACACGGCTCCACAGACTCGCTGAGTGGGAGTGGGAGCACAAGGCAGCGCCTCTGGTACGTGGTGTTCCTGATAAATCCCAAAATATCTGGGAAGGGGCAGGGATGGGTTCCTGCTTCCCCTGTGCCAGTCCCCTCCCTGCTCAGTGCACCAGGAAATTTATTTCTGAGGTTTAATCAGATTTTGGGTGTGTTTCCGTAGAAAAGGGGGATGCTGGAAGGCTCAGGAAGGTTTATTTATCCTGGGGATTTTTTCAGCTGGAGCAGCAGTTCATCCTGACACGGCAGTGCCCAGGTTTGGGGGGAAATTGGGATTGTTGCCCTTGGTACAGAGCAGGTTTAGCACCAAATCCATAGGTTATGGTGAGGGTGGAGCAGCCAAAGCCCCGCTGGAGGTTGGGGTGTTCCCAGAGGGGTCTGGATCATCTCACAGGGCTTTAATTACCAAAACTTCCCACATTCCCATGATTCTGGCACTAATAAAGCTCCTGTCCCACCTCAGCTGCTTGTCTTGGGCTCGGGATCCTTGTGGGTCTCTTCCAGCTCAGGATTTTCCAGGATTCTTTCCCTCAAGGGTTCATTTTCATCCCAAATCCAAGTAGTGAATAAACCAGGAGATGGTGAGTGGTGCCTGTGACTTTGTTGTGTTGAGAAATGGGATATCCTGGAAGGCACCAATGGGAATATCCATGGAAGCCTGGGGGGGTCACTGTCCTTTGGGGTCACCGGGGCCTGGGTTGGAATGGGAAATGGGTTTAGGTTTCCATAGCGATGGAGTTGCCGTTCTTGGAGGGATTTAGGTTGGAAACTGGGAAAATTCCTCCCAGGGCAGGGTGGGAATCACCGTTCCTGAAGGGATTTACCAGCCCTGCGGATGTGGCGCTTGGGGACACGGTCAGTGGTGGCCTGGGCAGTGCTGGGGGAGCAGTTGGACTCGATGGGCTCAGAGGGCTTTTCCAGCCTGAAGGATTCCATGATTCTATTCCATGAATCCATGATTTCCAGCACGGGATTCCCAGAGAAGCTGCAGCTGCCCCATCCTTAAAAATGTTCCAGGCCAGGTTGGACGGGGCTTGGAGCAACCTGGGACAGTGGAAGGTGTCCCTGCCCACAGCAGGGGGGTGGCACTGGGTGGGCTTTGAGATCCCTCTGAGCCCAAACTGTCCTGTGATCCTATGAAATTGTGTTTGTGTGGAAAAAATTCCCTCGTGCTTCGGTTTAACATGGAAAACTCCGACTGGGCAGGAGTGTGACGTTCGTAATTTTCTTTTTAAATTAACAACTCCTCTTCTGCTCCACCTGGGAGCGAAGCCTGGCTGGTATTCCCAGGTATTTTCCCAGTTTTGGGGTTTGTCCTGCTATTCCCAGAGCTCTGTGGGAAGAGCAGTGGGGAGCTCCTATCCTCTTGAGGGGTTGCTGTCCCACACCCCCTGCTCCCATCTGAATTCCTGCTGAAATTCCGTGGCTGTTTCCTGGTTTTCCTTGCACTCAGAGGAAGCTTTCTTGAATTTGAGTGCCCTCTTGGCATTCCAGCCTCTCCTTGGAATCCAATCCCCGCCGTCGCTCCGTGGGCTGAGCACCCTCCAAGTGTTTGTGTCCATGGCTTTTGTCCTGCTCCCAGCTGCTCCCTGGCTCTGGGGTCAGCCAGGATGCCAGAGGAGGATTCTGCAGGGGAGAGGAATAGCAGAAATCCTTTAGAGAATTTAGGAATTAGGAAGAAATCCTTCCCTGTGAGGGTGGAGAGGCCCTGGGTGCCCAGAGAAGCTGTGGCTATCCCTGGAAGTGTCCAAGGCCAGGCTGGATGGGGCTTGGAGCGACCTGGGATAGCAGGAGGTGTCCCTGCCCATGGCAGGGGGTGGAATTGTTGGGATGTAAGGTCTCTTCCCACCCAAACCATGCCATGATTCCATGGTAGGTATTAAACCAGGTGAGAAGATTTAGAAAATCTGAATGATTTTATCCATAGAAGGAAAAACCCCCTCCAGCACTGGAAGCTCACAGTGCTTCCTTCCCTGCCAGAATCTGGGAGCAAATATCACCTGTGTCACCTATTTATAGAATTATGGAATGGTTTGGGTGGGAAGAGACCTTAAATCCCAGCAATTCCACCCTCTGCCATGGGCAGGGACACCTCCTGCTATCCCAGGTCGCTCCAAGCCCCATCCAGCCTGGCCTTGGACACTTCCAGGGATGAGGAAGATACTGGAGAGGACCCTTTGGATCTTGAGTGAAGCTGGGATCCCCAGCTGAGGGAAGGGGTGTTTATTTTGGGGGTCTCTTTGTCCCACAGCTGTTGGGACACCCCATCCTGCTCTGAATCCACTGCTTTGGGTGGTTTTCACTTGGTTTTTGTTGGGATACTGCAGATTTTGGCACCAAATGTCCTGGTTGTCCCCAGAACTGCCAGGTCCGGGGGGAAGGAGAAGGAGCTCATCCTCTTCGTAGCTTTTTGGAGAATTTTGGGTGGATTTTGTGTGTGCGAAGTTTCCTTTAAACCATCATGGAGAGGGGAGGCAGCTGGAGCTCTGGTGACCAGCAGGTACCTGGGGTGGCTCCGGTTGAGTTCCTGGTGGTCCCAGTGAGAAAATCCCAGTCTCCAGCTGGGTTTTGTGTTGTCTATCCCAGTTGTGCATTGTTAAATCTCCTTCCCCTGAATGCCAGTGATTCATTCCGTGGGACACTGTGGCCTTCCTCTCCCTGGATGTGCCATGCTCAGTGACACATCTGGTTTTTTGGGGGCATATCCAGGGTTTTCTCACTCTTCTCCCAGTTCCTGAAGCCAGATTCCAGCTCAGGTGCAGGTGTTGGGTCACTTTTCCATCCTGGAGGAGGCTCATCGGGCTCCTCCAGAGGGGCAGCTCCAATCTCTGCTCCCTGTGACCCAAGGGAACAGCTGGAGCTGTGTCAGGGAAGGTTTAGATGGATAAATCAGGAAAAGGTTCCTCATCCAGAGGGTGCTGGGGCACTGGAACAGCTCCCCAGGGAATGGGCACATTCCCAAGGCTGCCAGAGCTCCAGGGATGAGGTGGGATTGTTGAGATTGTCCTTGTGCAGGGAAGGAGTTTGGTCCGTGATCCTGTGGGTCCCTTCCAGCTCGGGATGTTCTGTGGTTGGAGGATGGTTCCATGTGTTGGGGTCCTGCGCTGGGACTGGACAGTGGCGGGTCCTGGTGGCTCCCAAATCCCCTCATTAGCCTGATTAGCCCCGGGAACAGCGCCCAGAAGAGGGGTGAGGGCGTTAATTTGGGATCCGTCAGCTCAGCCAGGAACAATGGGACACAATGGGACACAATGTCACCTGTCACAGCCAGGCGCAGGACAATTAATGATCATTAAAGCCGCTCATAATTAACCCCTTGGGCTCCATCCACCCACACGTGCTGCTCACCTGTACCTGGAGACTTGGGACAAACCCTGCTCCAGGGCAGGGTTGTTTTTCCTCAAAATTTCTCCATGAAGGGGGAAGAGCAAGCGGGACAAGCCTTGTCTGGCGTCACGGCGGGCACAATTTGGGGTGTCCCTGCCCAGTGCCCACCGCAGGGCGAGCGAGAGGAGGCCCGGAGTGTCGCGGGGTGGCCGTGCCGGTGGCCACGGGGTGGCCGTGCCGGTGGCTCCTGCGGGGAGCGTTAGGACCCAGCGAGCCGCCGGCGCGGTGACAAGTCTGGAGCGGCACTGGCGCAGAGTGGCTCCATCGGCAGCGCTGGAATTCTCTGTATCCCTCCCTCGGAGCATCCTCGCCCAGAAAAGGGCTTCCCTCCCTCTCGTACCGCCCGGCAGAGCCTCGGGGGAGGGGGGGGGCGGGTGGGGGGCGCGGGGATGCTGGGATCGGCCGGGACGCTGGGAAGCGCCGCTGGATGCTGCCGGCCGTGAGCTGGGAGAGCTGCTGGCTGCGAATCGGGAATCTCTGGAGCGCGGCAGCATGGCCCAGGGCAGGAGGCACGCGTCCGGCCGGGTAAGGGCGGGGGTGGGGAGGGGGGGGCTGACTCAACAGCTCCTGGCTCTGCCGGGTCCTATCGCGACAGATCGCGACGCTGTCGCAGCGAAAATAGCTGGGTTTTGTAGGGAAATCTCGATTGTGCTCCCTGCGCTCCCGTATCCCTGGAATGTGGCACCTCCCTCGCTGACAATAATGCCGGGAGGGGAGGTGGATGCTCCGGCTTGCACCGGGGCCGGCGCTTTTGGCCGGACTTACCTGCCCGTGTAGGTGATTACCCCAATTCATTACCGCGATTAATTACCCCGGCGGCCGAGCGGCCGCTCCGGCTCAGCCCCTTCCCGGCGCTCCGGCGCAGCCTTGCCGGGGCTGCTCAGCACAAAGATCCCGGCGTGTTTTCCTGCCTGCCGCGGGCTCCCCTCCCTCCGGGCCGGCTTTCCAAGGCGGCACGGGAGCGATCCCGAGCTTCCGCGGGCCTGGCAAGCGCTTCCAGGTTTTTCCGTATTGCAGCTACCCCTGGGCTGTGCGGTGCCAGCGGCCCCCCGGGCCAGGCCTTGCCCGGGACTTTCTCTCCCTGTCGCTGTGTCCCTCTGTGGCCGCCGCCGCGGTGACATTGTGTCCCAGACCCCGCCGGGCACTGCCAGCGCGTTTGGGCCTGGCTGTGCCAACTCGGCAGCGACTCCGGCATGGAGCCGGGGTGGGCAGACCCTTCCCACCGCTCCATGGGACCCCCAGACCCGCCGTGGGCACCGTGTCCTGCCCGCTGTGGGATATGCCAGGCCCGGAGCCGGTGGGATTTGGGCTGTGGCCAAAGGGATTTGGCTGCGGAGGGAGCGGCTCGGGAAAACTTCCCAGCCTGGAGTCTTTTTTGCCCACCCTGTGGGTGTGGGTCTGTGGGGGCTGGAGCCCCCTGCCTTCTCCTCAAACCTCCCTGTTTTCCATGGGGAGCTGGATGAAGGGGGTGAAATTCCAACCTGAGTCCTGACAGCCTGGAGGGATTTGGGGGCTCCAAGGGGGCAGGGAAGGAGCCAAACGCTGGCTCCAAGGGCTGATGGAGATGTGGCTTTGGGACTGGTGGCAGGACTGGGGATCCCGGGAATCCTGGGGGTCCCAGGGCAGCGCTGGACACTGCAGGCAGGGTGCTGTGAGCAGGTTATCCCTGTTGGGCTCACGTGGATTTTGGAATGGGCACCGCAGGGACCATGGCTGTGCCGGCCCTTCCCAGGGCTGTGCCCCTGCCAGGTTTTGGGGACACTGCTCCCGGTGTCCAGAGACACCCAAACCCTTCCATTTGGGCAGGTTGGAGTCCAGTGCCACATCCTGGTGTCACCCACAGCAGCCACCCTCAGTCCCAGGGCGATCCCTCCTTTCCACAGGGATCTTGTGGCAGCAGCGCCATCGACTCGGCACTGACCAGGCTTAAATCCCGGAATTCTCCCCAAGTCTTTCCCTTTCCTGGCTTTGTGGGTCGCACCTGGAATTTGGATCTTGTCAGGGTTGGCTGCTCGGGATTCTCCCGAAACTTTTGATCTGAGCTTTGAGTGACAGTTTGAGGCTCTGTCAGACTCACCTGCACGGGGGGGAGGAACACGCTGAATATTCCTGGGGTGATCCACCAGGATGGAGCGGATCACTGAAGCCCTCAGATGGAGCACAGGGGTGACCCAAATCGCTGGGAATTCAGCCTGTTTTCAGTGGCTCGGCACCAGGATCTTCACACAGCAGAGCAGCAGTCTGTGGATGTCTATCATGCTTCAAAAAGGGGGCAAAACGCTGGATTTTGGGAAGTTGTGGGGAGCAGAGTCTCCTGTGGTGGTGGCAGTGCATCCATGTGCTCGTCCCTCACCCGGAGCAGGTGTCCCTGGAGTGGGGACAGGCTCCTCCTGGCCTGGTGGCTTCCTCCAGTGATGGCTGCTCCAGAGGCTCAGCATTCCTGGTTGCTCCTCTGGCTGCCCCATTCCCACCACTTGCCCTATGCCCAGGGTCTCCCCAGCTGGCCCCCACTGCCTCCACTGTGGGAAATGAATCCCTGCATTTCCCATTTACTGGGATTTAGGAATTTATTGCCACACCAGAGCGAGCGGTGACAGGGCTGTCACTATGAGAAGCCCTCCCGGCTTCCCACAGTTCTGCTCCTCCATCCCCTTCCCTTGCTGTCCGTACCCCCCGTTCCCAGAATTCCTGAGTGTGTTCCCCTGGGAATGTTGGTGTGGCAGAGGGGATCCGTGAGGAGCTGGCCTGGGAAGCTGTGGGAATTCTGGGCTGTGTCACTGGCTCCTGCCAGGCTGTTGTGCCGTGGCGTTCCCAAAGATGACTGTCCCCATGTTTGTCCTTCCTGTCCGCAGCTGGGCAGGGACTGTCACCACGGCCAGGAGGAGTGACCACGGGTGTGTCCACCTCTCCTGGGATAGCCATCGGATCCCTGACCACGGTCACCTGGCTGGGACAATGGCTGGGAATGCCCATCCCACCTGCTTCCAGCTGGGACAGTTGTTCCTCTTGTAAAACCTGGATTAATCGTGTTGGTTTTATGGGAATTCCAGTCGGGGGTTTATCCTTTGGATTGGAGCTTCCAAGTGTCTCACAGACCCAACATCTGATTAATTGGAAACAGAAGGTGGAGACCACTTCCTGCTCCTGAGGGATGGGATGTGGTTGAGGAGATTCATTCTGGGCTCTCCTTCTTTTCCCAAGTGTGAAAGACTCGGGAAGAGTTTCCACGAAATTAGTGCTGGTTGGCAAATGTCCATCAGGGCCAGGCTGGGAGAGCTGAGAATGTTCCCCTGAAGAAGGGAAGGCCCCAAGGAGAGCTCAGAGACCCTTCCAGTGCCTAAAGGGGCTCCAGGAGAGCTGCAGAGGGACTTGGGACAAGGGCTGGAGGGACAGGAGCCAGGGAATGGCTTCCCAATGCCAGGACTTGGAATGTGTCACATCCAGTGGATCTTACTGGGCTGCAGGTGCCAAACAGAAATCGGGAGGGATAAAAACTCCCGGTCCAGGAACCCTTCCATTTACTGGGGATTTGGGATTTTCCTTTGGGCTTCTTGTTTCCTTGGAGCTCTGCTCTCATTTTCCATCACACCTGGGACACGATTTTCCACGCGCTTGCTGGACGTTGCTGCAGCTTTGGCAGCTGGAAGGAGCCAGAACTTTGGGAGATATTTGGGTCTGGAGCGTCGATTTTGCCTTTGAGGTCTTGGGTTTCATTGTTGGGTGGTGGATTTTGGGGTTTAATACGAGATTATTTTGGTTTCTGCCAGTTGTGTTTGGATGAAACCCGGAATTCAGGCTTGTGGGAAAACCTTTATCCCTAGTTTCAGTCACAGAACCCCAAACTTGGTTCGGTCCACATTCATTCCGACCTCGGGAAGTGATGTGCAAGAGAAGGGGATGGTTTGGTGGGATTCCAGGAGCTTCCAACGTCCCCTGGGTTCTTCCAAAGGCTGAGAATTCCCTGAATCTCCCAAACCCCCTGTGGTGTCCAGCTGTGGCTGAGGTTTGTCCGCAGGGCCTTCCTGGCCATTCCCTGCCGTGCTGGGTGAAAGAGGCTCTGTTTTCCTGGGATAAAGAACGGATTCTTTGGCTGAAGCCGGGCTCAGAGTGACCAAAACTCCACATTTCTGCACAATGACCAGAACCAGTGACACGAGGGGTGGGGGAAATGCCAAACTGGTCCCGGTTTGGGGACTGCTGGGAGTTTAGGATGAGCAGAAAGATGGAGCTGAGCAGGACAGGGAACATCCCTGTCCCCTCTGGGATAGAGGCAGTGGGATTGAAAGGTGTCAGGGTTTGAAGAGGGGGCTCCAAAAGATCTGGAAAAGGGCTTTGGACATGGGCATGGAGGGACAGGATACAGGGAATGGCTTCCTACTGGAAAAGGGGAGATTTGGGTGGGATTTTGGGAAGGAATTGCTCCCCTGTGAGGGTGGGCAGGCCCTGGCACAGGGTGCCCAGAGAAGCTGTGGCTGCCCCTGGATCCCTGGAAGTGTCCAAGGCCAGGTTGGATGGGGCTTGGAGCACCCTGGGCTAGTGGGAGGTGTCCCTGCCCGCAGCAGGGGGTGGGATTGATGGGATTTAAGGTCTCTTCCCACCCAAACCATTCCAGGATTCCATGATTAATCTGTTTTACTCAGGCTGATTGCAGAGCAGGAGGTGCTGGGGGTGGATCCCAACAAATTCCCTGTGATTTCAATAATCCCAGGGGTCTCCAGTACCCATGGAATTCCTCGCATCCATCACCTCATTGCTGCTCCAAGAGTATGGATCACCTGGATAACCACACCTGAACCCAGGTGCATCCCGGGATGTCGCGCTTGGAGTGTCCTGGTGCCCACTGAAATATAAATATGGACGTAACGTTTATGACAGGATCATGGAATCGTGGAATTGTCGAGGTTTTAAATCCCGCCAGGGGTGGGGATTCCACCTGTGCCAGGGCTGGAGAGCCCTTCCCAGGAGGGATTTTCCCAATATCCAATCTGAGCCCTTCCCAGGAGGGATTTTCCCAATATCCAATCTAAACCTCCCCTGGCACAACCTGAAGCCGTTTCCTCTCTCCTGGATCATGACAATCCCACCTGGAAAGCTGCTGGACTTTCCCCACCCACATTCCAAGGTGGGATACCCCGAGTCAGGGCACGGGGGAGTGCCAGGAACACCACGGGGACCACCAGATCCCGACAATGTGAGGGGATGGGACAACGACCTGTGTCCCACACAGTCTGTGTGCTCCTGGGCACAGAATTCCCAGGCTGGAAAACCATGGGAACGCTGATATAGCAGGAAAAGATGGAGCACGAGTTGGTTAAGGCTGATTGTGCTGCTCTTGGGGGTTTTTTTTTTTCCCCTCAAGGCTCATAAAAACGTTCTAAAAAGGGATTAATCAGGTTTGTGAGGCCGGAGCGACCACTGATGGCGGCTGTGCCCTGGTTTGTGGAAGGAATCACCCTTGGCTGCCTCCCAAAATAAAACAGGGGGTGGAGGGGGATGAAACATCCCGATATCCAAACGTTCTGCCTGTCCCAGCTTCTCAAGCTGCGCTTTCCCCTGATTCCCCAGGCCTCCAGCACGCCCAGGATGAGCGCGGACGGCGGCAGCAAGCCCCTGAAGGTGGGCTCCCGCGTGGAGGTCATCGGCAAGGGCCACCGCGGCACCGTGGCCTACGTGGGGGCCACGCTGTTCGCCACCGGCAAATGGGTCGGGGTCATCCTGGACGAGGCCAAGGGCAAGAACGACGGCACGGTGCAGGGCAGGAAATATTTCACCTGCGAGGAGAACCACGGCATCTTCGTGCGGCAGTCGCAGGTGGGTGGGATGGGTCCCGGCGTTCCTCGGGAGCGCGCGGATGGCGGCTCGCTCGTTTAAGCAGCACTTCCCACCCAGGTTTTGGGAGAAAAACCAGATCCCTTCACTCCAGTGCTTGCTGAAGTATAGATATGGATGTGATGTTTGTGATAGGATCGTGGAGGCATGGAATTGTCGAGGTTTTAAATCCCTCCAGGGGTGGGGACTCCACCACTACCCTGGGCAGCCCTTCCCAGGAGGAATTTTCCCGATGTCCATTGTTTTTGGGAATCTCCATCTCCCACAAAGCAGGGGACAGCACACTCCAAACCTGAGCTGAACCTCACCTGGTGTGGCTCCAGGCCCCCTCTGCACAATTCCTTGAGGTCCTGTTCATCCCACAGGGTTATTGCGGAATGTTTTCAGATGGATTGGGTGAATTCCCAGCGCTTTTGTTCTGCTTCCCAATGAAGTGCCCAGCCCTGTGCTGCCCTGTATTTATTACCTGCAGCAGGCAGAGTTTGGGATCGATTCTGGACGTTTACCTGGAAGCAGAGCCAGGGAATTTTAACTAAACCGTGTTTATCCGGAAGGAGATTGTCTGGGTTTGGATAAAACACGTGGTGGGGGTGGAGCTGCTGAGCTTTGCTGCTCCTGTGCTCCCCCAGGAACCAGGAGCTCCCTCCAGAGCAAACATCCTCCAGGTAAATTCCCTGTGTCACCTTCCAAGGGCAGAGAGGTGACACTGGAGGCCCCCAGCTCCTGTCCCCTCCCTGGCACAAAGGGGCTGCTTTGTGTCCCACCCATGGCCTCTCCTTGCCGGGGCCTTGGCACTGGGTGACAGAGGAAAGCTGAGCACAAAATGAGGGGATTTGGGTCCTGGGGTCCGTCCCAACATCCTCTGTCCCATTGGAAGAGCCTTTGGATCACACGTGGTCGGAGGCTGCAGCAATGGCTCATCCAGGAGAAACTCCAGGAATCACTGAGGTTGGGAAAGGCCTTTAAGATGAGTGCAGCCATCCCCTGCTTCAGTCCCTTTGTCACCAGCTCGAGGCAGGAGGAGGGAAAAGGACCCCATCCTTTAAATAATGGGATAAACACAAAGAGTGGAACTCGCCAGAGCTGGAGGCAAACGTGCCAGGAAGCTTTTCATGGTTTTATCCAACCCAAACACTGTTGGTGTGTAGGAATTGCTGGATGGAGCTCTGCTGCTCTCCTGGGATCACCACAGAGATTTCCCAAATGTAATTCCACCACACTCCCAGTTCCCCACACATTAAAACCGGGCACGTGCACCCAGCTCCCTCGTCTGTCCCTCTCGGCCTCTCCTGCCAGCTGGGAGAGTCCTGGAGGGGTTTGCAGGGAAAAGGTTGGGTCTGCAGGACCAGGAGGGACCTCAGAGCCCACCCAGTGCCACCCCCTGACAGGCAGGGACACCTCCCATTATCCCAGGTGGCTCCAAGCCCCAATGTCCAGCCTGGCCTTGGGCGCTGCCAGGGGATCCAGGGGCAGCCACGGCTTCTCTGGGAATTCCATCCCAGCCCCTCCCCACCCTCCCAGCCAGGAACTGCTTCCCAAAATCCCGTCTGGCAGTGGAAGCCGTCCCCCCGTGTTGTCACCTCGGCCTCTGTGCAGTGAGTGATGCCCAAGCCCTGCCCCGAACTCCAGATCGGGACACAGCTGGAGCAGAGACGGGAAGCAGGACGGATAAACGGCCCCCAGATCGCCCAAATCCTCTGTCCCGGAGCAAAGCCGGGGGGGCAGGGCTGTCCCAGCAGGTCCAGAGCCCATCCTGAGCCACCCTGGGCACAGGGAGGGTCCCCGGTGTCCCCCAGCTCCCAGCTGGCGGGCACAGGGTGGGGACCCCGCCCCTGGCACCGCTGGGCAGGGGCAGGGAGGGGCAGCGGGTGCCGGGCACAGGGCTCTGCGTGGGGCTGGATGCGTCCCCCACCCCTGGAAGTGTCCAAGGCCGGCTCGGACGGGGCTTGGAGCAACCTGGGACAGCGGGAAGTGTCCCTGCCATGGCACAGGGTGGCACCGGGTGGGATTTAAGGTCCTTTCCCACCCAAACCATTCCAGGATTCCCTGCTTCTGCCTGGGCTGGCAATTCCAAGCGTGGCTGTTTCTTTTCCGGGGTGTGGAAATCCCTGATTTTGGCATCACCTGGAGCTGCTCCTGCCTGGCAGAGGAGCTCGATGGCCACGACGTGCCCAGTCTGTGGTGGCACTGCCCAGTGTCACCCCGGATCCAGCCCCGCTCTGTCCCCGTCCCCAGCCTCTCCAGCAGCTCTGGAATTCCCACCTGGGCTGTACCTGCTGGGAAACCCCCAGACCGCTCGGAATTCCCACCCTGCATGGCTGCAGGTGTCATGATTTCCTTGGCATCACCTTTTCCTTGGTCTCCTTGTGGCTTTTAATTCCATTTTCATCATTCCTGGTGCTGGGAATCTTCCCAAAATGGAATCCCTGTCTGACAGCTTCCCAGGTTATTTTGATTTTTAAGCTGAGCTCCCAGGTGGGAGGCGCTGATGGATCAGGCAAATTCCTGCAGGAACAATTTGGGAGGTGCTGATCTGAGGTTCTCTCTCAGGGATCTAATTCCTCCCAACCTCATTTTCCATGTTTATCCAGCAAAAATGCGTCCAAAAATAGTTCCCAGAGAGAAATCCCTGAATCTGGTTTGGATGTTCCAGGCTGTCAAATCCAGAGCTTTGACTTTCCTCATTGCCTGGGTGAATATTCCATATTCCCAGCGGGAATAAGGAGTGTGTGGCTGTTCTCAGGGAGGAGGGTGGTCGATGGCAAAGCTGGAATGATGAAATTAAAAATCCCTGCCAAAACCATGGGATCTGCTCTGCTGAACCCACTGCCAGAGGGACCTGTTCCCTGCTCTCCCTGTTTGGGAATTTTGGGCAGTGATGGTCGTTGTGTTTTTCCCAGATCCAGGTATTTGAGGATGGAGCGGACACAACGTCCCCAGAAACCCCAGAATCTGCTGCCATGAAGGTCCCCAAGAGAGGTAAGGCCTGGCTGGGAAATCCTTCCCAAAGGCATGGAAAATCCTTCCTGGAGAGGTGGGAAATCCTTCCCAAAGGTGTGGGAAATCCTTCCTGGAGAGGTGGGAAATTATTCCTGAAGGGGATAGGGAATCCTTCCTGGAGGAGTGGGAATCCTCCCTGAAGAAATGGGAAATCTCTCTTGGAGGGGTGGGAATCCTTCCTGGAGAAATGGGGAATCCCTCCTGCAGAGGTGGGAAGCCCTTCCCAGATGAGATGGGAAATCCTTCCTGGAGAGGTGGGAAATCCTTCCCAAAAGTTTGGGAAATCCTTCCTGGAGAGGTGGGAAATTATTCCTGAAGGGGATAGGGAATTATTCCTGAAAGGAATGGGAAATGATTCCTGAAGGGGATGGGGAATTATTCCTGAAAGGAATGGGAAATGATTCCTGAAGGGGATGGGGAATCCCTCCTGAAGGAGTGGGAATCCTTCCTGAAGAAATGGGGAATCCCTCCTGCAGAGGTGGGAAGCCCTTCCCAGATGAGATGGGAAATCCTTCCTGGAGAGGTGGGAAATCCTTCCCAAAAGTTTGGGAAATCCTTCCTGGAGAGGCGGGAAATGATTCCTGAAGGGGATGGGGAATTATTCCTGAAAGGAATGGGAAATGATTCCTGAAGGGGATGGGGAATTATTCCTGAAAGGAATGGGAAATGATTCCTGAAGGGGATGGGGAATTATTCCTGAAAGGAATGGGAAATGATTCCTGAAGGGGATGGGGAATCCCTCCTGAAGGAGTGGGAATCCTTCCTGAAGAAATGGGGAATCCCTCCTGCAGAGGTGGGAAGCCCTTCCCAGATGAGATGGGAAATCCTTCCTGGAGAGGTGGGAAATCCTTCCTGGAAGGAAGGGGTAAATCATGGAGTATTTCCCGGTGGGAATGCAGACCCACTGAACCACTCTGAGCCTGTGGAATTGCAGCATCCCTGTGGAATTGCAGCGTCCCCGTCTCCAGCCCCTTGCTGTACCCCATTCCCACCCGGGAGCAGGGATCCCTTCCCGCTCTCCTCCGAGCATTCCTTCCCCCTTTCCCACATCCGTCGGCCCCGCCATCCCTGGCTGTGGGCCCAGGCAGGCTTCCCTGCCTCCCTCTGAGCTCTGCTTTGTCGGGAATGTTTTCCCCACACGCTGCGGGATCCCGGGAGCTGCCGGAAGGGGCTCTGCCAGCTTCCTGCCTTGGCTGCTCCGTCGGCTCCGCGTGCCAAGCCGGGAGCTCCGTGTGGGAAGCGTTTGTGGGATCGGGATTAATGGATCGGGGTGGGCTGGGGGTGGTGGGTGTTGGGTGTGGGTGGGATTTCCCCTCTCCCAGGAAGTAGGAAGTAAAATTAATAGGGAAAATGGAATGGACCCGTCCTTGATCCGTGCTTTGGATCCTGCAGTCGGTATGGAATCATGGAATAGTCGTGGAATTGTTTAGGTTGGAAAAGCCCTCGGACACCCCCAAATCCCCCAGCACTGACCCATGTCCCCAAATGCCACATCCACGGCTGGTAAATCCCCACAGGGACGGGGACTCCACCACTGCCAGGCTTGGACAGCCCTTCCCAGGAGGAATTTTCCCGATATCCCAACACCTGGCCCAGCCTGAGGCCGTTCCCTCTCCTCCTGTCCCTGTTCCCTGGGAGCAGAGCCCGACTCCCCCCGGCTGCCCCCTCCTGTCAGGGACTTGTGCAGAGCCACAAGGTCCCCCCTGATCCCTCTTTTCCCCAGGCTGAGCCCCTTTCCCAGCTCCCTCAGCTGCTCCAGCCCCTTCCCAGCTCCTTCCCTGGACACGATGGATGCTGGGTTGGGACAGACGGACTCTGATCCCAGCCCACCCCCCATCCTGGGATCCAGGAGGAGCTGGGGCTGCAGTGGGGTGTGGGATGATGCTGCCAGGGATGCAGGGCTGGGATGTGGCTGCCTGCCAAGGGTTTCCATGGAAACAGCAGCTGCTGCAGCAGGACTGCAGTGGGGGGGGTGCAGGGATGGCTCTGCCATGGATCTGGCACCGGCCCCTCCCAGCTGGCAGGGAGGGGACACCTGGGGGCAGCTGCTGGTGACCCCTGGGCAAGGATGGGAATCCAGACCCACCTGCCTGGGATGGACAGGACACAGGGAATGGCTTCCCACTGGAAAAGGGGAGATTTGGGTGGGATACTGGGAAGGAATTGTTCCCCTGTGTGGGTGGAGAGGCCCTGGCACAGGGTGCCCAGAGAAGCTGTGGCTGCCCCTGGATCCCTGGAAGTGTCCAAGGCCAGGTTGGATGGGGCTTGGAGCACCCTGGGCTAGTGGGAGGTGTCCCTGCCCGCAGCAGGGGGTGGGATTGATGGGATTTAAGGTCCCTTCCCACCACAAACCCTTCCAAGATTCTGTGTCCCCAAGTGCCACATCCACACGGGTTTAAACCCCTCTAGGGATGGTGACTCCGCCCCTCCCTGAGCAGCCTGTGCCAGTGGCTCGGGGAATCCCGGAATTCCAGGGATTCAGCCCAAGGAGAGCAGTGGAACTGCCCCAATTCCCAGGCGTGTCCAAGTGTTTGCCTTCCTCAGCCAGCAGCTCCCATAAGGAATTCCCTGTTCCCCCAAACCCACACCGCCCACTTTGCCACCATTTCCTGCCGGATCCTGACTCTGCTTCACTCCCACTTCCCAAAATTCTCCTGTTCCCTGCTGGGTGCCCTGTGGCTGCAGGGACACCGGGATGGGGACAGGGATGTCCCTCAGGCTCATGGCTCCTTTTCTGCTCTCTCCACAGATTCCCTGGATGCTGCCAAGGCCAGCAAACTGGTGAGTGACCCCGGCACTTTGTCGCCTCTGGGAGGTTTTCATCCCACTGGGAAGAGCACACGGAGAGACTTTCATGGGATAAAATGCCCATGGAAATGCGAATTTCTCCCGAAACCCATGGGAAACGAGGTGTAAAAAATGTCATTTTCAGCCACTGGCCAGGAATCTGTCAGTTCCTGAGGGATTATCCAGCACAGTGCCACATGTTTGGATCCGAGTTCAGCAGCATTCCTGAGCTGCTTCCTTCAAATCCATGGAATCATGGAAGGGACCTCCAAGCCCCCTCAGTTCCTGCCACGGGCAGAGACACCTTCCACTATCCCAAGGTGCTCCAAGCCCCGTCCAACCTTGCCTGGAGCACTTCCAGGGATGGGGCAGCTCTAAGGACCCCCCAATCCCATGGGAAGAGTGCATTCCTTGGGATGGGTGACACTGGCTCTCTCTGGCTTCCATGGGTGAACACCTCTGTCTTCATCCAGGAGCTCCAGTGGCTCCTGGGATGTGCTGTATCCAAATGTGAGGGATATTTCCTAAGGAATGGGAATCTGGTGCAGGTTCCTGTCCTCGGGAATGGCCATAAGGGTGTGGGGTAGTGAGGAATCATGGAATACTGAGGTTGGAAAAGCCCTCTGAGCCCATCGAGTCCAGCACTGCCCAGGTCACCATTCCTGGGAACTGGGTGATCCTGGGGACACGACAGATGGGTTTGTGTGTTTTGGGGTAGGAACTGGATTTTCCATGGGGATAAACTGGCCCAACTGGGATGTTGGGAAGCAGTGGGAAAGGAAGTGGTGGGGACAAGGCAAATGTGCGAGTGGCACCTGCAGGGCTGGGTCAGGGCTCATCGAAGCCCAGCCTCCTGCGCTGCCCTTCCGGATAATTCCCAGCAGTGGGAATTCTGCTCTCCACCCCACTGTGGGACAGCTGGGATGGGGATGGAGCAACACCTGGGGATTTGTCGGGCTCAGATCCCAGGGAATGTGAGCTCCAGCCAGTGGAAACAGATTCCCTGTCCTGTATTAGAGGGGTTTGGGAAGGTTTCTGGCTTTTCCTGCTGTGTGGGGTTGGATCCATCAACCCCTGGCACTGCTGGAGCCCCGTGCTCCATGTGCTCCCTGCCTGATCCTCCTGGTTTAATTCCACCCTGGAATTCATTAAAAGACAAAGAGGATATTTAGGAAACCTCAGCGTTCTTGAAATCAGGGAATGGGGATTGTTCCTGGAATTTTTTTTATGCTGCTGATGGGGAGAAGGGCTCAGGACAGGAGGTGCTGCTCTGTGTGCATTCCGGGGCATTCCCGGAACCATGGAATGGTTGGGAATGGGAATGGGAGGGACCTTAAAGCCCATCCAGGGGCATTTTCCACTATCCCAGGTTGTTCCAAGCCCTGTCCAACCTGGCTCTGGACACTTCCAGGAATGGGGCAGCCACAGCTTCTCTGGGAAATCCATTCCGGGGCCTCCTCACCCTCCCAGCCAGGAATTCCTTCCCAAAATCCCATCTCTCCCTGCCCTCTGGCAGTGGGAAACCCTTCCCTGTGTCCTTGCATCCCCTTCCTCCTGCATCCTGGGAGATCCTGGCCACCCCAATCCCTTTGACCTGTCTGATTTATTCCCCTTTGGACGTGTCCTGACTCCCCAAATTCTCCGTGCTGGGAGGGGCAGGAGGTGGATCCGGAGCGAGGGGGGGGGGGGGGGGGTCACTCCAGGACTGTTTTCTCCTTCATTTACTTCCATTTCCCCGATTATCTTTCCCCTCCTGCCTTTCCTGCAGCCCAGGGTGGGGGTGTTCCCAGGGAACGTTTCCCTGGAGCCACGGGGTCTGTCTAACCTTCCTTCTGTTCCCTCCTCACGCAGCGCGGAGCCAAGCCCAAAAAGGTGCCGTTTGTCCCTTTTCCGCGCGCGGCCGCATGCCGGGGCCATCGTCATCCTCACTGTGTCCCCATCCCGCTCCATCCCAGCGCTGCATGGCTGTCCTTGCATGTGCTCCCAGCCAGGGAGGGGACATCGCTCCGGGGCGGAACGTGGTGGTGTCACATCGACGTGGAATCCTGGGATGTTTGGGTGGGAAAAGCCTCAGAGGCCAGCGAGTTCCCAAACCGTGTCCCCAAGCGTCACATCCGCAGGGCTGTGAATTCCCCCTCGGGAATGGGGGCTGTCCCCCCTGCCCTGGGCAGCCTCTTCCAGTGCTTTCTGACCCTTTCCATGAAGGAATTTTCCCGTTGTCCAACCGGAACTTCCCCTGGCACAACCTGAGGCTGTTTCCTCACAGATATTTTTATAAACCCGAAACCCTCCGGTGGCTCGGGGACAAGTGGCACCTTCTCAGGGCTGTCCTGTCCTCCTCCTAGGGACACCCAAACCCACCTGGTTTGTGACAATTATTGAAGCCAAAAAGCTTTCGGACAAGGATGAGCTGAAACTCCAAGGAATCCCGGAATGGTTTGGGTTGGGATGGACGTTAATGCCCATCTCATTGCCACGGGCAGGGAGACCGAATCACCATTCCCTGCAGGAAATCGGGGGAATTTTTTTTCTTCCCCTTGGGAATTTTGCCAAGAGAAAAGCCAAGGAGGGCACTGGAGACGTGGGAGAGGGGAGGGAGGTGGTACCTTGTGCGCCCTCAGCGTCCCTTTGGTCCAGCTTTGCTTTCCAGCTGCTTCTGTGTCGATTTTTGGGTGGAAAAATGGTCCAAAGAGCTCTGGTTGTCCATGGGAAGTCCGGAGGTGAGGAGCGATATGGAATTTGCCTAGAGAGAGCCTGTGGAGAGAGGCTGGGAGCACGTGTCCCCAAGTGTCCCCTCCTCGTGTCCCCCCAGATCCAGGTCTCTGCGTGTCCCCAAGGCTCCAGGGTCCGTGTGGATCCCTCATCCCGGTCCTGCCAGCTCCAAGGGGCTCTGCTGTGGGATGAAATTCCCCTTTGGAATGTTGGGTTCTTCCTTCCCTGTCCCTGTTCCAGGGGGTTTGCAGCTGCTCTGTGTCCCTGCTGTCTGCTCGGAGCTGTGGCTGGGATTAGGATCACGGGGGTGTGACCGTCACTGTCCCGAGGATCACGGATCTGTCACTGCCCTGGGGACCTGGGGCTGTGACTGTCACTGCCCCGAGGATCGTGGATTTGTGACTGTCACTGTCCTGGCCATCATGGAAGTTGTGACTGTCACTGTCCTGAGGATCAGGGATCTGTCACTCTCCTGGGGATCTGTCACTGTCACTGCCCTGGGGGTCCAGGGCTGTGACTGTCACTGTCCTGAGGATCGTGGGGGTGTGACAGTCATTGTCCTGAGGATCCTGGATCTGTCACTGTCCTGGGAATCCTGGATCTCTCACTGTCACTGCCCTGGGGGTCTGGGGCTGTGACTGTCACTGCCCTGGGGGTCTGGGGCTGTGGCTGTCACTGTCCTGAGGATCCTGGATCTGTCACTGTCCTGGGGATTGTAGTGACAATTGTTTTCCTGAGGATCATGGGGCTGTGGCTGTCACTGTCCTGGGGGTCATGGATTTGTGACTGTCACTGTCCTGAGACTCATGGGGGTGTGACTGTCCCTGTCCTGAGGATCATGGATCTGTCACTGTCCTGGGGGTCTGGGGCTGGGACTGTCCCTGTCCTCAGGATCCTGGATCTGTCACTGTCCTGGGGATCCTGGATTTGTGACTGTCCTGAGGATCATGGGTCTGTCCCTGTCACTGCCCTGAGGGTCCCGGTGTGTGACTGTCACTGTCCTGAGGATCATGGGTCTGTCCCTGTCACTGCCCTGAGGGTCCCGGTGTGTGACTGTCACTGTCCTGAGGATCATGGGTCTGTCCCTGTCACTGTCCTGGGGATCTGGATCTGTCACTCTCCTGACCCCCGTCCTGGCTGCACAGGCACACCTCACGCAGGGACATCCCCGTTGAGGGACAGCCCCGTGCCAGGCTCTGCTGTCCCCTCAGAATTCAACTCTTTCAGCCGTTAATGACCCTGAGAGCCCCCCCTGCCCGTTAGGCAGCTCCTGCCCCACACATGGCTGGGGGGGAATTGGATAATGAGAGTAATTAGCGGGTAAATCCTCGTTCCGGAGATTACAGCAGCTCCTGTGTGTCAAATATAGACTTTAATCGTGTCCAGAGCTGCTGCCAGATGGGCCTCTCCCCTCCCTGCTGTGGTTCTTCCCTGTTTTCCATGGATTTGGGAGCGGTGTGGCCGTTGTGTCTTTGGGCTGTGCTGTTCCTGCAGGACACTGGGGGTCCTGTCCCTCGGCTGGGACACCGTGTCAGGGTGTCCTTGCTCTTGGAGCAGAAAGTCCAGGCTGTCCCCAGGAGGTGCTGGCCTCTGTCCTGGGCCAACGTGGCTGGGAAGGACCCCAAAATTCAGTGAAAGAGCAGGAAAAGGGTGTTTCCCAGGTAATTTTTGGGATGACACAGGTTGTGTCGTCTTCATCCCCGTGACGATGTGTCTGTGGTGGTGACAGGCCAGTCCCTTCTCCTGCTGCAGCGCTGGGTGGCACTGGGTCACAGATGTCACCTCCCAGGGGCACGGAGGTGCCAGGGCTGTGGTGGGAGCAGGGGACTCCCAGGGATGCAGGGAAAGGCTGGTCCCTGGTTCTCTGGGGGGGTGTCAGGGTGAGCTGCCGGGGTCTGACACACTCTGCAATCACGGAATCGTGGAATATTTAGGTTGGAAAAGCCCTCCAAGACCACTCAGTCCAACTATTCCTCCAGCACTGCCAAGGCCGTGTCCCCAGGTGCCACATCCACAGGTGGCACAAGCTGGTGCTGTGACCCTGCTGTTAAATCCTGTCCCATCACCTCAGGTCCCCTGCAGCTGCAGCCAGTCTGACCCCTGGGATTTTCCCTCCGATGGATCACGTTTGTCCCCCTCCAGTGACATCCCTGTTCCTTTCATCCTCCTGGCAGCATTCCATGTGCCAGGGCTGCATTCCCGTGGCGTGTCCTGAGGCTGGACCTCCCCCTCTCGCTCTGATCCCATCCTGGGGTGACCAGTCGGTGGCCGGGTCAGTGTCCAGGTTGATATCCCGGCGTTATCCCGGTCTCTGTGCAGGAGCAGATGGCCCATTCCAGCCCGGAGCAGGTCCCAGATGGTCTGTGGAACACAGAGAGGCCACCCCAAGCCCCGTTAATCCTTTAAAGGAACAGATAATCCGATCAGCTCCAAAACCCCACCTGATCCCGGCTGCCCAAACCGCGTCCCATGGCAGGGCCTGGATGAACCCAGAGCTGATTTTCCAAGCACTGCTGTTTCTCGGGCCGGGTGTCACCCCTGTGAGAGCACTTCGTGTCCCCAAGGGGGTTTGTGGCGAGGTCTGAGGTGATTATTTTGATGTGATCCTTTGGGGCAGGGATCTGAGCAGCGTCTGGTGCTGCAAATGGATGACCCCATGGAAAAGAACACCTGGCATCTCCTCTCCAATCCCCCCAAGAGCCAGGAATTGTCCCATCTGTGGTGGTGCCACAAGTTCCTTCTCCCTTCTCATGGATTTCAGATAAAAAACCTCCCTTCCCCTGTCCCTGAGGAGTTTCAGGGACAGCCCAAAGCATCTGACACCATTTTGCCGTGGTTAAATTGCGTTTTCTCCCTGCTGCTGCATTTATTGGGTGCCGTGTGTGGGAAGAGTTGATATATTCTGGATGTAGGGAGTGGAGCTGTGTGTCAGGAGAGGAGCTGGTTCATTAGAGCAGCTCTAATACCCATAATTATCTTAAAGTTAAATCCGTGTGAGCCTGCACGTGGCTCCTCCGGAGATGGACGCGGCACTCGGATCATTCGGGGGCTTAGAGCCACGGATCCGGAATGATTTCATCTGGAAATGCTTCATGAGGGGTTCCTTTTCCCTGTGGTTTGGATGAGGGCTGGTGGGAATGGGAGGGAGATTCTGCTGGAGCGTTGGAATGGATTTGGATGACGCCAGAAGCTGGGTCAGTGTCAGCAGCTCTGGCTCCTGGAAGGGTTCGTGGTGCTCAGGCTGATGGAGCTCGGGGCTTCTTCGTTAAGAGATGCAATTACAGCAATTACAGCTCCCGAAAATGTCACTTGGGAACTCTCCCCTGCCCCCAGCTCCTGCCAGCAGCAGGAGGGAGCTGTGGGAGAGCGGATCATGGAATGGGTTGGGTTGGAAGAGACCTTAAAGCCCATCCATGGCTTCCTTTCACTATCCCAGGCTGCTCCAAGCCCCATTCAGCCTGGCCTTGGGCACCGCCAGGGATCCAGGGGCAGCCCCAGCTGCTCTGGCAATTCCAGCCCAGCCCCTCCCCACCCTCCCAGCCAGCAATTCCTTCCCAACATCCCACCCCAAGCTCCCCTTTCCCACTGGGAAGCCATTCCCTGCCTCCTGGCCCTCCATGCCTTGGCCCCAGTCCCTCTGCAGCTCTCCTGGAGCCCCTTTAGGCCCTGCAAGGGGCTCCCAGCTCTCCCTGGCTCCTTCCCTTCTCCAGGGGAGCATTCCCAGCAATCCTGCCTCCAGAGCAGAGGGGCTCCAGAGTTATGGAATGGTTTGGATTGGAACAGACCTTAAATTCCATCTTGTCCCACCCCCTGCCATGGGTAGGGACACCTCCCACTATCCCAGGTGGCTCCAAACTCCATCCAGCCTGGCCTGGGACACTTCCCCCACAGCTGCTGGATTCCCTGACCCAGGGGTTATTCAGGAATCAGACCCCACCACGGATCAGTTGGAATAGGGTGTCCCCAGCACAACAGCCTGGGGGGCTGCTTCCGGGGAATGCCAGCCTTTGGGGAAAAGGGGCCTTTAAAGGCGTTTTCTGGGAGATTGGCAGGATTGTGCCGAGGGTGTGGAAATCCTGGAGGTAAAATTCCCTGTGTGTGTGGGGAGGGTTGGGTGTGCAGGTGAGCCCGGGGGCACCTCGATCCCCTTTCCCCTCATAGTGTGGGAATATGGGAAAATGAGATTTGGAATGGGAGCTGGATGAGGGCCATGCTCAGGTTACACCATGTAATAGATGGGATTTGGGATGCGTGCATGTAAAGGGAGCTGCCGTCCTGCTCTCCAGCTCTCCGTGGGGCAGGACACGGGGATTCATGGAGAGTTTGGAGACGGTGCTTGGTGACATCCTCTGGGTTTCCAGCAGAGTTCTTGTCCAGAGACAACGGGAATGCCAGGCAGGAATTGCGGGAATGCTCCTGGCAGGGCAGCGAGGCTCAGGACGCTACCCTGGGTGTCCGGCGTGCTCCGCAGGGGCATTTTTAGGGCAGGGATTTTGGGGCAGGGGCTCTCCGAGGCCCGGGGGGATCTCTCCGCACCCTCAGCCGTGCAGGGCTGCCCTGAGCTCCCGGGAATCTGCTGGCGCTGGACGGCAGCGCGGCAAGATGGTCCCTCCGTCCATCTGTCCATCCCTCCGGGCTCAGCGCCGTCCATCTGTCTATCCAGCCTCCGCTCCGTCCGTCTGTCCGCTCCCGGGGGGGGGGTTCGCCCGGCGCTCGCAGCCGCCGGCGCGGGGCGGGTTCGGCTGCGGGCACCGCGGGGATGCCGAGCGCAGCCACGGAGCCGCCTGCCCCGGGGAACAGCGGGCTCGCACCCGGGGGCTGTCCCGGGAGGCGCTGAGCCTCTGAGAACCCCCCCCGCCGTCCCCTCCCCGAGCGCAGCATCACATCCGCGCCATCCTCATCCCCATCCTCATCCGCACATCGCCCGGCTCGGTGCAGCGCCCGGCGGTGCGGCCCCTCCGCGGTGATGTCATGAGCCGCCGGGGCGGTGGTTGGAGCCACCGGCGGAGCGGGGACGAGCGGCCGCGGCCGGGGGGGGCTGCCCTGGACCCCCTGAGCCCCCGCTGAGCCCCCGCCGAGCCCTCGGGCAGCACCTGGCGAGCGGCCGGCGGCGGCCGCGGCCATTTGCCGTGTCCGGCCGTGCTGACTGACCCGCTGCTCCGTCTCCTCCCGCTCCGGCCGTCCCTGCGCGACGATGAGGCAGGCCCCGGCTACACGCAAGGTACGGTTCTCGCCCGCATCCCCCGGCATCGCATCCCCGCTTCCCAGCCGCCTCCTCCCTCTTTTTCCCCGTTTTCCCCGTGTTGATGCTGCCGGGCTGTAATTGGGAGCGTGACGGGCTCGGGGAGGAGGGGGGCGGTGGGCGAGCATCGGTTCATGGCTGGCTTTGCCTTCCGAGCTCCCGGAGTCCCCTCGCCGTGTCACCCGGCCGTGCCCGCGGTGATTGCAGCGGCTCTGCGGCTCCGCCGGGGCCCTGTTCCCGGCTGCCGGTGCCATCCCTGCTCTGGGGATGCTGATGCCATCCCTGTCCCCGGCTGCCGGTGCCATCCCTGCTCTGGGGATGCTGATGCCATCCCTGTCCCCGGCTGCCGGTGCCACCCCGCTGCCTGGGGGTGTCAGTGCTGTCCCTGCTGCCCGTGTTGTCCCCGCTGCTGGTGCCGTCCCCACTCCAGAGGTGCCGGTGCCATCCCTGCTGCTCTCCCTGTCCCCACAGCTGGTGCCTTCCCCACTGCCTGGCAGTGTCAGTGCTGTTCCCTCTGCCGGTGCCATCCCCGCTTCCAGTGCCACCGGTGCCCATCCTGGGGAAGCTGCATGTCCGTAATCCCGGTGTTCCTGCCGGCCACGCTGTTGGGATCAGCCTTTAGCATTCCCAGAGGCCGGTGGTACCCGGGTCCCTGCCAGGCTGCCATTCCCGCAGGTGACAGCGCGGGCACTGGCCTATATGTTTATTTTTAGCGTAACCAGGATGTCACTGCTCAGCTTAAAGAGAAATCCTGGGAATTTCTGGCTGATGGCAGGGAACAGAACCGAGCTGGGCCGGCCGTGCCGGTACCTGGCACTAAATGCTCCTGATTTACACCTGCACCTCCCCGAGCTCAGACACCGACGCTCCTCGTCACGTGTCCCTGTTAATCCTCTTCCCGATGGAAAGTTTCACGGATGCTGCTTTCCCTCTGCCCCATTGGTGCTCAGCCCCGCAGCTGGATTCCATCCTGCTTTTCCATCGTTCCTCTCCTTGCCCATGGAATCACACCTGTGAGACTGGGCACCTGCCAGGTGGTGCTGGTTGTTTGAAATGCAGAATTCCCGGCAGTATCCCAGGGAACCACACCTCGGGGGGCTCGTCCTGCTGCTGGGGGCTGAGACTCAGTTCCAGCAGAGGGGAGGTGCCTCCAAGGGGTGAAATTCCCAGGAATTGAGTGGGATGGCATCAGCATGGACCAGCAGCGGGTCAGTGCCTGGGCATCATCTCCAGCACTGCCTGCCCTGCTCAGGAGCTGCTGCCAATCGGAATCCTCCTGGAAACTCTGGGAATGCTCCACAGCAGCAGCCACAGTCCATGAAGTTCAGCTTTTCCTCATCAGAAGCCTTGAAACTTAATCCAGGAGGAGGCTCCAGTGACACCTCCCCTCTCCTGCCCGCTGGAAGGTGACATTCACACATTCCTGCTCATCCATCCGGCGCTCGCTGCTCCTGGCTGGATCAGGATTCCCACACCTGGAGCAGAACCAAATCAGGAGGGACCTGTGCGACCCCACATTCAACGGGCAACGCCACCCTCACCCCAGTCAGTCGTTGGTATCCAGGAGGATTTTTCCAGAGTTCTGCTGCCAAGAAGCCAAGTCCATCTCGGAGTGCGCCAGTTCGGAGCCCCCGACGCTCCCCCGGGAGCAGAGGTTTTATAATTCCATCAAATATTGATGCAGCAGCATTACACAGCAGAGCCCGGAACCTCCAGTGGAACATCCATCCCCAGCGGGAGGGGGTCGGAGCATCCCGGATCCAGGAGAGTCCAGGTGAGGTTGGTGCCTCTGCTCCCAGTGCTGGCACGATGCCGGACACCGGAAAATCCATGTCCCATCTTGGTCACCGGCTTTTCCAGAGCCCAGGGATGACTGGCTGGTGCCATGGGGACAGATGGATGGACAGGAAGATGCCAACACAGAGAGGAACCCAGCCAGCCCCCATTCCTGATGGAAAAAGCAGCTGGAGCATCCCAGAGCATCCCTTTGCCAAAAATCCCGAGGGTCTTGGAGCTGCAACTTTCGGTGGTCTGCAGGTGGCATCCCATGGAGGGGACCAGAGCTCCGGAGGAGGCACAAAGCAGGATTATTCCCTGTCATTCCACATGGCTTTAGGGATGGTTCCCAGGAGGCTTCTCCCTAGTTTTAGGGTTCGGTGTGGTTTGAGTCAGGGTTTGAGTTGGCGTCCCCCACCCCATGGCCAGGACAAGGCTCAGTGCCCCCCAGTTCAGGGCTTGGTGCCCCCCAGGACGAGGCTCGGTGTCTCCTGGGACAGGGATCAGCGTCCCCCATTCCCATGGCCCAGGAAAAGGCTCAGCGTGTCCCAGGGAAGGAGCTGGTGTCTCCCAGGACATTTCCTCATGTTCAAGGACTCAGTGGTCACTGTGGGACCCCCCAGCCCTGCCCCATTCCTGAGTCCCCCACGTGTGTGGCAGGGAGTGGGGACGTCTCCGCCTGTGGAATTCCTGAAGAAGGCGTTTTTCCAAGTGTTTCCCAGATTTTTGTCGCTGCTCCATGTTGCCTGGTTGGACTTTGGGAAGATGCCAGAGTGCTCCTGAAGGGCGTCCTGAGCCAGCCCTGGTTTCACCTGAGAGTTTGGAGCTTTTGCTGCTGTCATTCCGTTTTCCCGGCAAATTTGGTGGTGCAGGAGATGTTGTGGAAGTTGGGAATGTCTTCCCTTGGTGTGCAGCCTTTGGGAAAAGGCTGGAAGGGAGCAGAGCAGGATTTAGCTGAAGCCATGCCAGAGGTGACAGGAAGTTTGGAAGTGCAAACGCATCCAGGTTTATATTGAAAATAGGGAAATAGAGCTCCGAGGCTTCCCGAGGTTTTCCGTGTCGGATATCGGCTGGAGCTGCCGGTCCCTGATGGGCTCCATGTGCCCATCCTGGCCCCATCCTGGACATGGGATCGTGTGGCAGTGCCATTATCCATCTGTTCTGCTCCTGGTTATTCCCAGCTGGGATTAGGTCATGGAATCAGCAATGAGGGAGAGCGTGGAAGTGCTCCAAGGCTGCAGCTGGACAGATGTTCCCAATGCCCACGCTGGGGGCTCCTGCCCACCCACGTCCCCCCAGGACCAGCCTGGCTGCTCCTTCTTTTCCATCCATTAGGGATTGTTTTTAATGGGAAAAATACGAATTACTTCCATATTTGTCTCTGTTCCGGGCTGGGCCCCGTGGCCTCCCCTCCCTGAGCTGCTGGGAGCTGCTGCATGTGCATGGAGGGGGGTGTGTGTGTGTGGGGAGGGGGGGTCCTGTCCCAAAATCACGGATGATTTAATTCCAGCCATGAAAGGAAAAGTTGGGAGTGTGGGATCAGCTCCCTGGTGTCCCTGGAATTTTTGGTTAAACAAAGCAGAGCCCCGGGGGCTCTGGGGCAGCCGGTTCAGGGTGCTCTGGGCCCTTTGGAAAACCAGAGGGACGAGGAGAGGGGAAAAATCATGTTGAGGATGAAATCCTTTCCACCTCCCCCTCCGGAGATCTCTGGGAAAGGCGTGGGAAGTTAAACCCCACCGTGCCCACGGAGCACGGAATGCCCGGCCAACCCAAACCAGGCTTTGTCTCTGAAGACCAAAATTCCTTGGAAATACCTGGTGGATCTGCCCCGGGGTACCTGTGGGGTCGGGATGGGGGTTCAGGATGTGCCCTCTGTCCCCACACTGGGCTGGAGGGGCGGGGACAGGGCTCGGGGGGAGCCAAGGGCTGTGCTGGCTCTGGGCTCTGCTCCTGTGATCCTATGGGAGCTGTGCCAGGGGATCCCACAGGAGCTGTGCCAGCGGGTCCATGGGATCTCTGCCCACGTGTCCCACCCAGAGCAGCCCTGGGAGCGGGTTAACGAGCCCCAACACTAACGACGCCGCGCACAGCCGGTGCCACCGGGCACGCTGACGATGCTGGGCACACTAACGATGCCGGGCACACTAACGATGCCGTGCTGTCTTTTGTCTCCTTTCCCTGCTCTGCCGCTCCGGCCGCCGCCGGCTGCTCTCTGCTCCTCTGTCCCTGTGTGACTGTCTGTCCTCTCTGCTTCCGCTCCCGCTGCCCTCCAGAGCACCGCCCGCCGGCCCAAGGTGAGCAGCACCGAGCGCGGGGGGCACCGGGCACCGACGGCCCCGTGGGTGCCAACGCCACTCAAACGGTTGGGTGGCAACCCCGTCACAAACATGGATCACTGGGTGCCAACGCCACCGCAGACAGGGTCTGTTGGGTGCCAACCCCACTCAAACATGATCCACTGGTGGCCAAACCCGCTCAAACACAACTCACTGGGTGCCAACTCCACTCAAACATGACCCATTGGGTGCCAAAACCACCACCAACCTGATCCATTCATTGCGAACCCCACTCAAACGTGATCCACTGGTGGCCAACCCCACTCAAACACAACCCATTGGGTGCCAACCCCACTCAAACACAACCCATTGGGTGCCAACCCCACTCAAACGTGATCCACTGGTGGCCAACCCCACTCAAACACAACCCATTGGGTGCCAACCCCACTCAAACACAACCCATTGAGTGCCAACCCCACTCAAATGTGATCACTTGGGTGCCAACCCCACTCAAACACAACCCATTGGGTGCCAACCCCACTCAAATGTGATCACTTGGGTGCCAACCCCACTCAAACATGATCCATTGGGTGCCAACCCCACTCAAACATGATCCATTGGGTGCCAAAACCACCACCAACCTGATCCATTCATTGCCAACCCCACTCAAACGTGACCCACTGGTGGCCAACCCCACTCAAACACAACCCATTGGGTGCCAACCCCACTCAAATGTGATCACTTGGGTGCCAGCCCCACTCAAACATGATCCACTGGTGGCCAAACCCGCTCAAACACAACCCATTGGGTGCCAACCCCACTCAAACGTGACCCATTGGGTGCCAAAGCTACCACAAACCTGATCCATTCATTGCGAACCCCACTCAAACGTGACCCATGGGGTGCCAGCCCCACTCAAACACAACCCATTGGGTGCCAACCCCACTCAAATGTGATCACTTGGGTGCCAACCCCCCTCAAACATGACCCATTGGGTGCCAAAACCACCACCAACCTGATCCATTCATTGCGAACCCCACTCAAACGTGACCCACTGGTGGCCAACCCCACTCAAACACAACCCATTGGGTGCCAACCCCACTCAAATGTGATCACTTGGGTGCCAGCCCCACTCAAACATGATCCACTGGTGGCCAACCCCACTCAAACACAACCCATTGGGTGCCAACCCCACTCAAACATGATCCACTGGTGGCCAACCCCACTCAAACACAACCCATTGGGTGCCAACCCCACTCAAACATGATCCATTGGGTGCCAAAACCACCACCGACCTGATCCATTCATTGCGAACCCCACTCAAACGTGACCCATTGGTGGCCAACCCCACTCAAACACAACCCATTGGGTGCCAACCCCACTCAAACATGATCCACTGGTGGCCAAACCCGCTCAAACACAACCCATTGGGTGCCAACCCCACTCAAACATGATCCACTGGTGGCCAAACCCGCTCAAACACAACTCACTGGGTGCCAACCCCACTCAAATGTGACCCATTGGGTGCCAAAACCACCACCAACCTGATCCATTCATTGCCAACCGCACTCAAACATGATCCACTGGTGGCCAACCCCACTCAAACACAACCCATTGAGTGCCAACCCCACTCAAATGTGATCACTTGGGTGCCAACCCCACTCAAACATGATCCACTGGTGGCCAACCCCACTCAAACACAACCCATTGGGTGCCAACCCCACTCAAACATGACCCATTGGGTGCCAAAGCCACCACAAACCTGATTTATTCATTGCCAACCCCACTCAAACATGACCCATGGGGTGCCAACCCCACTCAAACCTGACCCAGTCATTGCCAACCCCACCCAAACACGACCCATTGGTTCCCAACCCCCCCGCGCATTCCCGTTCTCCTTCCACCTCTTTGTGCAGAGCCCAGAGGAGCTCACGGGGCTGATGGGCTCCTCTGGAGCAGGTCCAGGTCCTTTGGGAGCCTCTCCCAGGGTGGAATGTCCATGGAAGAGTGTGAAATCCATGTGGCAGTGCCCAGGCTCTGCCAGGGGGTCCCTGCGGGGGTTGCTCCTCCCTGGCTGTCCCAGTTTGTGCCGGGCGTTTCACAGCGGGATCTGAGCGGGGCCTGAGCGAGCCTGAGGTGTTGGGTGGGGTGTGTGGGCACAGCTGGCCCTCGGGATTCACCTTGGGAAGGGACTCGTGGCCAGAAGAGAGGAAATGTGGGAGGGAAATCCTCGAAGATTGAGTTTGGAATCTGGGCCTGTGCCGGGGGGGCTGCAGGGAGGGCTCCGTCCTCACTGGATGCTTCCAGGACCTCGCCCCAGGCAGAGGCAGAGGTGGATTCCGTCAGCCCCAGGGCACTGGGATCCCATCCCGTTCCCTCGGTTTGAATGGTTCTTGTTCCTGTCTCTGCAGGGATGTCCTGTGGGACCTCCTGCTCCTCACGCCTTTGGCATCATGCCTGCGCTGGGCAGGGAGGTGGAGGCAGGATCCTGGAATCATGGAATGGGTTGGGTTGGAAGGGACCTAAAGCCCGTCCAGTTCCACCCAGGAACACCTTCCACTATCCCAGGGTGCTCCAAGCTCAGTCCAGCATGGCCTTGGACACTTCCAGGGATCCAGGGGCAGCCACAGCTTCTCTGGGAATTCCATCCCAGGCCCTCCCCTCCGTCCCCACCCTCACAGGGAAGAATTCCTTCCCAATATCCCACCTAACCCTGCTCTCTGTGTGGGATTTGTGACCCCAAAAGCACCAGGAACAACAAACATCTTTGTTTTGAGTTGTATCTGGGAGAAGGCACGTGAGGCTCTGTGCCACTGAGATATTCCCTGTTTTCTGTGCTTGGGATCATCCCAGGAGGGCAGGCTGGGCCTATCCAAGGGGTGCTGGATTTGCTGCAGTCGAGTTTACTCAGATTTGCCTCCATTTTGGGCAAAATAAGGGCAGTGGGTGGATGTTTCTCCTTCCCAGCTGTGCCCGTGGGTGACACCACACACCTGGTGAACCCTCATGGCACCAAAAAATCCCATTTCCAGGGATACACTTAAGGCAGGAGATTGAATTTGCACAGCCAGAGGTGAGTGCTCCAGAAATAAGGTCAGCGAGGAGACCAGTGGGAGCCTGGGGGGCACCTGGTGCTTCCCTCACCCCTTCTCCCATCACCTGCTTTCAGACAGGGATTAATTAACAGCCTCATAAGCATTAACGAAGCAGCTCCAGCCCCTCCAGGCCCCACTGGACTCTGGGAATTCACTCCTTGTTGATTTTCTTGTTGTTCCTCTAAAACTGAGTTCCCATCTTGGTGGGCTCTGAGGTTTTGCTGTCTCGCCCTCTGGAGCTGGAACCTTTAATCCTGGAATCATGGAATGGTTTGGATCAGGAGGGACCTTGGAGATCATCCAGTGCCACCCCCTGCCACGGGCAGGGACACCTTCCACTGTCCCAGGCTGCTCCAAGCCCCAGTGTCCAACCTGGCCTTGGACACTTCCAAGGATCCAGGGGCAGCCACAGCTTCTCTGGGCACCCTGTGGATTCCTTCCCCAATGGATTATCCATGAATTCCTCCGGAGCAGCATTCCTGGGGGTTCCCACAGTGGCTCGCACACATCAGGATCTCCCCACTGTCCCCACACCCCAGGTTTCCCCTGCTGGAAATGGGAATCTGGGAGCCACCTGGAGCAGCACCTGCTGAGGCATCACGGAGGGAGGCAGTGGCAGCACCATCCCTCGGGATGTTCCCTCCTGACTCCCCCTCGCCTGTGCCGGTGTCTTGCAGCCCACCCGGACCCCCACATCATCGGCGTCCGGCGGCACGGCCGGGCCCTCGGGATCGGCCTCGGCGTCCGGCGGGGAGATGAGCAGCAGCGAGCCCGGCACGCCCGCCCAGACCCCGCTGGTGGCCCCCGTCATCCCCACGCCCTCCCTGGGCTCCCCGGGGGCACCCCCGGCCCCCTCGCCCACCAAGGTGAGCTGTGCCCTGCCCTGAGCGGTGCCCAGGTGAGCTCTGGGCTCTGCCGGTGCCGCTGAGGGAGGAGAGAGAACTGCCCCCAGCACTGGGAGGAGGAGGAAGAAGGGAGGAAGAGGTGCCCTGGAGGGTCCTGGGGGTGGTCACTGGGCTTGGGAATGCCAGAGGTGGCCAGGACAAAGGCAGAGGCAGCACAGCTGGGAGGACACTTCCAAAGAGAATTCCTAGTGCACCTCCATCCCTTCCCAGGTCCCTGTGGGACACAGGTGGTGTCAGAGCGGTTTGGTGGGTGGGGGTCGAGGCTCTGAGTCAGAGCTTGATCCTGTTAAATCCAGAGGGTCCAGTTGGGAACGTCCACTGGTGTTGGGAGAACTGGGGTGGATGCACTGGGCGCCCTCCTGCCTTGGGATGCAAAGCCCATCTGGAGAAGTCCAGTATTTCCCAAATTCAGGGATTTCTAATCGTTACAGAGTTATTCCTGCTTTGATCTTTAAAACAGTTTTCCATCACTTCCATCCTGCTCTGATTAATGAGTTTAAATTAGAGCTTGGGAGAGATTTGGGGCACGAGGCCAGGGAGGGAAGAGCGGGAGAGGACAAAGCTCCGGGATTGCGTGTGGAAGGGAGAGCTGGAGAAGGCACCTCGGGGTGGGAACAGGGGCTGTCCCCACCCATGTCCCCAGTTCCCAGAGCTCTCTGGGAGCTGGTTCCTGTGGCTGGGTGCAGAAGTGGCTCGTTTGGGGACATTGGAATGGCCAGGCTGGGAAAGCAGCAGAGGAGGAATCCGTGGGAGGTTCCTGCGCTGCGTGCAGGATTTTTCCAAGCCCTGTTCCTTGCTGTCACCCGGCTTTGGGATTTGAAGCTTTAGCCCTGTGGCAGCTGCCAGGGAGGGGCGGTCACATCCCCTCATCCCTGCAGCCCTTCCCTCAGGAATGCTGGCATCAGCCTTTCCCTGCCCTGGGAGCTGAGCTGCTGGAAAAGGACCTGGATCAGTTTTCCCTGGGGGGAGATCACCTGGGAATGACGTGGATGCTGCAGTGGGATCAGGCAGCCACAGCTTCTCTGGGCACCCTGTGCCAGGGCCTCCCCACCCTCGCAGCCAGGAATTCCTTCCCAAAATCCCATCTAACCCTGCCCTCTAGCAGTGAGAAGCCATTCCCCCTTGTCCTGGCTCTCCATCCTTTGTCCCAAGTCCCTCTCTTGTCAAACTGCCCCAGCACCGATGACAAAAGTCAGGCCAGGTTCCGTGGGCTTCCAGGAATGTCCCCGGAGCTCTCTCCAAGGGATGTCCCTGCTCCTTCCCTAATTCTTGGCTTGGTGTTGTAGGAGGAGGAGAATCTCCGTGCTCAGGTCCGGGACCTTGAGGAGAAGCTGGAGACGCTGAAAATCAAGCGGAATGAGGACAAGGCCAAGCTCAAGGAGCTGGAGAAGTACAAGATCCAGCTGGAGCAGGTGCAGGAATGGAAGAGCAAAATGCAGGAGCAACAGGCCGAGCTCCAGAAGCGCCTGAAGGAGGCCAAGAAGGTGAGCGAGTGTCCCTGGGAATGGGGCAGTGCCCAGAGAGGTGACTCCAGGGGGAATTCCAGCCCTGACAAACATTTCTGGAAGGAGATTTTCCCATTATCCAACCAAACTTCCCCTGGTGTGACTCGAGGTCTTTTCCTCTGCTCCAAATCAACATCAGGTGCATTTGGGAATTGGGGCTGAGCCGAGGTGGGACGTGGCTTTCCTTATTCCCTCTCTTTCCAGGTGCTTCCCTCTTTCCTTCTCTCTTCAGGTGCTTCCTCCTCTCTCCAGGTGCTTTCTTCTTCCCTCTGTCTCTCCAGGTGCTCCCCTCTTCCCTCTCTCTCTTTCCAGGAGTTTCCCTCTCCCCTCCTTGCCCAGGTGCTTCCCTTTCCCCCTCCCCTGTTCCTGCAGCTCCCAGGACTCCATCCAAGCAGCCAAGGAGCGTTTCCTTCTCCCTGCCCTACTTTTCCAGGGTGGATTCCTGGTTTCTTGCCCCAGGGATTTATCTGTCTGCTCCACTATTCCCTGTCTCCATCCCTTTCTCTTCACCTGCAGATGGTTTTCCTGCCAGGTTTGGAGCAGGGAAGAGGGGAGTGGGACACCCTGGAGCACTGGGCCGCCCCCTCCCATCCCAGATAAATCCATTGGATTTGGGAGACCCTTGAGGGACAATAATTTCCTGAGGGCTATTGTGGGGTCTCTCCAGAGTTTTGGGGTCCCCTCACCTGCTGTGTTGTCCCACAGGAAGCCAAGGATGCCCTGGAAGCCAAGGAAAGGTACATGGAGGAGATGGCGGACACGGCCGACGCCATCGAGATGGCCACGCTGGACAAGGAGATGGCCGAGGAGCGGGCGGAGTCCCTGCAGCAGGAGGTGGATTCCCTCAAGGAGAAGGTGGAATACCTCACCATGGACCTGGAGATCCTCAAGCACGAGATCGAGGAGAAAGGTGGGAAGGGAGAGCAACGTTGGGCTTGGAGAATGGGGAATGGGGGTGGGGTTTGGCAGGATATTGAGGAGAAGTTTGTCCCTGTGAGGGTGGGGAGGCACTGGAATGGGTTTTTCCAGAGAAGCTGTGGCTGCTCCATCCCTGGAAGTGTCCAAGGCCAGGCTGGAGGGGCTTGGAGCACCTTGGTCTAGTGGAAGGTGTCCCTGCCCACGGAATGAGGTCGGAATGGGTGGGATTTAAGGTCCCTTCCCACCCAAACCAGTCCGGGATTCTGGGATTCTGGGATTCTGATCCTTCCCTTCCTCCGCAGGCTCCGACGGAGCAGCATCCAGCTACCAGGTCAAACAGCTGGAGGAGCAGAACGCCAGGCTCAAGGAGGCTCTTGTCAGGTGGGAGCCCATCTGTGCTTCCCAAAATTCCTTCCCAGGCCTCTTGTGCTCCCTAAGTCCGAGAGCACTGATCCCAATCCCTCTCTGGAGCAGCCCATGTCGTTCCTGCTGATGGATCTTGGATCTTTGCCAAGCTCTTAAAGCATCCACAGGGAAAGAGAAAGTGCCTTGTCTGAGGGAATCAGTGGGGATGGGGACAAAATGAGCTGCTCCAGACTGTTCCCGTGCCTAATTCCCTATGGATTCCCTATGAATGAGCCACTCCAGACTATTCCCGTGCCTAATTCCCTAATTCCCATGATCCAGACCCTGCCCAGCCCTGGCATCTGCCTTGCCCTGGGTGATCCCACCTTCCAGGGCTTGGGGCTCAGAGGCTTTTCCTTTGGGATTCCACAACCAAGAAGTCCCGGTGGGACCCATCCCTCACTGGGGATGAGCTGGATTTTGGGAACGTTGCTCATGTCCCCACCAGGGAGGGGCTGATGGGGATGGATGAGCTCCCTTATCACGGCTGGAGCGGGCAGGGGGTCTTGGCTCTGCTGGTGCCCCCCAGGAGCAGCATCCCATCAGTGTTCCTGACGGGACCTGTGGCTGTCCCAGGATGCGGGACTTGTCCGCCTCAGAGAAGCAGGAGCACGTGAAGCTCCAGAAGCAGATGGAGAAGAAGAACACGGAGCTGGAGTCGCTGCGGCAGCAGCGGGAGAAGCTGCAGGAGGAGGTGAAGCAGGCGGAGAAGACGGTGGATGAGCTCAAGGAGCAGGTGAGGGGCAGGTGGGACGGGATATTTGGGACCGTTCGTGGCAGTTTGGGGACATTTGGGGCACTGAGACTCCTGGAGAGCTGGGACCTGCAGGGACCAACACTCCTGGTCCCATACTCCCTAATCCCACATCCTATTCCAGCAGTGGGGCTGTGCTGGGCTCTGCCTGGATGTGGGCACAGGGCACGGACGGTGCTCCGTGTTCCCAGGGCTGCTCCGTGCCCACCTATCCCACCTTCCTGCTGGGATGATGAGGATGATCCTGCCTTGGGAAGCTCACAGGAAGGATCCCTGTTCCCTGCAATCCCTCCAAGGTGGATGGATGGATTGGGATGTGTGTCCTGGCAGTGGATGGATTGGGATTGGTGTCCTGGGACATGGATGGATTGGGATGTGTGTCCTGGGACTGGATGGATTGGGATGTGTGTCCTGGGACATGGATGGATTGGGATGTGTGTCCTGGCAATGGATGGATTGGGATGTGTGTCCTGGCAGTGGATGGATTGGGATGGGTGTCCTGGGACATGGATGGATTGGGATGTGTGTCCTGGCAATGGATGGATTGGGATGTGTGTCCTGGGACATGGATGGATTGGGATGTGTGTCCTGGCAGTGGATGGATTGGGATTGGTGTCCTGGGACTGGATGGATTGGGATTGGTGTCCTGGCAGTGGATGGATTGGGATGGCTGTCCTGGGACATGGATGGATTGGGATGTGTGTCCTGGCAGTGGATGGATTGGGATGGGTGTCCTGGGACTGGATGGATTGGGATGTGTGTCCTTGCAGTGGATGGATTGGGATGTGTGTCCTGGCACATGGATGGATTGGGATGGGTGTCCTGGCAGTGGATGGATTGGGATTGTTGTCCTGGGACATGGATGGATTGGGATGGGTGTCCTGGGACTGGATGGACTGGGATTGGTGTCCTGGGACATGGATGGATTGGGATGTGTGTCCTGGGACTGGATGGATTGGGATGTGTGTCCTTGCAGTGGATGGATTGGGATTGGTGTCCTGGCAGTGGATGGATTGGGATGGGTGTCCTGGGACATGGATGGATTGGGATGGGTGTCCTGGCACATGGATGGATTGGGATGGGTGTCCTGGGACTGGATGGACTGGGATTGGTGTCCTGGGACATGGATGGATTGGGATGTGTGTCCTGGGACTGGATGGATTGGGATGTGTGTCCTTGCAGTGGATGGATTGGGATTGGTGTCCTGGCAGTGGATGGATTGGGATGGGTGTCCTGGGACATGGATGGATTGGGATGTGTGTCCTGGCAGTGGATGGATTGGGATGTGTGTCCTGGGACATGGATGGATTGGGATGGGTGTCCTGGGACATGGATGGATTGGGATGGGTGTCCTGGCACATGGATGGATTGGGATGGGTGTCCTGGGACATGGATGGATTGGGATGTGTGTCCTGGCAGTGGATGGATTGGGATGGGTGTCCTGGGACATGGATGGATTGGGATGGGTGTCCTGGGACTGGATGGATTGGGATGTGTGTCCTGGCAGTGGATGGATTGGGATGGGTGTCCTGGGACATGGATGGATTGGGATGTGTGTCCTGGCAGTGGATGGATTGGGATGGGTGTCCTTGCAGGTGGATGGATTGGGGTTGTTGTCCTGGCAGTGGATGGATTGGGATGGGTGTCCTTGCAGGTGGATGGATTGGGGTTGTTGTCCTGGCAGTGGATGGATTGGGATGTGTGTCCTGGCAGTGGATGGATTGGGATGTGTGTCCTTGCAGGTGGATGGATTGGGATTGTTGTCCTGGCAGTGGATGGATTGGGATGGGTGTCCTGGCAGTGGATGGATTGGGATGTGTGTCCTTGCAGGTGGATGGATTGGGATGGGTGTCCTTGCAGGTGGATGGATTGGGATTGGTGTCCTGGCAGTGGATGGATTGGGATGGGTGTCCTGGCAGTGGATGGATTGGGATGTGTGTCCTTGCAGGTGGATGGATTGGGATTGTTGTCCTGGCAGTGGATGGATTGGGATGTGTGTCCTGGCAGTGGATGGATTGGGATGTGTGTCCTTGCAGGTGGATGGATTGGGATTGGTGTCCTTGCAGGTGGATGGATTGGGATTGGTGTCCTGGCAGTGGATGGATTGGGATGGGTGTCCTGGCAGTGGATGGATTGGGATGGGTGTCCTTGCAGGTGGATGGATTGGGATGTGTGTCCTGGCAGTGGATGGATTGGGATGTGTGTCCTGGCAGTGGATGGATTGGGATGGGTGTCCTTGCAGGTGGATGGATTGGGATTGTTGTCCTGGCAGTGGATGGATTGGGATGGGTGTCCTTGCAGGTGGATGCAGCGCTGGGTGCTGAGGAGATGGTGGAGACTCTGACAGAGAGAAACCTGGACCTGGAGGAGAAGGTCCGGGAGCTGCGCGAGACCGTCGGGGACCTGGTAAGGCAGCATCCCCTGGGATAACAGCTGCTCCAGGGGGGCAGGATGGGGGCTGGAATGATGGAGCCGCCCAGCTGCGGAGCCAGCGGGATTTGGGGAAGCTCCTCACAGGGCTGGGCCGCGTGTGACCGTGTCCCGCTGGTGCCGCCTCCCCGCAGGAAGCCATGAACGAGATGAACGACGAGCTGCAGGAGAACGCCCGGGAGACGGAGCTGGAGCTGCGGGAGCAGCTGGACATGGCCACGGCGCGCGTGCGCGAGGCCGAGAAGCGCGTGGAGGCGGCGCAGGAGACCGTGGCCGACTACCAGCAGACCATCAAAAAGTACCGCGAGCTCACGGCTCACCTGCAGGTGCAGCACCCCCAGCTCCTCCTGGAGCTCGCCTGGTGACCAGGAGACCCGGTGGGATCATCCCCTGGGATGGGGGACAGGCTGGGGGCTGAGTGGGTTCCTCACCCAGCTTCCCCAGGGACACCCACCCCCCCAGTGCCTTCTCCTGCAGGGATAGGCTGGGAGAGCTGGGAATGTTCCCCTGGAGAAGGGAAGGACACAGGGAGAGCTGGGAGCCCCTTGCAGGGCCTAAAGGGGCTCCAGGAGAGCTGGAGAGGGACTTGGGATGAGGGCTGGAGGGCCAGAAGGCCCCCCAGTGCCTTCTCCTGCAGGGATAGGCTGGGAGAGCTGGGAATGTTCACCTGGAGAAGGGAAGGACACAGAGAGAGCTGGGAGCCCCTTTCAGGGCCTAAAGGGTCTCCAGGAGAGCTGCAGAGGGACTTGGGATGAGGGCTGGAGGGACAGGAGCCAGGGAATGGCTTCATCCTGGAAAAGTGGAGATTTAGGTGGGATACTGGGAATCAGTTCTTCCCTGTGGGGGTTATCCCAGCCATGGGCTCAGGTCTCCTGGCACGGAAAGGAGCAGGGGAATGAGCCTGTGGATATTCCTGGATGGGAACACGCTTGATGCCTCTCCCTCCCCTCCGCCTTCACCGGGTGTTGCACAAGGACCCTTCCCAAGCATGGGGCACTGGGAGGTTTGAGGATGGGGTCGCTGAGGGTCTGGGGTCCCCGATCTCCACGTCTCCATGCCCCATCTCCCCGTGCCCAGGACGTGAACCGGGAGCTGATGAGCCAGCAGGAAGCGTCGGCGGAGAAGCAGCAGCAGCCGCCCCCGGAGATGTTCGACTTCAAGATCAAATTTGCAGAGACGAAAGCCCACGCCAAGGTAGAGCCAGCAGGAAACTCTGGATGGGCTTATCCGTGCCCTGGGACCAGCTCCTGAGGCACCAGCACCGGGGTATTCCCAGAGTGGTGGCTGCCCCTGGATCCCTGGCAGTGTCCAAGGCCAGGCTTGGATCCGCCTGGGATAGTGGGAGGTGTCCCTGCCCTTGGATGGGGTGGGACTGGATGGGCTTTAAGGTCCTTCCATCCCAAACCATTCCAGGATTTTGGAGCCTCTCTGCTCTGGATCAGGCTGGGAGAGCTGGGAATGTTCCCCTGGAGAAGGGAAGGACACAGGGAGAGCTGGGAGCCCCTTGCAGGGCCTAAAGGGGCTCCAGGAGAGCTGCAGAGGGACTGGGGCCAAGGGCTGGAGGGCCAGGAGGCAGGGAATGGCTTCCCAGTGGGAAAGGGGAGCTTGGGCTGGGATGTTGGGAAGGAATTGCTGGCTGGGAGGGTGGGGAGGGGCTGGGCTGGAATTGCCAGAGCAGCTGGGGCTGCCCCTGGATCCCTGGCAGTGCCCAAGGCCAGGCTGGATCCACCTGGTCTATGGCAGTTGTCCCTGCCCATGGCAGGGGGTGGCACTGGGTGGGTTGGGAGACCCCAGGCAGGAGCTGAGGCATTCTCCAAGGAACAGAATTCCCACCCTTCATTCCCCTGAGCTGGGCTGTGCCGGGGAGGCTCCGGAGCAGCCGGGTGACTCGGTGTCCCCGCAGGCCATCGAGATGGAGCTGCGGCAGATGGAAGTGCAGCAGGCCAATCGCCACGTGTCCCTCCTCACCTCCTTCATGCCCGACAGCTTCCTGCGGCACGGCGGCGACCACGACTGCGTCCTGGTGCTCCTGCTCATCCCACGCCTCATCTGCAAGGTGGGAATGGCTTGGGAGAAGCTGGACTGGGAAACGACACCTTTGTCCCCAGGGAATTGGGGATTTGGAGTGTTTGCTATTGGAGGACTTCCCAAAGTCCAAAGGACTTCTTGTGTGACTGTAGTGGCCGTCCCTGGGGGGGTGTCAGGTGGGATATTGGGAAAATTCCTCCTGGAAAAGGCTGTCCAGCCCTGGCACAGCTGCCCAGGGCAGAGTGGAGTCCCCATCCCTGGGGGGATTTACCAGCCCTGTGGATGTGGCACTTGGGGACATGGGTCAGTGGCGGTGCTGGTGCGATGATTGGACTTGATGATCTTCAGGTACTTTCCCAACCTAAATAATTCCGTGATCCTAAAATGGTCTGGGAGAAGGGAAGGGCAGGAAGCAGGCGGGGGTGGTGGCTCAGCGGTCAGAGCGCTCAGGCAGTGCGGTGCCAGCGGTCACTCCGCAAGCACAGGTCACTCGTTGAGGCTGCAGGGGCTGTTCTCCGTGGCTCAGCGGGACAGAGCAGGGAAGCGGGAATGCCCTGAAGGATTTCCCTGTCCCCTCCAGGCCGAGCTGATCAGCAAACAGGCGCAGGAGAGGTTCGAGCTGAGCGAGAGCTGCGCGGAGCGGGCGGGGCTGCGCGGGGCCCCGGGGGAGCAGCTCAGCTTCGCCGCCGGCCTCGTCTATTCCCTGAGCCTGCTCCAGGCCACGCTGCACAAATACGAGCAGTGAGTACCCGCCCCGCCCCTTCCCTCCCTCTGCGGGGCGGAATTCCAGGGATTTAGGGAGCTGGGCTGGGGAAGAGAGTGGTGGGATCGCTTTTATTGCCTTGGGATGGGGTCGTTTCTCTGTGACCCTCCTTGTGTGTCCTTCCCAAGGGGTGACACGGGAAGGGATTTTGGGAGCCGGGCTGGAAAAAAAGCAGTGGGATCCCTTTCTCTTTGACATCTGTGTCCTTCCCAAGAGGTGACACAGGAAGGGATTTGGGAGCCAGGCTAGAAGAAAGCAGCAGGATCCCCTTATTCCCTTATGAGGGGTCACTTCTCCATGACCTCTCTGTGTCCCTGAAGAGATCAAATGGGATTTTGGGAGCCAGGCTAGAAGAAAGCAGCAGGATCCCCTTATTCCCTTATGAGGGGTCACTTCTCCATGACCTCTCTGTGTCCCTGAAGAGATCAAATGGGATTTTGGGAGCCAGGCTAGAAGAAAGCAGCAGGATCCCCTTATTCCCTTATGAGGGGTCACTTCTCCATGACCTCTCTGTGTCCCTGAAGAGATCAAATGGGATTTTGGGAGCCGGGCTAGAAAAAAGCAGTGGGATCCCTTTCTCCATGACCTCTGTGTGTCCTTCCCAAGGGATGACATGGAAAAGGATTTGGGGGCCAGAAAAAAGCAGCAGGATCCCCTTACTCCCTTGTGAGGATCCCCTTCCCTGTGACCCCTCTGTGTGCTTCCCAAGGGGTGACGCAGGAAGGGATTTGGGAGCTGGGCTAGAAGAAAGCAGCAGGATCCCCTTATTCCCTCGTGAGGGGTCACTTCTCTGTCACCCTCCTTGTGTCCCCCTGGGAAGGACCCAGCCCACCAGCACCAGCCAGGTCTGGGCCGTGTCCCCATCCCCCAGGCCAGCAGTGCCTCAGGGCTCCGATTTCCCACGTCCTTGTCCCTGTCCCCTCAGGGCCCTGAACCGCTGCAGTGTGGAGGTGTACAAGAAGGTGGGGACCCTGTACCCCGAGATGAGCGTCCACGAGCGCTCCCTGGACTTCCTGATCGAGCTGCTCCACAAGGACCAGCTGGACGAGACCGTCAACGTGGAGCCGCTCACCAAAGCCATCAAGTACTACCAGGTGGGGCTGGGGGTGACACCTGGGGGCAGGTGCCACCTCAGCTGTTGGATATCCTGCCTTTGGATCACATGGATCAGCTGGGATTTAGCTCCTTTCCTTTGGGTGTTGTCACCCAGCTGACCTTGGCTGTGTTCCCTGCTCCGTGTCCCCCGGGGGATGTGGTTCTCCCACCCCCACATTCCTTACTCCCACGCTGCTCACCTGTGGAATTAAGAACCACCGGCTCTTTTGGGGCACTGTTGTTAATTCCATTTAAAAATTGGCCCAAACCTGCCAAGTTTGGGGTTTTTTTTTTGTGTTCCCACGTTGGGTTTTTCCACGTGGATGCTGATCCTGCCGTTCCCACAGCACCTGTACAGCATCCACCTGGCCGACCAGGCTGAGGACTGCACCCTGCAGCTGGCCGACCACATCAAGGTGAGTGGGGACAACCCTTCCCTGATCCCTGTTTTCCACCTTTGTGCCCCCCCTGGATCCCTGTGGGAGCTGAGGTGCCCCTGCTGCCCCTGCCCAGTGCAGCTGCTCTTCCCCAGTGGTGGCACAAGGGCTCCGGGGTCAGGGAATGGGGACATGGGGACGGGAAGAGCAGGAATGGAAGTGTGGAGACCCTCATGTCTCAGGGGGGGAGGTGGGCTGTGTCCCGGAATTCCCAAGGGAAGGAGCAGCATCCTGCACCCCATGGAGTAAAACCTAAATAGACCAAAAATTGCCCGGCTGCCTCTGAAATTCCTGGAGTAGTGGCAGGGTCCATCCTGGAATTCCTGGGACTGAAGCCCCAGTTTGCCCCAGTGTGCCCTGGGACTCCTCCCTGTCCCTGTGCCTGTGCTGAGGGTCCCTGTGCCTGTGCCCACAGTTCACCCAGAGTGCCTTGGACTGCATGGGGGTGGAGGTGTGCCGGCTGCGGGCCTTCCTCCAGGTAGGATCTTCCTCCAGGTAGGATCTTCCTCCAGGTAGGACCTGCCGGCATGGCAGGGCACGTGCCAGCTCCCTGCTGTCCCCGTGTCCCTCTTTCTGAGATCTCTTCTTGTCCCCCTGTCTGAGATCCCTCTGTGTCCCTCTAAGGTCCCTCTGTGTCCCTTTGTCCTTCTGAGATCTCTCTCTCTCCCCCCATGTCCCTCTGAGGTCCTTGTGTCCTTCTTTCCCTGTGTCCCTCTGAGCTCCCTCTAAGGTCTCTCTGTGTCCCCGTGTCCCTCTAAGGTCCCTCTCTCTCCCCATGACCCTCTGAGGTCCCTGTGTCCCTCTGAGCTCCCTCTGTTTAAGGTCCCTCTGTCCTGTGTCCCTCTGAGGTCCCTCTGTGACCCCATGTCCCTTTGTGTCCCCACGTTCCTCTAAGGTCCTCTAACCCCATGTCCCTCCCTGTCCCCTTGTCCCTCTGAGGTCCCTCCCTGTCCCCGTGTCCCTCTGAGGTCCCTCTCTGTCCCCGTGTCCCTCTGAGGTCCCTCCCTGTGCCAGTGTCCCTCTGAGGTCCCTCCCTGTCCCCATGTCCCTCTGAGGTCCCTCTCTGTCCCCGTGTCCCTCTGAAAAGTCCCTCTCTGTCCCCGTGTCCCTCTGAGGTCCCTCTCTATCCCCGTGTCCCTCTGAAAAGTCCCTCTCTGTCCCTGTGTCTCTCTGAGGTCCCTCCCTGTCCCTGTGTCCCTCTGAAAAGTCCCTCTCTGTCCCTGTGTCCCTCTGAGGTCCCTCCCTGTCCCTGTGTCCCTCTGAGGTCCCTCTCTGTCCCCTTGTCCCTCTGAGGTCCCTCCCTGTCCCCGTGTCCCTCTGAGGTCCCTCCCTGTCCCTGTGTCCCTCTGAGGTCCCTCTCTGTCCCCTTGTCCCTCTGAGGTCCCTCCCTGTCCCCATGTCCCTCTGAGGCCCCTCTCTGTCCCCATGTCCCTCTGAGGTCCCTCCCTGTCCCCTTGTCCCTCTGAGGTCCCTCTATGTCCCTGTGTCCCTCTGAGGTCCCTCCCTGTCCCCGTGTCCCTCTGAGGTCCCTCTCTGTCCCCGTGTCCCTCTGAGGTCCCTCCCTGTCCCCATGTCCCTCTGAGGTCCCTCTCTGTCCCCATGTCCCTCTGAGGTCCCTCTCTATCCCCGTGTCCCTCTGAGGTCCCTCTCTGTCCCTATGTCCCTCTGAGGTCCCTCCCTGTCCCCTTGTCCCTCTGAGGTCCCTCCCTGTCCCTGTGTCCCTCTGAAAAGTCCCTCCCTGTCCCTGTGTCCCTCTGAGGTCCCTCCCTGTCCCCTTGTCCCTCTGAGGTCCCTCCCTGTCCCCATGTCCCTCTGAGGTCCCTCTCTGTCCCCTTGTCCCTCTGAGGTCCCTCCCTGTCCCTGTGTCCCTCTGAGGTCCCTCTCTGTCCCCTTGTCCCTCTGAGGTCCCTCCCTGTCCCTGTGTCCCTCTGAGGTCCCTCCCTGTGCCAGTGTCCCTCTGAGGTCCCTCTCTGTCCCCATGTCCCTCTGAGGTCCCTCTCTATCCCCGTGTCCCTCTGAGGTCCCTCCCTGTCCCCATGTCCCTCTGAGGTCCCTCTCTGTCCCCATGTCCCTCTGAGGTCCCTCTCTATCCCCGTGTCCCTCTGAGGTCCCTCTCTGTCCCCGTGTCCCTCTGAGGTCCCTCCCTGTCCCCTTGTCCCTCTGAGGTCCCTCCCTGTCCCTGTGTCCCTCTGAAAAGTCCCTCCCTGTCCCTGTGTCCCTCTGAGGTCCCTCCCTGTCCCCTTGTCCCTCTGAGGTCCCTCCCTGTCCCCATGTCCCTCTGAGGTCCCTCCCTGTCCCCTTGTCCCTCTGAGGTCCCTCTCTATCCCCGTGTCCCTCTGAGGTCCCTCCCTGTCCCTGTGTCCCTCTGAGGCCCCTCTGTGTCCCCAGGCTGGGCAGGAGGCAGCCGACCTGGCCATCCTGCTCAAGGACCTGGAGACGTCCTGCAGCGACATCCGCCAGTTCTGCAAGAAGATCCGGCGCCGCATGCCGGGCACGGATGCGCCGGGAATTCCCGCGGCCCTGGGCTTCGGAGCGCAGGTGAGCGGGGCAGGGACACCCCTCAGGCACAAACTGGGAGCTGTGGGATGCACTGGGCCGGCAGCAAACGCGCTGGGGAAGCTGGGCAGCAGCTCAGGGTGAGCTGAGCTGGGATCATGGAATCAGGGACTGGTTTAGGTTGGAAATTCCCTCGGAGACCCTCGAGTTCCCCCAGCACTGCCAAAGCCACCACAACCCCATGTCCCCAAGTGCCACATCCACATGGATGTTAAATCCACAGGGATGGGGACTCCACCCTGCCCTGGGTAGCTGTGCCAAGCTGGACAGCCCTTCCCAGGAGGAATTTTCCCGATATCCCACCTGGCCCAGCCTGAGGCCGTTCCCTCTCTCCTGTCCCTGTTCCCTGGGAGCAGAGCCCGACCCCCCCCAGCTGCCCCCTCCTGTCAGGGACTTGTGCAGAGCCACAAGGTCCCCCCTGAGCCTCCTTTGCTCCAGCCTGAGCCCCTTTCCCAGCTCCCTCAGCCTCTCCCCGGGCTCCTTCCCTGGACACAATGGATGTGGCATCTCTGGATTTGTGTTCCCATCTCATACGGAGACCTGGCTTCACATCCAGGACCCGTTTCCTTCCATCCTTCCGTTATTTTCCCCAATCCCAGCAACGCTCCAGCAGCCACTGTGCAGATTCCAGGAGTCCACATGTCCATGCCCTTCCCACTCATCCCTCTCTGCCCTGCCAGGTGTCGGACACGCTGCTGGAATGCCGGAAGCACCTGACGTGGGTGGTGGCCGTGCTGCAGGAGGTGGCGGCGGCCGGGGCGCAGCTGATCGCGCCGCTGGCCGAGAACGAGGGGTTGCCGGCCCCACGCCTCGAGGAGCTGGCCTTCAAAGTCAGCGAGCAGGTGGGACATCCTTCCAGGAATGGCACATCCTTCCCACCCTTCCCAGCTGGGAATGCGGCCGGGGAATGCCGCAGGCACGCGCCGTCCCCTGCCCTGTGCTGTCCCTGCGGCTCCGTGGCCTCGCTGAGGGGGTGTGGTGGGGTGTCCCGTCCCTATTCCTGTATTCCACAGAGGGGAATGATCGTGGGGAATTCTTGTAGAGAGGGGGGAAGGTCCCCCCTGAGCCTCCTTTTCTCCAAGCTGAGCCACCTCAGGCCCCTCAGCTCTCCAGCTCTTTCCCTGGACACGATGGATGTGGTGTCTCCGGGTTTTGTGTTGATTTGGGTGTAATTACTGAAGAGACAAGGGGTGGATTTTGTGTAGATTTTCCACTTCTGTTCAGTTTTGGGATGACAATCCTTTGATTTTTGTGTCGGGAATTTTTGGGGTGGATTTGCTGACGGAAGTGAAGGTTTTGTGTTGGATGTGGATTTTAAGGATGATTCTTAACCATCAGAGGGACATTTTAACCATCAGAGGGAAACCCCAGCTGTGGGATGTGGGTTGGGGGCTGTGAGCCCAGCCCAGAGCCACCAGCCAGATCCTTCCCATCCTTCCCAGATCTACGGCTCCCAGGGCATCAATCCCTACGAGTGCCTGCGCCAGTCCTGCAGCATCCTCATGGCCACCATGAACAAGATGGCCACGGCCATGCAGGAGGGCGAGTACGACGCCGACCGCCCGCAGAACAAGGTGGGCCGGGCTCTGTTCCATCATTGTCAGCGGTCACCAGGAGGCTGTGGGTGACACGGGGCAGGGAGCTGGGCAGCTGCTGCTGTCTGGGATTCTTCCTAAAATCCCGCTTCTCCCGCTGGTCCCGGTGCAGCCCACGCCGCCGGCGGAGCTCCGGGCGGCCGCGCTGCGGGCGGAGATCACGGATGCCGAGGGGCTGGGGCTGAAGCTGGAGGACAGGGAGACGGTCATCAAGGAGCTGAAGAAGTCCCTCAAGATCAAGGTAAGGTGTTCCTCACTGATCCCTGCCCATCCCTCACCAATCCCTGCCCATCCTTCATCGATCCCTGCCCATCCCTCACCGATCCCTGCCCGTCCCTCACCCATCCCTGCCCGTCCCTCACCCATCCCTGCCTGTCCCTCATCGATCCCTGCCCGTCCCTCATCGATCCCTGCCCGTCCCTCATGGATCCCTGCCCGTCCCTCATCGATCCCTGCCCGTCCCTCACCCATCCCTGCCCGTCCCTCACCCATCCCTGCCTGACCCTCATCGATCCCTGCCCGTCCCTCATCAATCCCTGCCCGTCCCTCACCCATCCCTGCCCGTCCCTCACTGATCCCTGCCCGTCCCTCACCCATCCCTGCCCATCCCTCACCCATCCCTGCCCATCCCTCACTGATCCCTGCCCGTCCCTCACTGATCCCTGCCTGTCCCTCATCGATCCCTGCCTGTCCCTCACTGATCCCTGCCCGTCCCTCATCGATCCCTGCCTGTCCCTCACTGATCCCTGCCCGTCCCTCATCGATCCCTGCCTGTCCCTCACTGATCCCTGCCCGTCCCTCATCGATCCCTGCCTGTCCCTCACTGATCCCTGCCCGTCCCTCACCCATCCCTGCCCATCCCTCATCGATCCCTGCCCGTCCCTCATCAATCCCTGCCTGTCCCTCATCGATCCCTGCCCGTCCCTCATCAATCCCTGCCTGTCCCTCACTCATCCCTGCCCATCCTTCATTGATCCTTGCCCGTCCCTCATTGATCCCTGCCCGTCCCTCATCGATCCCTGCCTGTCCCTCATTGATCCCTGCCCGTCCCTCATCGATCCCTGCCTGTCCCTCATTGATCCCTGCCCGTCCCTCATCGATCTCTGCCTGTCCCTCATTGATCCCTGCCCGTCCCTCACCGACCCCTGCCCGTCCCTCACTGATCCCTGCCTGTCCCTCACCAATCCCTGCCTGTCCCTCACTGATCCCTGCCTGTCCCTCATCGATCCCTGCCTGTCCCTCACTGATCCCTGCCTGTCCCTCATCGATCCCTGCCCATCCCTCACCAATCCCTGCCCGTCCCTCACTGATCCCTGCCCGTCCCTCATCAATCCCTGCCTGTCCCTCACCAATCCCTGCCTGTCCCTCACTCATCCCTGCCCATCCTTCATCGATCCTTGCCCGTCCCTCACTCATCCCTGCCCGTCCCTCATTGATCCCTGCCCGTCCCTCACTGATCCCTGCCTGTCCCTCACTGATCCCTGCCTTCCCGGCTGTTGTGGGATTCACCTCCACACTCCTGGTGACTTCCTGCCTATGGAGATGGTGATCCCAAGTCCCATCCAGATCTCCTGGGAATGTTCTTCCTGTGGGCAGGGAGGTGCTGCCATCCAGATCCTGCCCCCACCACGTTCTGGGGTGCACAGGGCCGGAGCTGGGAGCTGTTCCTGGGTTCCAGCCGTGGGAATTGGGTGATTTGGGGGCTTCCCGGAGCTCCCTGATCCCCTCCCTGCTGCTCCAGGGCGAGGAGCTCAGCGAGGCCAACGTGCGGCTCAGCCTCCTGGAGAAGAAGCTGGACAGCGCATCCAAGGACGCGGATGACCGCGTGGAAAAGATCCAGACCAAGCTGGATGAGACCCAGACACTGCTCAAAAAGAAGGAGAAGTGAGTTTGGAATGGGGCTGGGGGTGTGGAGCTGATGGAGCTCATCCAGAGGAGGCCATGGAGATCCTCTGAGGGCTGGATTCCCTCTGCTCTGGATCAGGCTGGGAGAGCTGGGAATGTTCCCCTGGAGAAGGGAAGGAGCCAGGGAGAGCTGGGAGCCCCTTGCAGGGCCTAAAGGGGCTCCAGGAGAGCTGCAGAGGGACTGGGGCCAAGGCATGGAGGGACAGGACGAGGAGTCCAGGACGAGCAGCATCCCTGGCCTCACACGTCCCTCCATGTGCTCTTCCCAGGGAATTTGAGGAGACCATGGATGCTCTCCAGGCCGACATCGACCAGCTGGAGTCGGAGAAGGTGGAGCTGAAGCAGCGCCTGAACAACCAGTCCAAGCGGACGATCGAGGGGCTGCGGGGGGCCCCGGCCTCGGGCGTGGCCTCCATCGTGTCCGGCATCGCCGGAGGTGAGTGACCAGCATCCCTGGACACTGCTGGAATGGGGCTGGGATGCCCTCCTGGCACAGGAGGTCTGGGCATGATGCGTGCCCGGGAATTCGGGAATGGTGCTCCCACAGCAGCAGCTCCTGGCGCTCGTGGAGCCGCAGCCTCTCCCACATTCCCAGCCCTGGCTCCCGGGAATCCTCCTGGCACATTCTCGCTCCCAAAGGAGCGGGAGCAGCCCAGGAGCTCCGTGCCAAACCCCTGGCTCTGGGGGAGCCATGCATGGGTCCTGCTTGGGTCAATCCCAGCTGCTGGGAATGGGCTCGGTCCCGAATGTGGCCGTGGGAGATGGGAGCTGCTCCAGCCACAGCTCCTCTCCCGCCCAATCCGGGACTTTAATCCTGCTTTTTCTTGTCTCTCCCGGCCCCTCTCCCTGTGCTGCAGAGGAACAGCAGCGAGGTACGGACACACCCCGCATGCAGCCCCCAGTGCACGGGGGGAAACGATATCCCAGGACACCCAAAGCCTGGGACACGGCTCCGTTTGGGAGCAGGGGAAGGATCCGGGTCCTGCTGGGATGCTGCCAGCCCTGGGAGTTCACGGCTGGTGGCTCCAGAGGGTTGGGAAGGGAGGGATGAGCATGGAACCGTGCCGGATGTGGAGTGGGGTGATGCTCACCTGGAGAGCCTTGGGAAGGGGCTGGTGGAAGCCAGGACTTCTCCAGGGAGGTGCCACGTGTTGGTGACAGCACGCCGTGTCCCCGTGCCACCGTCACGGGTGGCACCGCTGATGGTCGGTGCCCGTCCGCAGGTGTCGGTGCCGGGCAGGTGCCGGGAGGCGGCTCCGGCCCTGTCCAGGTGAAGGATTCACCCCTCCTGCTCCAGCAGATCGATGCCCTCCAGCTCTCCCTGAAACACCTCAAGAATGAGAACAACCTGCTCAAGGTCAGGGGGAACGGGGTGTGATCCCTGTGGGATGGGATCCGGGCACCATGTGGGGTGAGCTGGAGAACAGGCTCCGACTGCCCCACGTCTGGTGGGCTGCAGGGGAAGGGGCTGAGAGCAGGGTCAGCACTGGGAGCTGGGAATGCTGGTGGAACTGGGGGTGCTGGTGATGTCCCTGCCAGCCCTGGTCCCCTCAGTCCAGACGCCACTGGCACAACTTGATTGATTGATTGATTGATTGATTGATGGACACCCCATGAGGAACTGGCACAGCAGCAGCTAATCCAATTAACCAGCTATTCTAATGGATATTCATGGATGTCATGGAGCAGCTCACTGGGCCACAGCTCCCAAATCCAACCAGTCCCACGTGCAAGCCCCGTGTCACCTTCCCATGGGTGCCACTTCCCAGGACTGTCCCTGCTCCCACCCCTGCCAGACCCACACCCTGCCAGCTTTAGCAGAGTTTTATCCCCCGATTTTCCTCTTTCACCCCATTTTTCCCTCTGCCCTCTTCTCCCCGTCACCTTTTCCCGGCGTTTGCCCCCTTTTCCCTGTCCCTAACTGGCGTTTCCCACGGATCCCAGGGGGCACAGATGAAGATGGAGCTGGCCAGCCTGGCCCCGCTGCAAGTGCCGCGGGTGGCCGTGCCCCGCGACCGGCCGGGCGAGGCGCTGCCCACGCAGACTCTGTACCGCAAGACCACGCAGCTGCTGGAGACCCTCTACCAGCTCAGTGCCAACGCCAAGGTGGTGGACATGAGGCAGAGCAAATCCAGTAGGTCCTACACAAACATTCCCTGGCTCTGGGGGGTGCTTTGTCACCTCTGCGTTGTCCCTCTGCCCATGGAGGGACTGGCAGCAATGTGTCCCGCCCGGAGCGGGGCTCGCTGTGGGGTGGGATCCAGGGTGAGGGCGCTGTTCTGGTGGCAGGTTTGTGGGGTGTTCGGGTTGAGGGGGACAACCCTGTGTCCCCACAGTGCTCAGCCATGTCCCCCTGGCCAGGGCCATCGGTGTGTTGGGGACGTGGCTCAGTGTCCAGGGGCTGAGCTGCTCTGGGGTGGTTCAGCCTCTCCCTGCTGGGGAGCCCCTCAACACCCAAAACCCCTGAAATCCTCCCTGGTGCTAATCCAAGGAGGTCAAACCCCTCCAAAACCCCTCTGGTACCAACCCGAGGAGGTCAAAACCCCGTGAAATCCCTTGGTACCATCCCAAGGACTTCAAACTCCCCCAAAACCCCTCAGGTACCAACCCAAGGAGGTCAAAACCAAGTGAAATCCTTTGGTACCATCCCAAGGAGGTCAAACCCCTCCAAAACCCCTCAGGTACCAACCCGAGGAGGTCAAAACCCTGTGAAATCCCTTGGTACCAACCCAAGGATATCAAACTCCCCCAAAACCCCTCAGGTACCAACCCGAGGAGGTCAAAACCCCCTGAAGCCCCCTGGTACCACCATGAGAAGGTCAAACACCTCAGGTCCAAACTCCCCTCCCAGTATCAACTCCCAAAACACCTCTGGTACCAACCCAAAGAGGTGAAACCCCCCCAAAATCCTCTGGTACCAACCTGAGGAGGTCAAACATCCCCAAACCCACCCAGTACCAATTAGGGGAGGTCAAACTCCCCCAAACTCCTTGCTAACGACCTGAGAAGGAAAAAAACTCCCAAACTCTCCGGTAACAACCTGAGGAGATCAAAACCCTCCAAAACCCACCTGGTACCTACGTGAGGAGTTCCAAATCCCCCCAAACCCCCTGGTACTGACCCGAGGTGGGTCACAGCTGCTCAGCTGTGTCCGTGCCCACCACGGCCCATCCGTCCCTTCCCGTTGCCCGCAGCGAGGAGCTCGTCGGCGCGGCTGCTGGAGCAGACGGCCCGGCTCTGTGCCCTCAAGAACTCCATCGACACCCTGAAGGTGAGCAAGGGCCTTCCCCGGGCTGGGGCACTCGGTGGCACCCCCGGCCCAGCCCCGCAGACCGCCGGGCTGGGGTTGGTGGCACCTGGTGGCACTGAGGGGACAAGGTGCTGCCCGTTGCCATTCTCCTCCCTAAACAGTCGGGTTTGACCCCTCTGCCTTGTCCCCAGGGGTGGGTGAGGGGCTCTGGGGGGTGATGAGGGTCCCCATGGGGTGGATTTTGGGGTGACCTTGCCGTGGCTCCCCCCAGGACGACACACTGAGGGAGATGGTCCAGCAGCAGCCAGGCGCTGGCATCTCCACCACCTTCGGCACCTTCCCGTCCTCCTCCTTCCTGAAGGTGAGACCCCCATCCCGAGGGACCCCCAATCCCAAGGAGTCCCCATTCCTGAGGGAACCCTGATCCCAAAGGATCCCCCCACTCCTGAGGGACCCCCATTCCTGAGGCAACCCCGATTCCAAGGGACGCCACTCACAAGAAACCCCCATTCCTCAGGGCCCCTCAATCCCAAAGGACCCTCTTTCCTGAGGGAACCCCAATTCCGAGGAACCCCAATCCTAACAGACACCAGCCCCCCTATCCTGAGGGACCCCAATCCCAAGGGACCCCTGTTCCTGATCCCCAACCTCGAGGGCCCCCCTGTTCTGACAAACCCCAATCCCGAGGGACCCCCCCATTCCCAAGGGATCAGGTGGGTGAAGACCCCCGGCTCCAGCCCGCACCCCGTGACAGCCACCACCACATCCCACCTCCCCTCCCGGGGGTGCAGGGGGGTGTTGCGGGGTCCCATCTGAGCGGTCCCGGCTGTCCCCGCAGGCCAAGCAGGAGCAGGCGCAGGGCCCGGCGCTGTGCGGGCGGGTGACGATCCCGTGCGCGCCGGGCCACGGCCAGGCCCACCGGGTGCTGCTCACCCCCGACCTGCTCCAGCACCTCCGCCAGCACTTCGTCGCCTGAGCCACTCCCGAGGGACCCCCGCCCCCGCTGTCCCCCCCTTTGGGACTCTCCGCTTCCCCCCTACCCCGGCCCCACTCGCGGGTGGGAGCCGGAGCCGCTTCCCCCGGGGGGATCCGGGCCCCCCGCGCTGCTCTCGGACACTACAGACCCCCCCCCCCTCCCCCGGCCGGGACCCCCGTGGGGCCGGGGCTGCGGCCCCTCCGTGCTCCTGCCATCCAATAAAACTTCCCTGGACGTGCTTCCTGCGCCTGGAGCCGGCACCGGGGCGGGGACACTGCGGGGAACACGGGAGGGGACCGGGGGGAGCCCCGAGGGACACTGGGGAGCATGGAAGGGGACTGGGAGGGCACTGGGGGGGACCCCGGGCGTCCCAGCAGGGGCCAGGGAGGAGCGCTGGGGGGTCACGGAAGGGGAGCGGGGGTCACAGGAGGGATCCGGGAGGGGCACTGGGAGTCCCGGGAGAGGCACTGGGAGTCCCGGGAGGAGCGCGGGGGTCACAGAGAGCCCCGGGATGGAACCACGGGGACATTCGCAGATCCTGGGATGGCGCCGCGGGCGAGAGCTCTGGGAGACATTTGGGGGTCCCGGGTGGGAGCAGGGGGACACTTGGGGGGTGCTGGGGGTCCCGGAGGGGGCGCGGGGCCGGGCGGGGGTCCCGGAGGGGGCACGGGGGGACCCTCGGGGGCGGCGGCTCCCGCCACGTGCGGCCGCGCGCGCATCAAACCGCGCGGGAAGGGGCGGGGCTGGCGCGCGCGCGCGGCTCCCATTGGCTGGCGCGCAGGAAAAGGCGGGAGGAAACGCCCCGTTCCGTGTTCTGATTGGTAGGCGCCGCTGAGGGGCGGGGCCGAGCGCTCCTCTGTCTGATTGGCTGCTGGGCGGGTCCTTCGAGGGTAGCCCACGTTGATTGGCGGAGGGGGCGGCGCAGTGGGCGCTGATTGGTGGAGGCGGGAGGAACCGGGGTTCCGGCGGGGACACGGCGTCAGTTCCGGGCGGCGGCGGCGGCGGGAGGACGATGGTGAGTGAGGGACGGGCCGGGGCCGCATCCGACGCCATCGGTACTGGAGGGGGGCCCAGGAGCTCCTTCCGACCGCATCGGGACGGGCCGGGGCCTGAAGGAGGCCGGGGGAGCCGCATTGAGCCGGGCCGGGCGCTCCGGTGGGGCGGCGGGCGCGGGGATGGGCGGGAGCGCGGCCCTGGTGCCGCCCCCGGTGAGCGGAGCCCCCGGTGCCGCAGGTGCTGCTGCACGTGCTGTTCGAACATGCGGCCGGGTACGCGCTGTTCGCCGTGCGAGAGGTGGAGGAGATCGGCCTCCTGCTGCCGCAGGTACGGGACCGGCAACGGGGGGAGCGGAACAGCGGGAGCGGGGAGGAGCAGGATCGGGGCGGGGAGGTGGAAGGAGAAGAACAGGGACCGCAGAGGTGGGGGGGAAGCGGGGGGAAACCGGAATGGGAGCGGGGAGACGGGGGGCGAGCGGACCGCGGTGGGAGGGAAGCGGCGGGGAGGGCCCGGGGGCGCCGGGCGGGGCCGCACCGGGCTGGTGCCGCAGCCGGGGCTGTTCGCAGGGCTCGTTCCCCGTGCCCGGCCGTGACCGGAGCCCCCCGGCTCCGCCCCGATTCCCCCGCAGGTGGAGGAGAGCATCCTGACGCTGGGCAAGTTCCACAACATGGTGAAGCTCGTGGCGTTCTCGCCGTTCCGCTCGGCGCAGAGCGCGCTGGAGAACATGAACGCCGTGTCCGAGGGTGAGTGCGGGGCCGGGGCACCGGGACCCCCCTCCCGCGGGCACCTCCGGGCCGCCCTGACCCCTCGCTCTCCTGCAGGGGTCCTGCACGAGGACCTGCGGCTGCTGCTGGACACGGCGCTGCCCCCCAAGAGGAAGAAGGTGGTGCTGGGGGTGGGCGATGCCAAGATGGGCGCGGCCGTGCTGGAGGAGTTGGGGGTGCAGTGTCAGACCGGGGGCGTCGTGGCCGAGCTCATGCGCGGTGAGTGGGGACGGGGGGGGACGGGGGACACCTCGGGGGGGTCCTGGCTTGGTTGGGGTTCCATTGGGAGGGGTCAGGAGTTGGGGGATGCGGTGCCATTGTTGGTGTCCCTGGGGCTGCACGTGGTGACAGCTTAGTGTCCGTGTGTGTGTGTCTGTCCGTGTGTCTGTCCGTGTGTGTGTCCATGTGTGTGTGTCCATGTGTGTGTGTCCGTGTGTCCGTGTGTGTGTGTGTCCGTGTGTGTGTGTGTCCGTGTGTGTGTGTCCGTGTGTGTGTCCGTGTGTGTGTCCGTGTGTGTGTGTGTCCGTGTGTGTGTGTCCGTGTGTGTGTCCGTGTGTGTGTCCGTGTGTGTGTGTGTGTCCGTGTGTGTGTCCGTGTGTGTGTGTCCGTGTGTCCGTGTGTCTGTGTGTGTGTGTGTCCGTGTGTGTGTCCGTGTCCGTGTGTGTGTCCGTGTGTGTGTCCGTGTGTCTGTGTGTGTCCTTGTGTGTGTGTCCGTGTGTGTGTGTCCGTGTGTGTGTCCGTGTGTGTGTGTGTCCCCATGTGTGTGTCCCCATGTGTGTCCGTGTGTGTGTGTGTGTGTGTCCATCTGTGTGTGTGTCCATCTGTGTGTGTGTCCGTGTGTGTGTCCGTGTGTGTGTCCGTGTGTGTGTCCCCATGTGTGTGTCCATGTGTGTGTCCGTGTGTGTGTGTCCCCATGTGTGTCCGTGTGTGTGGGCAGCGCTGTCCCCGCACGGTGACCCCGTGTCCCTCCCTGCAGGGATCCGGCTGCACTTCCCGGCGCTGGTCCGAGGCCTCACGGCGCAGTCGGCGGCCAAGGCCCAGCTGGGGCTCGGCCACAGCTACTCCCGGGCCAAGGTGAAGTTCAACGTGCACCGGGTGGACAACATGATCATCCAGTCCATCAGCCTGCTGGACCAGCTGGACAAGGACATCAACACCTTCTCCATGCGCGTCCGGTCAGTCAGGACAAATTTGGGGGGGGGTTTAAGGGTTTTGGGGGTGTCCCCTCCCCATGCTTACCACAGACAGCCGCCAGCGCTCCGGCCGCCTGTACAGACCGGGGAGGGACAGCAGCTCCCCGAGGGCCACTGGCCAGGCCCTGGGGCCACGGCGTGGACCTGGGGGGACACATGGAACACAGAGGGGTGGCCTGGGGGGGACACGGGGCCGGGGACAGGGCTCGGGGGGGACACTCAGAGCTGTGGCTGACGCTGTCCTCGTTCCCACAGGGAGTGGTACGGGTATCACTTCCCAGAGCTGATCAAGATCGTCCCCGAGAACTCCATGTACTGCCGGGTGGCCAAATTCATCGGGAACCGCCGGGAGCTGAGCGAGGAGAGCCTGGAGGGGCTGGAGGAGATCGTCATGGACAGCGCCAAGGCCCAGGCCATCCTGGAGGCCTCCCGCTCCTCCATGGGTGAGGGGGGCTCTGAGGGGCTCCGGGGGGGGCCTGGCCACGTGGTCAGTGCCAGCACTCATCCCGTGCCACCCCCAGGGATGGACATCTCCCCGCTGGACCTCATCAACATCGAGAGCTTCTCCCGCCGCGTCATCTCGCTGTCCGAGTACCGCAAGGGGCTGCAGGAGTACCTGCGCTCCAAGATGAGCCAGGTGGCCCCCAGCCTGTCGGCCCTCATCGGGGAGGTGGTGAGTGCCCCCGGGGCCCCCCCGTCCCCTCCCCGGCCGCGGAGATGATGTCAGAGTGAATCTGTCAATCCACTGAGCCGTGCTGCTGACGCTTCCACTGCTGATCCCTGGCCTGGGGGTGGGCTCTGCGTGCCCTTGAGGGCTCCAGGGCCACCGGTGACCCCTGCCCCGTGCTGTCCCCCAGGTGGGCGCCCGCCTGATTTCCCACGCCGGCAGCCTGACCAACCTGGCCAAGTACCCGGCGTCGACGGTGCAGATCCTGGGCGCCGAGAAGGCGCTGTTCAGGTAACCGCGGCTGTGACGGGGTGGGGAGGGTCTGTCCGTGGGTGGGGGCTGCATTCAGGGCTCCTGACCCCTTTCCCTGGCCCCTGGCAGGGCGCTGAAGACGCGGGGAAACACCCCCAAGTACGGCCTCATCTTCCACTCCACCTTCATCGGGCGCGCGGCCGCCAAGAACAAGGGGCGGATCTCGCGCTACCTGGCCAACAAGTGCACGATCGCCTCGCGCATCGACTGCTTCTCAGGTGGGTTTTGGGGGCTCTCGGGGGGGGGGGGGTTTAGGGGGCACAGGCCTGGCCAGCATGGGCACGGTCACCTGGTGCTCGGTCGGGCACGGGGAGGGTGCTCGGGTGCCCTTCAGGGCCGCTCTGCCGTGATGGGAACATTTTTCGTCAACAGCATCTCACCCCGTGTGAATGGTGACTCCTCTGGGCTGAGCAGAGCACGGGGGGGACTCGGGGGGGGGTTTGGGGGGTGCAGGGTGGGTTCTGAGCCCCCCCTGTCCCCTCCCTGCAGAGGTCCCCACCAGCGTGTTCGGGGACAAGCTGCGGGAGCAGGTGGAGGAGCGCTTGGCCTTCTACGAGACCGGGGAGCCGCCCCGCAAGAACCTGGAGGTGATGAAGGAGGCCGTGGTGGAGGTGAGGAGGAAGAGGAGGCAGCAGGGACGCTGAGGGATGAAGAAGAGCGGTGAGGGTGATCAGTGGAGGCAGATGGAGGGATGGAGGGGAGGTGTGGGGGGAGATGAAGGTGGTGGCAAGGTGAAGAAGGGGAAGGAGGTGAGGTGCTGAGAGATGCAAACAATGGAGGTGTTGTGGCGATGAAGATGATGGAGGATGGTGGCGAAGGGGATGAAGATGAGGGTGAGGTGATGAAGGTGCTGTGGTGATGAAGATGATGAGGGTGAGGGCCCGTGTCGGAGGTGATGTCACTGTGCCATCCTGACCCGCTGTGGAGGCCAAAGACTGATTTAATGAGTCTGATCCGACCGGTGCTGGGGGTGGGCACAGACCCTGGGACCCTCCCCTCGCTCACGTGCCCCGTGTGTCCCCCCAGGCCAACGAGGTGGTGGCTGAGGTGAAGAGGAGGCAGGAGAAGAAGGAGAAGAAGAGGAAGAAGCGGGAGAAGCGGCGGCTGGAGGCCCTGGCGGCGGCCGCCGAGGAGGGGGCGGAAAACTCGGTGATGGAGACGGAGGTGAGGGGGAGGATGGGGTGAGACCCTCCTGGGGGGTTTTGGGGCTGCCTGGATCCTCCTGGGGCCAGGCGGGGTGTGGGGGGCAGAGCTGATGTGGGGCTCCCCACAGGAGAACGACGTGGGAGCCAAGAAGAAGAAGAAAAAGAAGCAGCAGCAGCAGCCGGAGGAGTCGGAAGTGGAGGCAGAGCCCGAGGAGAACGGGGTGGAGGAAGAGGAGGAGGAGGAGGAGGAGCCATTGCCCAAGAAGAAAAGGAAAATCACGGTGGAGGCCGAGCAGGAGGAGGAGGAGAAGAAGAAGAAAAAGAAGAAGAAGAAGAAGGCAGCGGCCCGGGACTCAGAGGAGGATTAGAGAGCGGGGCTGGAGCGGGAGCTCCCGCACACGGACAGACAGACGGACGGACGGGAGTGAGCAGCGGCCGAGTGCCCATCACTGCCGTGCCCCAGTGGCCACTCGGAACGTGGCACAGCCCCTCGTGGCCTGGGTGAGTCCCTCTGGCCACCAGCAGCCCCTGGACTGGACTGGACTGGACTGTGCCTTACACAGTGGAACTTCCAAGGCCCTGTCCCCTTCCCAGGGACCCAGGGCTGCCCGGGGCTGTCCCCTGGCCCTGTCCCCTTCCCGGGGGACCCAGGGCTGCCCGGGGCTGTCCCCTGGCCCTGTCCCCTTCCCAGGGACCCTGGGCTGCCCGGGGCTGTCCCCTGGCCCTGTCCCCTTCCCGGGGGACCCTGGGCTGCCCGGGGCTGTCCCCTGGCCCTGTCCCCTTCCTGGGGGACCCAGGGCTGTCCCCAGGCCGTGCCCCACCCCAGCCTGTGCAGTGCAGGGGAGAGGCCCCGCTCGGGGTGCCCGAACCCCAATAAAGGGCTGAGGTTGTTGCTGATCCCTCCTGTCCTGCTCCGTGGCAGGGGGTGGCCAGGCTGTCCCCACGGGGGTCACCCTGGCACCACAGCCTGCCCCGGGGCCCAGGGACACGACGGCAGCGCGGTCACGCCTGAGGCCACTGGAGGCCACTTTTATTGGAGTCGCCGGGGGAGGGGACGGGGTGAGGGACACTACACCTCCAGGGCAGCGATCACGGCCTGGGTGAAATCCATGGAGGTGGAGTAGCCCCCCATGTCCGCCGTGCGCACCTGCAAGGAGACGGGAGGTTAGGGAGCAGGAGGGGACCCTGGAACTGCGGGGTCCCCCCGCCCCAGGTGGGCCGTGGCACCGCGGGATCGGGCTCCCTGGAGCCCCCTGCGCCCCCCAAATGGTCCCTGTGCCTCAGCGAGGGGTTGATGGCCCCCTGTGCCAGCTTAGGGGCGCCCCAATGTCCGGTTTGGGCTCTGCTTTTAGCACTGCCCCCCCCTCCCCAGTTTAGAGCAGCCCCAGCCCCCCCAAAGCCGTGAGGTCCCCCCAGGGCAGGGCAGGGCTGCAGGGAAGCGTTGGACCCTTTATTAGCAAAGCAGGATACAGAGCACGGCGCGGTGACAGCCCCACGGCCCCGGGGTGGCACCAGGCCTGGTCCCACGGGGCCACAGGGTTATGGGGTCACCTCCCAGGTGCAGCTCAGAGCGCTGGGAAACCCAAATTCCCCCAGTTGGGGGGGCACAGAGTGCAGCTCCCCACCCTGTCCCAGGTCCGGAATGGCCCAGGGCCACCCCGTGCCTGGAACTGTCCCCGCATGGGGACCCTGTGCCAGCAGCTGCCAAGGGGGTGGAGGGTGGGGGATGTGACCCTGCTTATTGCTAAAAGCTGGATGGGATGGGTCCCACGGGAATGGGAGTCCCACGGGAATGGGGTCCCACAGTCACGCTGGTCCCATGGTCATCAGGATCCCACAACCACACTGGTCCCACGGTCACAGGGATCCCATGGGAATGGGGTCCCAGAGTCACAGGGATCCCACAGTCATAGGGATCCCATGGGAATGGGGTCCTACAGTCATAGGGATCCCATGGGAATAAGGTCCCAGAGTCATAAGGATCCCATTGGAATGGGGGTCCCACGGTCACAGGGATCCCACAATCCCATTGGTCCCACAGGAATGATTATCCAGCCGCAGGGATCCCATGGGAATGGGGTCCCACGGTCAGAAGGATCCCACGGGAATGGGGTCCCACAGCCACGGTGGTCCCAACAGGAGCTGCCTATGAGTTTGGGGCACTGCCCCGTCCCCCCCAGGCCACCCCAGTGAACCCCAAAATCCGAACTGGCCGCCTCCACGGAGCAACCCCCGCCGGGGAATGGGGTGGGGGAAAAAGGATTCCTGGAGTTATGGGGCCTCCCTCCTCCCTGGGGGGCACTGGGGGGGCAGGGAGGGGGTTTGGGGAGGGGGCCGAGGCGCTGGGGGAGCTGCCGGGGGTCCTAAGCCCCATAGTGGGGGTGCAGGTTGTCAATGACGGACTTGACGAAGTCAGAAGTGGTGGAGTAACCGCCCAAATCCCGAGTCCGGACCTGCAAATCCAACACAGGGAGGGGGAGAAACGGGGAAAGGCCGCGGTGAACGGAGGGAATCGGCTGGGAGGGGACAGGACAGGAGAGAGAGAGAGAGAGAGAGCGGCCACCCTTCATCGCCCTGCCAGGACCTGCAGTGACGAGGGGGCTGTGGAACATCCCCTGAGCTCCCTGCCAGGATCTGGGGTGAGGATGGGGCTGTGGAACACCCCCTGAGCTCCCTGCCAGGATCTGGGGTGAGGATGGGGCTGTGGAACATCCCCTGAGCTCCCTGCCAGGACCTGCGGTGAGGATGGGGCTGTGGAACATCCCCTGAGCTCCCTGCCAGGACCTGCAGTGAGGATGGGGCTGTGGAACATCCTCTGAGCTCCCTGCCAGGACCTGCGGTGAGGATGGGGCTGTGGAACATCCCCTGAGCTCCCTGCCAGGATCTGGGGTGGGTAATGGGGCCATGGAAAGGTCCCTGAATGTCCTGCCAGGACCCAGGTGGGGACAGGGCTGTGCCAGAAGTCCCTCCCTCACCAGGATGTCACCACAGGGGCTGGATGTGGCTGTGGGGCCGGGATTCCAGCTGGAAAGAGGAGAGGAGCTGGAATCCCGGCTAAAGAGAGGAGAGGAGCTGGAATCCCGGCTGGAGAGAGGAGAGGAGCTGGGATTCCAGCTGGAGAGAGGAGAGGAGCCGGAATCCCGGCTGGAGAGAGGAGAGGAGCTGGAATTCCAGCTGGAGAGAGGAGAGGAGCCGGAATCCCGGCTGGAGAGAGGAGCCGGAGCCTCGCGAGGACGCGGCCCCGGCAGCACCAGCCCTACCCATCGCCCCGCACTCACTTTGCCACCTTTGATCACCTTCTTCACCGCGTCCGAGATCATGTTGGAGTGGTATTCCAGGCTGGAAAAGAGCGGGAAGCACGGGATGAGCCCCTCAGAACCCCCCCAAACCCCCTCCCTCGCAGCCCAGCACGTACTTGAGGTGCCGCAGCATGTTGGAGGCCGACAGCAGCATGGCCGTGGGGTTGGCGATGTTCCTGCCCACGGCCTGGGCGAAGGGGTGCCGGGCTCCCTGCGGGACACAGGGCACGGTGACGGGATCATCCCACTCTCCCAGCCTTGGGAATTCCCCGCTGGGATCGCCCTCCTCCTCACCAGCTCGAACACGGCGTACTCGGCGCTGTAGCTCTCGCCGGGCACGACGCCGGCGCCGCCCACCAGCCCCGCGGCCAAGTTGTCCACGATGTTCCCGTAGAGGTTGGGCATCACCAGGACGTCGAACTGGTAGGGATTCTGCACCAGCTGGCATGGGAATGGGAATGGGGCAGGTGAGGCCGGGAACACCCGGGGGAAGCTCAAGCCCACACCGGGACAGGGAGCAGAGCCCAGGTGTGGTGGGGCTGGAGGAGCTCCAAGGTGTCTCCGATGCGAATCGTTCCCCGCTTGGCACAACTGCCTGGAGCAGCAGCGATGGGATATGGGGTTTTTAGGGATGCAAAGGGCAGTTTTTAGGGATATGAACACGCCCAGCCCCAGTGAGGCTGCAGGAAGCCAGGTCACCAAGGCAGGTGAGCGGCAGAACCCGCCCGTGGCCAAACCCCCCCCCCCAAATTCCCCCCAGGAGGAGCGCTGGGAGCAACACTGGGATGGCCCCGGAGCCACGGGGTGTGCAGGGCCAGCTGAGACCGAGCTGGGAATACTGGGAATGCTGGGAATGCTCCTGCCTGGCACAGGCCCAACCCTGGCACCAGGCGTGGCCGGCTTTGGAGGTTCCAGCTCCTCAGGGTGGGAAGGGAGCAGGGATGGGGCCACACCCACGGGTGTCCCGTGGCTCACCTGCATGCAGCAGTTGTCGATGATCATGGTGTCGAATTGGATCTTGGGGTACAGCTTGGCCACCTCCTTGCAGCACTGCAGGAACAGCCCATCCCCCAGCTTCCTGCGGCAGGAACACCGGGAAGGGTCGGCGGGAGAGCAGGGGAATCCTAAAGGCTGGAACTGGGATCTGGAACATCCCTTGGGGCTCCTCATCCTGCTTTTCCCCCCCTCTCCCTGATGAGGAAGGGGTTTGTTCCAGGTGGGAGGAGCAGGAGGAGCTGTCTGGGTGCCCCCATCGGTGCTGACTCCAGAGCTGGGGAGCTCGGGATTCTGCAGGATTGACCCCAAGCCAGTGATCCCACAATCCATGGGGAGGGGTGACAGGGTTGTTAGGGAGAGGCTGCGCTGGGAATATCTGGACACTGGGTTATCAATAACTCTGATCAGCAGCAGCCCCCGGGGGGGCAGAGTCCTGCTCACTCCTGGCAGCAGAGAGAGGGAAAACCTCCAATCCCAGGGAAATCCTGCTCTCCCTCACCCAGCCCGGCACGGAGCAGGATCCCAGAGTCATGGAATGGTTCAAAGTTTATGGATCCCATGGGCAGGGACACCTCCCACTGTCCCAGGGTGCTCCAACCTGCCCTTGGGCACTGCCAGGGGATCCAGGGGCAGCCCCCAGCTGCTCTGGCAATTCCAGCCCAGCCCCTCCCCACCCTCCCAGCTGGGAATTCCTTCCCAACATCCCACCCCCCAACCTGAAGCCATTGCCCCTTCTCCTGCCACTCCAGGCCGTGTCCCAAGTCCCTCCCAGGTGTCCTGGAGCCCCTCTGGGCACTGGCAGGTGCCAGCCCCTCGCTGAGGTCACACCGCTCTCTAGAGAAGGCGATGTGGGCAGTGCCGAGGGCCGGTCCCTGGGGGCACAGGGGGGGACAGGAGGGGACAGGGGGGGACAGGGGGGGACAGGGACACTCACATGATGTTGGCCTTGTGCACAGCTGTGACCTTGGCCCGGCCCTTCTTGGTGGCGTAGTCGAAGGCGAACTTGGCGATGCGCTGGGACTTGGCCCTGGTGATGATCTTCAGGCACTCGATCACCCCCCTGACGCTCTGGGGGGGTCAGGGTGGGGGTCACACACCCGGCACGGCCACCCCAGCGTGTCCCCAGCACCCCTCCTGCCTTGGGGTCTGTTTGTCTCCCTGTGCTGAGCGCCGGAATTGTATTTATGATCTGCTGTGTGTGTAATTCTTACACGTATTTGTAGTTATTGTTAATTATTCTTGCCATCAGTGGTTTTCCAATTAAATACTTCTTATTGAATTTTGTTTCAGTTATTAAATTGTTCTGATCTCGACCCAGGTTTGCCTTTTCTTTCCTGTTCTCCTCCTCACAGGGAAGTGGGAGGACCCCAGGAGAAGGGGGGTGCTGTGGGGTTAATCCAGGACAACATCCATGTCCCTCTGTCCCTTTTTCCAGGCATCATCCCCCCTGCAGCCACCCCAATCCTCACTGGAGCTGTGTCCTCATCCCTAAGTACTCCCCCAACTCCATTGCTCCAGGCAGGTCCACAGCGTGCTGAGCAGGGAATCAGGGAATAGTTTGGGTTGGAGAGACCTCAGAGCTCATCCCATTCCAGCCAGGGACACCTCCCACTGTCCCAGGTGGATCCAAGCCCCAGTGTCCAGCCTGGCCTTGGACATTCCCAGGGATCCAGGGGCAGCCCCAGCTGCTCTGGCAATTCCAGCCCAGCCCCTCCCCACCCTCCCAGCCAGCAATTCCTTCCCAACATCCCAGCCCAAGCTCCCCTTTCCCACTGGGAAGCCATTCCCTGCCTCCTGGCCCTCCAGCCCTTGGCCCCAGTCCCTCTGCAGCTCTCCTGGAGCCCCTTTAGGCCCTGCAAGGGGCTCCCAGCTCTCCCTGGCTCCTTCCCTTCTCCAGGGCAACATTCCCAGCTCTCCCAGCCTGATCCAGAGGGGCTCCACAATCCTGGAATGCTTTGGGTGGGAAAGGACCTGGAATCCCATCCCACTCCATCCGTGGCAGGGACACCTCCCTCTATCCCAGCTGGATCCAAGCCCCAGTGTCCAACCTGGCCTTGGGACATTCCCAGGGATCCAGGGGCAGCCCCAGCTGCTCTGGCAATTCCATTCCCAGCAATTCCATTCCCAACATCCCACCCCAAGCTCCCCTTTCCCACTGGGAAGCCATTCCCTGCCTCCTGTCCCAAATCCCTTATCCCAAATCCCTTATCCCAAATCCCTCTGCAGCTCTCCCGGAGTCCCTTTAGGGACTCTGAGGATCCCCTGGAGTTCTCCCTTCTCCAGGAGAACATTCCCAGCTCTCCCAGGCTGTCTCCATGGCCGAGGGCTGTCCGTACCTCGTGCTCCAGGGAGCTGTACTCGCCCTCCGTCTGCTCCCGGATGATCACCAGGTCCAGGTTGTTGTGCCGGGTCTGGTATCCCGGGAGACTCTTCACGTGCACCACGTTGGCAAACAGGTCCAGCTTCCTCCTGGGAAGGGGCAGCGGGGTGGGCTCACGGCTGGGGCCACCCTCACCCCCCTCTCCAGGACCCCACGGTGAGCAGGGGCAGCTCCTGACCACGGATGGTCCCTCAGGAATGTTGTTTCCCAAGCTGCACAGAATCCCGCAGGAACTCTGCCTCCCAATAACTCTTTAATTAATAATTAATGATTTTTTTTTTCCCAGAGACTCTTCCCTACAAGTCCCCGGGACCACCCCCCTCTCCAGGATCCCACTGAACGGGGAGAGCTCACGATGGTCCCTCGGGAATTTTCTTTCCCAGCCCACACGCGCTCCCTCGGGATTTTCCTCTTCCCCCATAACTCATTAGTGATTAATTAATTAATTTTCCCGGCGCCTGGCAGGTGAGTGGGGCCCTCCCTCACCTGAGCCTCATGTCATAGGATGCCAGGTCTCCCTTGTACTCCATGGGCGTGTGGATCTTCCCTGCAGGACACGGAGCGGGATGAGGACACGGGGGAGTATTCCCAAAATCCCACACCAACCTCCCCTGGCCCAGCCCGAGGCCGCTCCCTCTCCTCCTGTCCCTGTTCCCTGCGAGCAGATCCCGACTCCCACCTGGCTCCAAGATTTCAGGGACTTGTGCAGAGCCACAAGGTCCCTCCTGATCCCGCTTTTCTCCAGGCTGAGCCCCTTTCCCAGCTCCCTCAGCCTCTCCCAGTGCTCCAGACCCTTTCCCAGTTCCCTCAGCCCCTCCAGGAGCTCCAGACCCTTTCCCAGCTCCCTCAGCCTCTCCTGCAGCTCCAGACCCTTTCCCAGCTCCCTCAGCCTCTCCTGCAGCTCCAGACCCTTTCCCAGCTCCCTCAGCCTGTCCTGCAGTTCCAGACCCTTTCCCAGCTCCCTCAGCCTCTCCTGCAGCTCCAGACCCTTTCCCAGCTCCCTCAGCCTCTCCTGCAGCTCCAGACCCTTTCCCAGCTCCCTCAGCCTCTCCCAGTGCTCCAAACCCTTTCCCAGCTCCCTCAGCCTGTCCTGCAGCTCCAGACCCTTTCCAGCTCCCTCAGCTGCTCCAAACCCTTTCCCAGCTCCCTCAGCCTCTCCTGCAGCTCCAGCCCCTTTCCCAGCTCCTTCCCCAGGGTTCCAGGTGTGACCTCCCCACAAGGACAAGGCCAAGGCCACACTCCTCCGGCCTCTCCTCACCGATGAGGGCGACCTTGCTCTCCTTCATGGAATCCACGACCCGATCCAGCTTCTCCTCGGACGCCGTGTTCTGCACCTCGCTCAGGTGGTGCTCGTCAAAGACCACGGGGACGCCGCCGGCCTGCGACGGGGACAGAGGCGCCCGGTGTCACCCGGGGAGCCTCGGGGACACCGACGGGGACACAGAGCCCTGGACCAGCCAGGGCCCTGCTCGGGGAGAGGAGGGAAGCACCACGGTCGGACCTCTGGGTCCCTTTGGTCCCGAAGGAGTGGTGATAAAATCACGGAATATCGAGGTTGGGAAAGCTCGCCGAGGCCTCGCCAGCAGTGCCCAGGCCACCAGTGGGGATGTCCCCAAGTGCCACCAACACAGGGCTGCTAAATCCCTCCAGGGATGGGGATTCCCTGTTTTTCCAGGAGGAATTTTCTCCATGTCCAACTTAAATCCCTCCAGGGATGGGGACTCCCCCCCATCCTTTTCCAGGAGGAATTTTCCCAATATCCAAGACAAATCTCTCCAGGAGCGGGGACTCCCCCTCTGCCTGTGGGCAGCACCAGTGGGGACAGAGGGCACAGGGACACACGGGGACACTCAGGGACACACAGGGACACTCGGGGACACACAGACACTGGGGGACACACAGGGACACACAGGGACACTCGGGGACACACAGACACCTGGGGACACTCAGGGACACACAGGAACACACAAGGACACACAGACACCTGGGGACACACAGGGACACACAGGGACACTCGGGGACACACAGACACCTGGGGACACTCAGGGACACACAGGAACACACAAGGACACACAGACACCTGGGGACACTCAGGGACACACAGACACGTGGGGACACTCAGGGACACACAGACACTCAGGGACACACAGGGACACTTGGGGACACTCAGGGACACTTGGGGACACTCAGGGACACACAGACACCTGGGGACACACAGGGACACTCAGGGACACTCGGGGACACACAGGGACACACAGGGACACACAGACACTCAGGGACACTCAGGGACACTTGGGGACACTCAGGGACACACAGACACCTGGGGACACACAGGGACACTCAGGGACACTCGGGGACACTCGGGGACACTCGGGGACACTCAGGGACACACAGACACCTGGGGACACACAGGGACACTGGGGGACACACAGACACGTGGGGACACACAGGGACACTCAGGGACACACAGGGACACCTGGGGACACTCAGGGACACCTGGGGACACTTGGGGACACTCGGGGACACACAGACACCTGGGGACACTCAGGGACACTGAGGGACACACAGACACCTGGGGACACTGAGGGACACACAGGGACACACAGACACCTGCAGACACTCAGGGACACTTGGGAACACTCAGGGACACAGCGACACTCAGGGACACTTGGGGACACACAGGGACACTCAGGGACACCTGGGGACACTTGGGGACACCTGGGGACACACAGGGACACTCAGGGACTCTCGGGGACACTGGGGGAAACTCAGGGACACTCGGGAACACTCGGGAACACTCAGGGACACACAGACACCTGGGGACACTCAGGGACACCCATGGACACTTGGGGACATTCAGGGACAGCTGCTGCTCGTGTCCCCAGGACGTGGCCGTACCTTGAAGACCTCCTTGACCGCGTGCATGAGCTCGGGCCCCACGCCATCCCCCGGCAGCATCGTCACCTGGAACGTGCCCTCGGCCTTGGCATTGTGGGACTGCGGGGAGCCGGCGGGGTCAGGGCGGCCTCACCCCAAAGGCCAGCCCCAAACCGGACCCCCCATCCCCACCCCGAGCTGGGGGAGGGCGCCTGAGGAACGCCCACACCCACGGGGACACGGGACTCATCCCCAGTGCCACATCCATAGGGTGGGGAAATCCCTCCGGGCACGGGGACTCCACCACTGCCCTTTCCAGGAGGAAAATTCCCAATATCCCACCTGGCACAGCTTGAGCTGTTCCCAAACCACCCCCAACCCGGCTGCCCCCTCCTGTCAGGGACTTGTGCAGAGCCACAAGGTCCCCCTGAGCCTCCTTTGCTCCAGGCTGAGCCCCTTTCCCAGCTCCCTCAACTGCTCCAGACCCTTTCCCAGCTCCCTCAGCCTCTCCTGCAGCTCCAGACCCTTTCCCAGCTCCCTCAGCCTCTCCTGCAGCTCCAGACCCTTTCCCAGCTCCCTCAGCCTCTCCTGCAGCTCCAGACCCTTTCCCAGCTCCCTCAGCCTCTCCTGCAGCTCCAGACCCTTTCCCAGCTCCCTCAGCTTCTCCTGCAGCTCCAGACCCTTTCCCAGCTCCATCAGCTGCTCCAGACCCTTTCCCAGCTCCCTCAGCCCCTCCTGCAGCTCCAGACCCTTTCCCAGCTCCCTCAGCTGCTCCAGACCCTTTCCCAGCTCCCTCAGCCTCTCCTGCAGCTCCAGACCCTTCCCTGGACACGCTCCAGCCCCTCCAAGTCTTGTCCTGAGGGGCCCAAACCCACCCCAGGATTGGGGACGTGACCCCTCCCTCCCCTCCCCACACCCAGTCCCTGTCCCGAGGCCACCCCGGGGTGCCCCCGGCCCTGAGCACACCCGACACCACGGAGAGACCTTTCCCTCACTCAGCACCTCCAGAAATAACCTCTCCCTCTGCCCAGCGGAATTCCTGCCAGCTCCCAGCCCAGCCCAGCCTTCCTCAATTCCCTCGTTCCTCCTCCCTGCCCTCAGGATCTCAGGGAATTCTGCCAAAGCCCATTTTTGTGGCCCAGACCACCGAAGAGCCTCGCTGATCCTTCCTGGGATGTTCCCTTTTTCCCCCCTTCCACGGCTGCTTCCTACTACAACACCCTCCTCCCACCGATCCTGCCTTGCTCAGGCCGGAATTCCCTGCTGGGAGCTGGTTCCAGCATGGATCTCACCCATCCAGCCTCGGGGATCCACAGGGGATTCCCCCCCAATACCAGGAGCCAGGCAAGAGAGACTCCAGAATTCCAGTGGGAAGGGGGAAAGGAAAGCTGAGAATCCCCAACTGGGAGCTTGAATATCCCGGAATCAAATTTCCAGGGCACAAACTGGGGCTCCTGGGCAGTGATTAAATATCAGCAGGCAAAGGCGAGGGAAGGGCAGCGCTAGGCCTGGCTCAAGGTCACGCAGACATTTGGGGCCGAGCCCATCCCTCAGCATCCTCAGCAATATTCCACATGGAATCAGGGAATCTTCCCGCTAGGAAAAACCTCCAAGACCCCCCCCCAGCACTGCCCAGGCCACCACTGACCCGTGTCCCCAAGTGCCACATCCACAGGGCTGGTAAATCCCCACAGGGATGGGGACTCCACCACTGCCAGGCTTGGACAGCCCTTCCCAGGAGGAATTTTCCCGATATCCCAACCCCTGGCCCAGCCTGAGGCTGTTCCCTCTCCTCCTGTCCCTGTTCCCTGGGAGCAGAGCCCGACCCCCCCCGGCTGCCCCCTCCTGTCAGGGACTTGTGCAGAGCCACAAGGCCCCCCCCGATCCCCCTTTTTCCCCCCCCAATTCCTCCCTCAGCCCCTCCTCACCTTGGCCTGCGCTTGCTGCAGGAGGGCGGCCGAGGTTCCCAGACCCCTCCACACCCCGAGGCTCTGGGCGCGGAGGAGGCCCTGGGGGTGCCAGAGGTCAGAAAGCCCCGTCAGGGGGTGCCCCCCCACCCCCCAAAATCCTCCCCCACTCCACGTTGCTCCCAGCCCAAAGTAACCCCCGGGCCAGCCTGGCCCTGCAGCCCCCCTCAGTGTCTCCCCAAAATGACCCCCCTCACACCCAGCCCGAACCGGCCACCCCCGAACTGACACCCCCCAGCCCTGACCGCACACCCTGCCCCACACTGACCCCCCCCCCGAGCCCTCCCAGCCCTCACGGACACCCCCAGCCCAGCCCGACCCCTCACGCCTCACTCGGGGGGAGCCCCAGTGAAGGATAAGGTCAGACCCCGTTTGACCCCTCCCGCCCCCCCCGGACCCTGCGCGGCGCCCCCAGCCCGACCGTTCACCCCTCAGCGGCCTCCCCCTTCATTCTGCCCCCTCAGACCCCATCGCTGAGCCCCTTCTCCCCTCACGGCCCTCACTCCCGCCCCCCCCCCCTCACCGCCGCCGCCGCCCGGCCCGCGCTGAGCGCCGCCATCTTTGCGGCCCCACAATGCACCGCGCCCGCGGCGCGCGCGGGGGCACGTGACGCCGGAGGGGGCGGGGCCGAGCGGCCCCTGCGGCGCCCCCTGGCGGGCGGGGGAGGCAGCGCGGGGACGGGACCTCCCCTCCCCTCCCCCCCCCCCAAAATGTCCCCCCAAATGTCCTCCCCCCAAGTGACCCTTGGGGACACCCAGCGACCTCCCCTTCCAGCCTCCCCAGGCACCCCTCCTGGGCCCCAGCGTCCCCTCTGAGTGTCCCCACCAAGGACTCGTTTGAGGGTCCCAGAGACCCCCGCAGTGTCCCCCCACTGTCCCCTCAAGTGACCCTTGGGGACACCCAGCGACCTCCCCTTCCAAACCTCCCCAGGATCTGCTCCAGAAACCCCTCCAGGACCCCTGCGAAGGCCCCCCAGGACCTGTTTTGAGTGTCACAACATCCCCTCAATGTCCAGCCAACGCCCCTTGGGGCCACCCAGCGACCTCCCCTTCCAAACCTCCCCAGGACCTGCTCCAGGCCCCTGGAACCGCCCCAGAACCCCCCCCTGTGCCCCCTGACCGTCCCCTGCCACCCCCTCCGGGTGCCCCCCGAGCCCCCACAGCCCTCCCTGGGCACACAGCACATGGAGCTCTTCTCTTTATTGGACCACAAGGGACAGGTCCCCCGTGTCCCCCGCGGGGTGCCGGTGCCACCTCCGGCAGCCGGCGAGGACAAAGCCGGGCTGGGAGCGGCTTCCAGAGGACACGGACACCCCCTGTCCCCTGCCAGCCGTGTCAGGGGTAGGGTGAGGGTTAGGGAGGGGGGCTGGGGGTGTCCCTGGGGGCTGGACCCCCCCCTCCGGCATCGGGGTCACTTCTTGAGGAGCTGTGCCCGGGCCCGGTTGAGCTTCTCGGCCACGGCGCCGTCGGTGCCGGCCGAGCACCGCGACAGCACCAGGTTCATCTCGGCCTCGTTCTTGCGCTCGATGGCTGCGTCGGCCGCCTGCTCCAGATCCCTGGGGAACGCCGGGAAGTGGGGGACAGGACAGGGATGGGACAGGGATGGGACAGGGATGGGACAGGGACGGGACGGGGACGGGGACGGGGAGGGGACGGGGACGGGGATGGGGACGGGGATGGGGACGGGGACAGGGACAGGGACAGGGATGGGACAGGGACAGGGAGAGGGACAGGGATGGGACAGGGACAGGGACAGGGACAGGGACAGGGATGGGGACAGGGACGGGGACAGGGAGGGGACAGGGACGGGACAGGGACAGGGACAGGGACAGGGACAGGGATGGGACAGGGATGGGGACAGGGATGGGGACAGGGGCAGGGACAGGGACAGGGACGGGACAGGGACAGGGACAGGGACATGGACAGGGACAGGGACAGGGACAGGGATGGGACAGGGACAGGGACAGGGAGGGGACAGGGATGGGACAGGGATAGGGATGGGACAGGGACAGGGACAGGGACAGGGATGGGACAGGGATAGGGACAGGGACAGGACATGGACAGGGACAGGGACAGGGACAGGGACAGGGACGGGACAGAGACAGGGACAGGGACGGGGACAGGACAAGGATGGGACAGGGACGGGGACGGGGACGGGGACGGGGACGGGGACAGGGACAGGGACGGGGACAGGACAGGGACGGGACAGGGACGGGACAGGGACGGGGACAGGACAGGGACAGGGACGGGGACGGGACAGGGACAGGGGACAGGGACAGGACAGGGACAGGGATGGGGACAGGGACAGGGACAGGACAGGGACAGGGACAGGGACAGGGACGGGGACGGGGACGGGGACGGGACAGGGACGGGACAGGGGCAGGGGCAGGGACAGGGATAGGGACAGGGACAGGGACAGGGACAGGACAAGGACAGGGACAGGGACAGGGACAGGGACAGGGACAGGGACGGGGACAGGGATGGGACAGGGATGGGGACGGGGACGGGGACGGGGACAGGACAGGGACAGGGATGGGACAGGGACGGGGACAGGGACAGGGATAGGGACAGGGATAGGACAGGGACGGGGACAGGGACAGGGATGGGACAGGGACAGGGGCAGGGACAGGGACAGGGATGGGACAGGGATGGGACAGGGACGGGACGGGGACGGGGACGGGGAGGGGACGGGGACGGGGATGGGGACGGGGATGGGGACGGGGACAGGGACAGGGACAGGGATGGGACAGGGACAGGGAGAGGGACAGGGATGGGACAGGGACAGGGAGAGGGACAGGGATGGGGACAGGGACGGGGACAGGACAGGGACAGGACAGGGACGGGACGGGGATGGGGACGGGGACAGGGACAGGGGCAGGGACAGGGACGGGACAGGGATGGGACAGGGACAGGGACGGGACAGGGACGGGGACGGGGACGGGGACGGGACGGGACAGGGATGGGGACAGGGACAGGGACAGGGACAGGGATGGGGACAGGGACAGGGACGGGACAGGGACGGGACAGGGACGGGGACGGGGACGGAGACAGGACAGGGATGGGACAGGGACAGGGACAGGGACAGGACAGGGACAGGGAGGGGACAGGGAGGGGACAGGGACGGGACAGGGACAGGGACAGGGACAGGGACAGGGATGGGACAGGGATGGGGACAGGGATGGGGACAGGGGCAGGGACAGGGACAGGGACGGGACAGGGACAGGGACAGGGACATGGACAGGGACAGGGACAGGGACAGGGATGGGACAGGGACAGGGACAGGGAGGGGACAGGGATGGGACAGGGATAGGGATGGGACAGGGACAGGGACAGGGACAGGGATGGGACAGGGATAGGGACAGGGACAGGACATGGACAGGGACAGGGACAGGGACAGGGACAGGGACGGGACAGAGACAGGGACAGGGACGGGGACAGGACAAGGATGGGACAGGGACGGGGACGGGGACGGGGACGGGGACGGGGACAGGGACAGGGACGGGGACAGGACAGGGACGGGACAGGGACGGGACAGGGACGGGGACAGGACAGGGACAGGGACGGGGACGGGACAGGGACAGGGGACAGGGACAGGACAGGGACAGGGATGGGGACAGGGACAGGGACAGGACAGGGACAGGGACAGGGACAGGGACGGGGACGGGGACGGGGACGGGACAGGGACGGGACAGGGGCAGGGGCAGGGACAGGGATAGGGACAGGGACAGGGACAGGGACAGGACAAGGACAGGGACAGGGACAGGGACAGGGACAGGGACAGGGACGGGGACAGGGATGGGACAGGGATGGGGACGGGGACGGGGACGGGGACAGGACAGGGACAGGGATGGGACAGGGACGGGGACAGGGACAGGGATAGGGACAGGGATAGGACAGGGACGGGGACAGGGACAGGGATGGGACAGGGACAGGGGCAGGGACAGGGACAGGGATGGGACAGGGACGGGGACAGGGACAGGGATGGGACAGGGACAGGGGCAGGGACAGGGACAGGGATGGGGACAGGGACGGGACAGGGATGGGACAGGACAGGGACAGGGACAGGGACAGGGACTGGGACAGGGACAGGGACAGGGACAGGGACAGGACAGGGGCAGGGGCAGGGGCAGGGACAGGGACGGAACAGGGACAGGGACAGGACAAGGACAGGACAGGGACAAGGACAGGACAGGGACAAGGACAGCACAAGGAGCACCCCCAGCCCTCCCCCATCACCATCCCAGCGCTTCCCTGGAAGTGCCAACCCCGGTGCCCCGGCACCTTCCCGGGGGTCTCCAGCGCCCCAAATCCCTGCTCCTGGCGCACGGGGAATCGCAGCCGTGCGTTCCCACATCCCGGCAGCCCCCGAGGGGTCTCTCACCCCACGAGGACGAAGGCCTTGACGCGCTGCTCGGGGGGCACGCGGGGCGCGTACTTCTTGGCCTCGTAGCGGTTGTGGTGCTTCACGGCCACCTCCACGAAGGGCTGGGGGCGGCACGAGGGGCAGGGCAGAGGTGAGGAAGGGCACGGGAGGAAGGGGAGGGGAGGGTGGGAGGGATGGAGAGGGGAGGAGGAGGATGGGAAGGCTGGAATGGGGAGGAAAAGGATGAAAGGGCTGGAGAGGGGAGGAAGAGGATGGGAGAGTGGGAATGGGGAGGAAAAGGATGAAAGGGCTGGAGAGGGGAGGAAGAGGATGGGAGAGATGGAGGGGGAGGAAAAGGATGAAAGGGCTGGAGAGGGGAGGAAGAAGATGGGAAGGCAAGGACGGGATGGTTGGAGAAGGAGGAAGAGGATGGGAGGGATGAAGGAGGGAGGAAGAGGATGAGAGGGCTGGAATGGGGAGGAAGAGGGTGGAAAGGATGGAGAGGGGAGGAAGAGGATGGGAGGGCTGGAGAGGGGAGAAAGAAGATGGGAAGGCAAGGATAGGACAGCTGGAGAAGGAGGAAGTGGATGGGAGAGATGGAGTGGGGAGGAAGAGGATGGAAGGGCTGGAGAGGGGAGGAAGAGAATGGGAGGGTTGGAGTGGGGAAGGAAGAGGATGGCAGAGCTGGAATGGGGAAGAAGAGGATGGGAGGGATGGAGAGGGGAGGAAGAAGATGGGAAGGCAAGGATGGGATGGCTGGAGAAGGAGGAAGAGGATGGGAGTGATGGAGAGAAGAGGAAGAGGATGGGAGGGCTGGAATGGGGAGGAAGAGGAGGAGAGGAAGAGGATGAAAGGGCTGGAGAGGGGAGGAAGAGGATGGGAAGGCAAGGATGGGACAGCTGGAGAAGGAGGAAGAGGATGGGAGGGCTGGAGAGGAGAGGAAGAGGAGGGGAGGAAGAGGATGGAAGGGCTGCAATGGGGAGGAGGGGGATGGGAGGGCTGGAATGGGGAGGAAGGGGATGGGAGGGCTGGAATGGGGAAGAGGGGGATGGGAGGGCTGGAATGGGGAGGAGGGGGATGAGAGGGCTGGAATGGGAAGGAAGAGGATGGAAGGGCTGGAATGGGGAGGAAGAGGATGGAAGGGCTGGAATGGGGAGGAAGGGGATGAGAGGGCTGGAATGGGGAAGAAGAGGATGGAAGGGCTGGAATGGGGAGGAAGGGGATGGAAGGGCTGGAATGGGGAGGAAGGGGATGGGAGGATGACGAGGGGGAGGCCGATGCCCCCTCAGCAGCACAGCCTCTCACCAGGTACCCGATGGGCGACTTCTTGCTCTTGGAGAACTTCTCCATCTCCTCCCAGTCGCCGCGGGTGGCCAGGGCGCTGATCTTCAGCCACCAGTACCTGGGCACAGCGGTCAGCGGGGTCCCTGGAGCCACCCACGGCCCTGGAGCCCAGCCCAGAGCCCATCCCCACCTCTTGTCCGGGATCCTGAAGTCCCGGTAGAGCTGCTCCGCGCGCTTGTGGTGCCCGTCCAGGATGAGGGTGGAGACGGTGTCGTGCAGGGACAGGTCCAGGTAGGGCTTGTCCAGCTCCTCCTGCAGGTGCCGCTGCAGCCGCAGCAGCTTGATCTGCTCCTCCGTGGCCTGGGACACGGCACCACCTCGGGGGTCCCCGGCCCAGCCTCGATGTCCCCCAGCCCAGCCTTGATGTCCCCCAGGCCAGCCCCGGGATCCCCAGCCCAGCCCCAGAGTCCCCGTCCCACTCTTGGGGTCCCTGTCCCAGCCCCAGGGTCCCCATCCCACCCTTGGGGTCCCTGTCCCAGCCCCAGAGTCCCCATCCCACCCTTGGGGTCCCTGTCCCAGCCCTGGGGTCCCCGTCCCACTCTTGGGGTCCCTGTCCCAGCCCCAAGGTCCCCATCCCAACCCTGGGGTCCCTGTCCCAGCCCCAGGGTCCCCATCCCACCCCTGAGGTCCCTGTCCCAGCCCCAGGGTCCCCATCCCAACCCTGAGGTCCCTGATCCAGTTCCAGGGTCCCCATCCCACCCTTGGGGTCCCTGTCCCAGCCCTGCCCCAACTCCAGAGCTCCCGTCCCAGCCTCGATGTCCCCAGCCCAGCCTTGATGTCCCCCAGCCCAGCCCCGGGGTCCCCATCCCACCCTTGGGGTCCCTGTCCCAGCCCCAGGGTCCCTGATCCAGCCCCGGGGTCCCCATCCCAACCCTGAGGTCCCTGATCCAGTCCCAGGGTCCCCATCCTACCCTTGGGGTCCCTGTCCCAACCCTGGGGTCCCTGTCCCAGCCCCAGGGTCCCCATCCCAACCCTGAGGTCCCCAGCCCAGCCCCAGGGTCCCCATCCCACCCTTGGGGTCCCTGATCCAGTCCCAGGGTCCCCATCCTACCCTTGGGGTCCCTGTCCCAGCCCTGCCCCAACTCCAGAGCTCCCGTCCCAGCCTCGATGTCCCCAGCCCAGCCTTGATGTCCCCCAGGCCAGCCCCAGGGTCCCCATCCCACCCCTGAGGTCCCTGTCCCAACCCTGGGGTCCCTGTCCCAGCCCCAGGGTCCCCATCCCACCCCTGAGGTCCCTGATCCAGTCCCAGGGTCCCCATCCCACCCTTGGGATCCCTGTCCCAGCCCTGGGGTCCCTGATCCAGCCCCGGGGTCCCCATCCCAACCCTGAGGTCCCTGATCCAGTTCCAGGGTCCCCATCCCACCCCTGAGGTCCCTGTCCCAGCCCCAGGGTCCCCATCCCAACCCTGAGGTCCCTGATCCAGTCCCAGGGTCCCCATCCCACCCTTGGGGTCCCTGTCCCAGCCCTGCCCCAACTCCAGAGCTCCCGTCCCAGCCTCGATGTCCCCAGCCCAGCCTTGATGTCCCCCAGCCCAGTCCCAGAGTCCCCATCCCACCCTTGGGGTCCCTGTCCCAGCCCCAGGGTCCCCATCCCAACCCTGGGGTCCCTGTCCCAGCCCCGGGATCCCCATCCCACCCTTGGGGTCCCTGATCCAGTCCCAGGGTCCCCATCCCACCCTTGGGGTCCCTGTCCCAGCCTCGATGTCCCAATCCCAGCCTCAGGGTCCCCGATCCAGCCTCGATGTCCCCGTCCCACCCCCGGCATCCCCATCCCAGCCCTGGGGTCCCTGTGCCAGCCGTGCCTCCCAGTGCTGGGGCACGGACAGGCAACCTCGTCACCCGTGCCCCGCTTGTCACCCGTGCCCCGCTTGTCACCCATGTCCCCCTTGTCACCTGTGCCCCCCTTGTCACCCATGTCCCCCTTGTCACCCGTGCCCCCCATGTCCCCCTTGTCACCCGTGTCCCCCTCGTCACCCGTGCCCCCCGTGCCAGCTGGGCACTCTCACCTTGGCAGCGAAGTCGTTCTTGGCCTTGTAGAACTCATCCAGGGCGTTCTGCAGGGCGGCCACGCGCCCCTCGATCCGCTGGGCACGGACAGGGCACGGACAGGGCACGGACAGGGCACGGACAGGGCATGGACATGGCACACGGACAGGGCACAGGGACAGGGCACACGGACAGGGCACACGGACATGGCACAGGGACATGGCACAGGGACATGGCACAGGGACAGGGCACACAGACAGGGCACACGGACAGGGCACAGGGACATGGCACACGGACAGGGCACGGACAGGGCACGGACAGGGCACACGGACAGGGCACGGACAGGGCACGGACACGGCACACGGACATGGCACACGGACAGGGCACACGGACATGGCACAGGGACATGGCACAGGGACATGGCACACGGACAGGGCACGGACAGGGCACACGGACATGGCACAGGGACAGGGCACAGGGACATGGCACACGGACAGGGCACGGACAGGGCACACGGACATGGCACAGGGACAGGGCACAGGGACATGGCACACGGACAGGGCACAGGGACATGGCACACGGACAGGGCACAGGGACAGGGCACACGGACATGGCACACGGACAGGGCACACGGACATGGCACGGACATGGCACAGGGACAGGGCACAGGGACATGGCACACGGACAGGGCACACGGACATGGCACACGGACAGGGCACACGGACAGGGCACGGACAGGGCACAGGGACAGGGCACACGGACAGGGCACACGGACAGGGCACACGGACAGGGCACAGGGACATGGCACACGGACATGGCACAGGGACAGGGCACACGGACATGGCACAGGGACAGGGCACAGGGACATGGCACACGGACAGGGCACACGGACATGGCACGGACAGGGCACATGGACAGGGCACAGGGACAGGGCACAGGGACAGGGCACAGGGACAGGGCACACGGACAGGGCACGGACAGGGCACACGGACAGGGCACATGGACAGGGCACAGGGACAGGGCACGGACAGGGCACAGGGACATGGCACACGGACATGGCACAGGGACATGGCACACGGACATGGCACGGACAGGGCACAGGGACAGGGCACACGGACAGGGCACAGGGACAGGGCACAGGGACAGGGCACAGGGACAGGGCACACGGACAGGGCACAGGGACAGGGCACAGGGACAGGGCACAGGGACAGGGCACACGGACAGGGCACAGGGACAGGGCACACGGACAGGGCACACGGACAGGGCACGGACAGGGCACGGACAGGGCACACGGACATGGCACACGGACAGGGCACACGGACATGGCACGGACAGGGCACACGGACAGGGCACAGGGACATGGCACACGGACAGGGCACAGGGACAGGGCACAGGGACAGGGCACGGACAGGGCACACGGACAGGGCACAGGGACAGGGCACACGGACAGGGCACATGGACAGGGCACGGACAGGGCACACGGACAGGGCACACGGACACGTCATTCCCTGAGTGGAATCCTGATCCCCAGTGGGGAGCCCTGACTCCCTGGGCAGGATCCCAACCCCTGGCACACACGGCATGGACAGGGCACGGTCCCCCACTGCCCTGGGGGGCACGCTGGGAGCCCCTTCCCAAATCCAGAGCCCCATTCCCACACCCAGAACCCCATTCCCACACCCAGAACCCAGTTCCCACATCCCGATCCCCCATTCCCACACTCCAATCCCCCATTCCCACACCCCCATCCCAATCCCCATTCCCACATCCCAATCCCCATTCCCAAACCCCATTCCCCCATCCCGGATCCCCAAATCCCAAACCCCATCCCCGATCCCCAAACCCCAAACCCCATTCCCCCATCCCAAACCCCAAACCCCATTCCCCATTCCCCCATCCCAAACCCCATTCCCCCATCCCAAACCCCAAACCCCATTCCCCATTCCCCCATCCCAAACCCCATTCCCCATCCCAAATCCCAAACCCCATTCCCCCATCCTCCATCCCGATCCCCATTCCCATTCAGATCCCCCATTCCCACCCCCACATCCCCCATTCCCACATCCCAAATCCCAAACCCCATTCCCCCATCCCAAATCCCAAACCCCATTCCCCCATCCCAAACCCCAAACCCCATTCCCCATTCCCCCATCCCAAACCCCAAACCCCATTCCCCCATCCCCGATCCCCAAACCCCATTCCCCATTGCCCCATCCCAAATCCCAAACCCCATTCCCCCATCCCAAATCCCAAACCCCATTCCCACACCCCCATCCCGATCCCCCATTCCCACACTCCGATCCCCCCTTCCCACATCCCAAACCCCATTCCCCCATCCCGATCCCCATTCCCATTCAGATCCCCCATTCCCACCCCCACATCCCCCATTCCCACGTCCCAAATCCAAAACCCCATTCCCCCATCCCCGATCCCCAAATCCCATTCCCCATTCCCCCATCCCAAATCCCAAACCCCATTCCCCCATCCCCGATCCCCCATCCCAAATCCCAAACCCCATTCCCACATCCCCATCCCGGATCCCCCATTCCCACATCCCCATCCTCCATTCCCACCCCCACATCTCCCATTCCCACGTCCCAAATCCCAAACCCCATTCCCCCATTCCCCCATCCCAAACCCCAAACCCCATCCCCGATCCCCAAACCCCATTCCCCCATCCCCCATTCCCCCATCCCCCATTCCCCCATCCCAAATCCCAAACCCCATTCCCCCATCCCAAATCCCAAACCCCAAACCCCAAACCCCATTCCCCCATCCCCAATTCCCAAATCCCAAACCCCATTCCCCCATCCCAAACCCCAAACCCCATTCCCCATTCCCCCATCCCAAACCCCAAACCCCATTCCCCCATTCCCCCATTCCCCCATCCCCCATCCCAAACCCCATCCCCCATTCCCCCATCCCAAACCCCAAACCCCATTCCCCCATCCCCCATCCCAAACCCCATTCCCCCATCCCAAACCCCAAACCCCATCCCCGATCCCCAAACCCCATTCCCCCATCCCCCATTCCCCCATCCCCCATTCCCCCATCCCAAATCCCAAACCCCAAACCCCAAACCCCATTCCCCCATCCCCAATTCCCAAATCCCAAACCCCATTCCCCCATCCCAAACCCCAAACCCCATTCCCCATTCCCCCATCCCAAATCCCAAACCCCAAACCCCATTCCCCATTCCCCATCCCAAACCCCATTCCCCCATCCCAAATCCCAAACCCCAAACCCCATTCCCCCATCCCAAACCCCAAACCCCATTCCCCAAACCCCATTCCCCCATCCAAAATCCCAAACCCCATTCCCCCATCCCAAATACCAAACCCCAAACCCCATTCCCCCATCCCCCATCCCAAACCCCATTCCCCCATTCCCCCATCCCCCATCCCCGATCCCCAAATCCCAAACCCCATTCCCCCATCCCAAATCACAAACCCCATTCCCCATTCCCCATCCCAAACCCCAAACCCCATTCCCCCATCCCCCATCCCCCATCCCTGATCCCCAAACCCCATTCCCCCATCCCAAACTCCATTCCCCATTCCCCCATCCCAAACCCCAAACCCCATTCCCCCATCCCCGATCCCCAAATCCCAAACCCCATTCCCCCATCCCAAATCACAAACCCCATTCCCCATTCCCCATCCCAAACCCCAAACCCCATTCCCCCATCCCCCATCCCCCATCCCTGATCCCCAAACCCCATTCCCCCATCCCAAACTCCATTCCCCCATTCCCCCATCCCCATTCCCCCATCCCAAATCCCAAACCCCAAACCCCATTCCCCATTCCCCATCCCAAACCCCATTCCCCCATCCCAAACCCCAAACCCCATTCCCCCATTCCCCCATCCCAAACCCCATTCCCCATTCCCCCATCCCAAACCCCAAACCCCAAACCCCATTCCCCCATCCCAAACCCCAAACCCCATTCCCCATTCCCCCATCCCAAACCCCAAACCCCCTTCCCCATTCCCCATCCCAAACCCCATTCCCCATTCCCCCATCCCAAATCCCAAACCCCAAACCCCATTCCCCCATCCCCCATCCCAAACCCCATTCCCCCATTCCCCATTCCCCATCCCAAACCCCATTCCCCCATCCCAAATCCCACACCCCATTCCCCCATTCCCCCATCCCAAATCCCATTCCCCATTCCCCCATCCCAAACCCCAAACCCCATTCCTCATTCCCCCATCCCAAACCCCATTCCCCCATTCCCCCATCCCCCATCCCTGATCCCCAAACCCCATTCCCCCATCCCAAACCCCATTCCCCCATCCCCATTCCCCCATCCCAAATCCCAAACCCCATTCCCCCATCCCCCATTCCCCCATTCCCCCATCCCAAACCCCAAACCCCATTCCCCATTCCCCCATCCAAAACCCCAAACCCCATTCCCCATTCCCCCATTCCAAACCCCATTCCCCATTCCCCCTTCCCAAACCCCAAACCCCATTCCCCCATTCCCCATTCCCCCATCTCCCATCCCAAATCCCAAACCCCAAACCCCATTCCCCATTCCCCCATCCCAAACCCCATTCCCCCATCCCCATTCCCCCATCCCAAATCCCAAACCCCATTCCCCATTCCCCATCCCAAACCCCATTCCCCCATCCCCCATCCCAAACCCCATTCCCCCATTCCCCATTCCCCATCCCAAACCCCATTCCCCCATCCCAAACCCCAAACCCCATTCCCCCATTCCCCCATCCCCCATCCCTGATCCCCAAACCCCATTCCCCCATTCCCCCATCCCCCATCCCTGATCCCCAAACCCCATTCCCCCATCCCAAACCCCATTCCCCCATTCCCCCATCCCCATTCCCCCATCCCAAATCCCAAACCCCAAACCCCATTCCCCCATCCCAAACCCCATTCCCCCATCCCCATTCCCCCATCCCAAATCCCAAACCCCATTCCCCCATCCAAAACCCCATTCCCCCATTCCCCCATCCCAAACCCCAAACCCCATTCCCCCATCCCCCATCCCAAATCCCAAACCCCATTCCCCCATCCCAAATCCCAAACCCCATTCCCCCATTCCCACGTCCCAAATCCCAAACCCCATTCCCCCATCCCAAATCCCAAACCCCATTCCCCATTCCCCATCCCAAACCCCATTCCCCCATCCCCCATCCCAAACCCCATTCCCCCATTCCCCATTCCCCATCCCAAACCCCATTCCCCCATCCCAAATCCCAAACCCCATTCCCCCATCCCAAACCCCATTCTCCCATTCCCCATTCCCCATCCCAAACCCCATTCCCCCATCCCAAATCCCAAACCCCATTCCCCATTCCCCCATCCCAAATCCCAAACCCCAAATCCCATTCCCCCATTCCCCCATCCCAAATCCCAAACCCCATTCCCCCATTCCCCCATCCCAAACCCCATTCCCCATTCCCCCATCCCAAACCCCATTCCCCATTCCCCCATCCCAAATCCCAAACCCCATTCCCCCATCCCAAACCCCATTCCCCCATCCCAAACCCCAAACCCCATTCCCCATTCCCCCATCCCAAACCCCATTCCCCCATTCCCCCATCCCAAATCCCAAACCCCATTCCCCCATCCCAAACCCCATTCCCCATTCCCCCATCCCAAACCCCAAACCCCATTCCCCCATTCCCCATTCCCCCATCCCAAACCCCATTCCCCCATCCCCATTCCCCCATCCCTGATCCCCAAACCCCATTCCCCCATCCCAAACCCCAAACCCCATTCCCCATTCCCCCATTCCCCCATCCCAAACCCCATTCCCCCATTCCCCCATTCCCCATTCCCCCATCCCAAACCCCAAACCCCAAACCCCATTCCCCGATCCCCCCCCGGACCTTCTCTCGGTAGCCACCGAGCACGTGGAGGTTGCCCAGCTCCTGGTGGTTGTCGTCCTGGTTGTAGAGATCCTTCAGCGTCTCCCGCTCCTGGTGCCGGCAGAACTGCGGGAACGGGAACGGGAACGCCGGGAATGTTTGGGGTGGGGGCAGCCCTGGGGGGCAGGGGGAGCATCTGTGGGGCGGGGATGGGGTTTGGGGATGGGGGAATGGGGGATTTGGGATGGGGGAATGGAGTTCTGGGATGGGGGAATGGGGTTTGGGATGGGGGAATGGGTGTGGGAATGGGGCATTTGGGATGGAGGAATGGGGGATTTGGGATGGGGGAATGGGGGAATGGGGGATTTGGGATGGGGGAATGGGGGATTTGGGATGGGGGAATGGGGGAATGGGGGATTTGGGATGGGGGAATGGGGGATTTGAGTGGGGGAATGGGGGATTTGGGATGGGGGAATGGGGTTTGGGATGGGGGAATGGGGGAATGGGGGATTTGGGATGGGGGAATGGAGTTCTGGGATGGGGGAATGGGGGAATGGGGGATTTGAGTGGGGGAATGGGGGATTTGGGATGGGGGAATGGAGTTCTGGGATGGGAGAATGGGGTTTGGGATGGGGGAATGGGTGTGGGAATGGGGCATTTGGGATGGAGGAATGGGGGATTTGGGATGGGGGAATGGGGGAATGGGGGATTTGGGATGGGGGAATGGAGTTCTGGGATGGGGGAATGGGGGAATGGGGGATTTGAGTGTGGGAATGGGGTTTGGGATGGGGGAATGGGGGAATGGGGCATTTGGGATGGAGGAATGGGGGATTTGGGATGGGGGAATGGGGGAATGGGGCATTTGGGATGGGGGAATGGAGTTCTGGGATGGGGGAATGGGGGAATGGGGGATTTGAGTGGGGGAATGGGGGATTTGGGATGGGGGAATGGAGTTCTGGGATGGGGGAATGGGGTTTGGGATAGGGGAATGGGTGTGGGAATGGGGCATTTGGGATGGAGGAATGGGGGATTTGGGATGGGGGAATGGGGGAATGGGGGATTTGAGATGGGGGAATGGAGTTCTGGGATGGGGGAATGGGGGAATGGGGGATTTGAGTGTGGGAATGGGGGATTTGGGATGGGGGAATGGAGTTCTGGGATGGGGGAATGGGGTTTGGGATGGGGGAATGGGTGTGGGAATGGGGCATTTGGGATGGAGGAATGGGGGATTTGGGATGTGGGAATGGGGGAATGGGGGATTTGGGATGGGGGAATGGAGTTCTGGGATGGGGGAATGGGGGAATGGGGGATTTGGGATGGGGGAATGGAGTTCTGGGATGGGGGAATGGGGGAATGGGGGATTTGAGTGGGGGAATGGGGGATTTGGGATGGGGGAATGGAGTTCTGGGATGGGGGAATGGGGTTTGGGATGGGGGAATGGGTGTGGGAATGGGGCATTTGGGATGGAGGAATGGGGGATTTGGGATGTGGGAATGGGGGAATGGGGGATTTGGGATGGGGGAATGGGGTTTTGGATGGGGGAATGGGTGTGGGAATGGGGGATTTGAGTGTGGGAATGGGGGATTTGGGATGGGGGAATGGAGTTCTGGGATGGGGGAATGGGGTTTGGGATGGCAGAATGGGGGATTTGGGATGTGGGAATGGGGGATGGGGGAATGAGGGATTTGGGATGGGGGAATGGGGATCTGGGTGTGGGAATGGGGTTTTGGGATGGGGAATGGGGATGTGGGAATGAGGGATTTGGGATGTGGGAATGGGGGATTTGGGATGGGGGAATGGAGTTCTGAGATGGGGGAATGGGGGAATGGGGGATTTGGGATGGGGGAATGGAGTTGTGGGATGGGGGAATGGGGTTTGGGATGGGGGAATGGGGGATTTGGGGTGGGGTATGGAGTTCTGGGATGGGGGAATGGGGTTTGGGATGGGGGAATGGGGGATTTGGGATGGGGGAATCGGGCATTTGGGATGGGGGAATGGGGGATTTGGGATGGGGGAATGGGGGAATGGGGGATGGGGGAATGGGGGATTTGGGATGGGGGAATGGGGGAATGGGGGAATGGGGGATTTGGGATGGGGGAATGGGGTTTGGGATGTGGGAATGGGGGATTTGAGTGTGGGAATCGGGTTTGGGATGGGGGAATGGGGGATTTGGGATGGGGGAATGGGGGATTTGGGATGGGGGAATGGGGATCTGGGATGGGGGAATGGGGGATTTGGGATGGGGGAATGGGGATCTGGCATGGGGGAATGGGGGATTTGGGATGGGGGAATGGGGATCTGGGATGTGGGAATGGGGGATTTGGGATGGGGGAATGGGGGATTTGGGATGGGGGAATGGGGTTTTGGATGGGGGAATGGGGGATTTGGGGATGGCAGAATGGGGGATCTGAGTGTGGGAATGGGGGAATGGGGGTTGGGGGAATGGGGGATTTGGGATGGGGGAATGGGGATCTGGGTGTGGGAATGGGGTTTGGGATGGGGGAATGGGGATGTGGGAATGAGGGATTGGGGATGTGGGAATGGGGGAATGGGGGATTTGGGATGTGGGAATGGGGGATCTGGGTGCGGGAATGGGGTTTTGGATGGGGGAATGGGGGATTTGGGGATGGGGGAAAGGGGGATGGGGGAATGGGGTTTCGGTTGGGGGAATGAGGGATCTGGGTGTGGGAATGGGGTTTGGGAATGGGGGATCTGAGTGTGGGAACGGGGGATCTGAGCTTGGGAATGGGGATGTGGGTGTGGGAATGGGGGATCTGAGTGTGGGAATGGGGTTTGGGATGGGGGAATGGGGGATGGGGATGTGGGAATGGGGGATCTGGGTGTGGAAATGGGGGATGAGGATGTGGGAATTGGGTTTGGGATGTGGGAATGGGGTTCTGAGTGTGGGAATGGGGGATCTGAGTGTGGGAATGGGGGATGGGGGAATGGGGGATCTGGGTGTGGGAATGGGGTTTGGGATTTGGGAATGGGGGATCTGAGTGTGGGAATGGGGCTCTGGATTTGGGAATGGGGATCTGGGTGTGGGAATGGGGTTTGGGATGTGGGAATGGGGTTTGGGATTTGGGAGTGGGGGATCTGAGTTTGGGAATGGGGTTTAGGATGTCAGAATGAGGGATCTGGGTGTGGGAACGGGGGATCTGGGTCTGGGAATGGGGTTTGGGATGTGGGAATGGGGTTTGGGGTATGGAATGGGGTTCAGGATGTGGGAATGGGGGATCTGAGTGTGGGAATGGGGTTTGGGATGGGGGAATGGGGCTCTGGGTGTGGGAATGGGGCTGGGGATGTGGGAATGGGGTTTGGGATTTGGGAATGGGGCTCTGGCTGTGGGAATGGGGCTCTGGCTGTGGGAATGGGGCTCAGGATTTGGGAATGGGGGATCTGGGTGTGAGAATGGAGGTCAGTGGGTTTTGGGGGGGTCACTACCCCAAAGCCCCCAGGGAGGAACAGGAATTTGGGGTGGGGGTCGCTGCCACCCCTGGGGCAGGTTTCAGGGGTTTGGGAGGTCTCAGGGGGGTTTTGGGGTGGCTCAGGGGGTTTTGGGGGGGTCTTGGGGGGGTTTTGGGGTGGCTCAGGGGGTTTTTGGGGGGTTCTCAGGGGGGTTTAGGGGTGGCTCAGGGGGTTTTGGGGGTGCCTCAGAGAGTTTGGGATGTCTCAGTGGGTTGTTGGGGTGTCTCAGGGCATTTTAGGGGTGCCTCAGGGGGTTTTTGGGGTGCCTCAGGAGGTTTTGGGGTGCCTCAGGGCATTTTAGGGGTGCCTCAGGTCATTTTTGGGGTACCTCAGGGCGTTTTTGGGGTGCCTCAGGAGGTTTTAGGGCTGCCTCAGGAGGTTTTGGGGTGCCTCAGGAGGTTTTTAGGGTGCCTCAGGGCATTTTGGGGTGCCTCACGGCGTTTTTGGGGTGTCTCAGGGCATTTTAGGGGTGCCCCAGGTCATTTTAGGGGTGCCTCAGGGGGTTTTGGGGTGCCTCAGGAGGTTTTAGGGGTGCCTCAGGAGGTTTTAGGGCTGCCTCAGGGCGTTTTTGGGGTGCCTCAGGGCGTTTTTGGGGTGTCTCCGGGCATTTTAGGGGTGCCCTAGGTCATTTTAGGGGTGCCCCAGGTCATTTTAGGGCTGCCTCAGGGCATTTTAGGGGTGCCTCAGGGCATTTTTGGGGTGTCTCAGGAGGTTTTGGGGTGCCTCAGGGCATTTTAGGGATGCCTCAGGTCATTTTTGGGGTACCTCAGGGCGTTTTTGGGGTGCCTCAGGAGGTTTTAGGGCTGCCTCAGGGGGTTTTGGGGTGCCTCAGGGCATTTTAGGGGTGCCTCAGGTCATTTTTGGGGTGCCTCAGGAGGTTTTAGGGCTGCCTCAGGGGGTTTTGGGGTGCCTCAGGAGGTTTTGGGGTGCCCCAGGGCATTTTAGGGTGCCCCAGGTCATTTTAGGGGTGCCTCAGAGGGTTTTTGGGGTGCCTCAGGAGGTTTTAGGGTGCCCCAGGTCATTTTTGGGGTGCCTCAGGGGGTTTTAGGGGTGCCTCAGGTCATTTTTGGGGTGCCTCAGGGCGTTTTAGGGCTACCTCAGGAGGTTTTAGGGCTGCCTCAGGGGGTTTTGGGGTGCCTCAGGTCATTTTTGGGGTGCCTCAGGGCGTTTTAGGGCTGCCTCAGGAGGTTTTTAGGGTGCCTCAGGGCATTTTGGGGTGCCTCACGGCGGTTTTGGGGTGTCTCAGGGCATTTTAGGGGTGCCCCAGGTCATTTTAGGGGTGCCTCAGGGGGTTTTGGGGTGCCTCAGGAGGTTTTAGGGCTGCCTCAGGGCGTTTTTGGGGTGCCTCAGGGGGTTTTGGGGTGCCTCAGGGCGTTTTTGGGGTGCCTCAGGGCGTTTTTGGGGTGTCTCCGGGCATTTTAGGGGTGCCCTAGGTCATTTTAGGGGTGCCCCAGGTCATTTTAGGGCTGCCTCAGGGCATTTTAGGGCTGCCTCAGGGCATTTTTGGGGTACCTCAGGGCGTTTTTGGGGTGCCTCAGGAGGTTTTAGGGCTGCCTCAGGGGGTTTTGGGGTGCCTCAGGGCATTTTAGGGGTACCTCAGGAGGTTTTTGGGGTGCCTCAGGGCATTTTGGGGTGCCTCAGGGCGTTTTGGGGTACCTCAGGAGGTTTTGGGGTGCCCCAGGTCATTTTAGGGGTGCCTCGGGGCGTTTTTGGGGTGCCTGCCCTCACCTGGCGGTACAGGCTCAGGGCCACGGGCTGGTTCTGTAGGGTCATGAAGAAGGTGCCGCGGTTGAGCTCATTCTTGAGGTGCAGCACCACCGTGTAAACTGGGGGGACAGCGGGGTTTGGGGTCAGGGGGGTTTGGGGTCAGAGGGGTTTGGGGTCAGGGGGGGTTTGGGGTCAGGGGGGGTTTGGGGGGCAGAGGGGTTTGGTTTGGGTTTGGGTTTTTCCTGCACCTCCTGATCCCTCCCGTGTCCCCCACCCCGACCCTCCGTGTGCTCCTCAAGGCCCCAAAATGTTCCCAAGGGGCTCCCCCAGACCCCAAAATGGTCCCAAGGGGCTTCTCCAGACCCCAAAACCTCCCAAAGAGGCTCTCCCAGACCCCAAAACGCTCCTGATGAGCTCCCCCAGACTCCAAAATGTTCCCAAAGAGGCTCCCCCAGACCCCAAATGCTCTCAAGGTGTTCCCCCAAACCCCATAATGCTCCCAAAAAGGCTCCCCCAAACCCCATAATGCCCCCAAAAAGGCTCCCCCAAACCCCAAAACGCCCCCAAAAAGGCTCCCCCAAACCCCAAAACGCCCCCAAAAAGGCTCTCTCAGACCCCAAAATGTCCCCAAAGAGGCTTCCCCAGACCCCAAAATGCTCCCAAAGTGCTCTCCCAAACCCCAAAATGTTCCCAAGGGGCTCCCCCAGACCCTAAATACTCTCAAGGGGCTCTTCCAGACCCCAAAACCTCCCAAAGAGGCTCCCCCAAACCCCAAAACGCCCCCAAAGAGGCTCCCCCAGACCCCAAATGCTCTCAAGGTGCTCTCCCAAACTCCAAAATGCCCCTAAAAAGGCTCTCTCAGACCCCAAAATCTCCCAAAAAGGCACCCCCAGACCCCAAAATATTCCTGATGGGCTCCCCCAGACCCCAAAATGAACTCAAGGTGCTCTCCCAAACCCCAAAACGCCTCCAAAGAGGCTCCCCCAAACCCCAAAACGCTCCCAAAGAGGCTCCCCCTGACCCCAAAACGCCCCCAAAGAGGCTCCCCCAGACCCCAAAACGCCCCCAAAGAGGCTCCCCCAAACCCTAAAACGCCCCCAAAGAGGCTCCCCCAAACCCCAAAACGCTCTCAAGGTTCTCTTCCAAACCCCCAAAAACGCTCCCCCAGACCCCAAAACGCCCCCAAAAAGGCTCCCCCAGATCCCAAAACGCCCCCAAAGAGGCTCCCCCAGACTCCAAAACACCCCCAAAGAGGCTCCCCCAAACCCCAAAACGCCCCCAAAAAGGCTGCCCCAAACCCCAAAACGCCCCCAAAGAGGCTCCCCCGAACCCCAAAACGCCCCCAAAGAGGCTCCCCCAGATCCCAAAACCTCCCAGAGGCTCTCCCAAACCCCAAAACGCCCCCAAAGAGGCTCCCCAAAACCCCAAAACGCCCCCAAAGAGGCTCCCCCAAACCCCAAAACGCCCCCAAAGAGGCTCCCCCAGATCCCAAACCACCCCCAAAAAGGCTGCCCCAAACCCCAAAAAACCCCCAAAGAGGCTCTCCCAGACCCCAAATGCTCTCAAGGTGCTCTCCCAAACCCCCAAAAAGGCTCCCCCAGACCCCAAAACGCCCCCAAAGAGGCTCCCTCAGACCCCAAAACGCCCCCAAAGAGGCTCTCCCAAACCCCAAAACGCCCCCAAAAAGGCTGCCCCAAACCCCAAAAAACCCCCAAAGAGGCTCTCCCAGACCCCAAATGCTCTCAAGGTGCTCTCCCAAACCCCCAAAGAGGCTCCCCCAGATCCCAAAACGCCCCCAAAAAGGCTCCCCCAGACCCCAAAACGCCCCCAAAGAGGCTCCCCAAAACCCCAAAACGCCCCCAAAGAGGCTCCCCCAGATCCCAAAACGCTCTCAAGCTGCAATTCCAAACCCCAAAAAGGCTCCCCCAGACCCCAAAAAACCCCCAAAGAGGCTCCCCCGAACCCCAAAACGCCCCCAAAGAGGCTCCCCCAAACCCCAAAACACCCCCAAAGAGGTTCCCCCTGACCCCAAAACCTCCCAAAAGCCTCCTCCAAACCCCAAAACGCCCCCAAAAAGGCTGCCCCAAACCCCAAAAAACCCCCAAAGAGGCTCTCCCAGACCCCAAATGCTCTCAAGGTGCTCTCCCAAACCCCAAAACGCCCCCAAAGAGGCTCCCCCAGACCCCAAAACGCCCCCAAAGAGGCTCCCCAAAACCCCAAAACGCCCCCAAAGAGGCTCCCCCAGACCCCAAAACGCCCCCAAAAAGGCTCCCCAAAACCCCAAAACCTCCCAAAGAGGCTCCCCCAAACCCCAAAACGCCCCCAAAGAGGCTCCTCCAAACCCCAAAACGCCCCCAAAAAGGCTCCCCAAAACCCCAAAACCTCCCAAAGAGGCTCCCCCGAACCCCAAAACGCTCTCAAGGTTCTCTTCCAAACCCCCAAAGAGGCTCCCCCAGATCCCAAAACGCCCCCAAAAAGGCTCCCCAAAACCCCAAAACGCCCCCAAAGAGGCTCCCCCAGATCCCAAAACGCCCCCAAAGAGGCTCCCCCAGATCCCAAAACGCTCTCAAGCTGCAATTCCAAACCCCAAAAAGGCTCCCCCAGACCCCAAAAAACCCCCAAAGAGGCTCCCCCGAACCCCAAAACGCCCCCAAAGAGGCTCCCCCAGACCCCAAAACGCCCCCAAAGAGGCTCCCCCAAACCCCAAAACGCCCCCAAAAAGGCTGCCCCAAACCCCAAAAAACCCCCAAAGAGGCTCTCCCAGACCCCAAATGCTCTCAAGGTGCTCTCCCAAACCCCAAAACGCCCCCAAAGAGGCTCCCCCAGACCCCAAAACGCCCCCAAAGAGGCTCCCCAAAACCCCAAAACGCCCCCAAAGAGGCTCCCCCAGATCCCAAAACGCCCCCAAAGAGGCTCCCCCAGATCCCAAAACGCTCTCAAGCTGCAATTCCAAACCCCAAAAAGGCTCCCCCAGACCCCAAAAAACCCCCAAAAAGGCTCCCCCAGACCCCAAAACGCCCCCAAAGAGGCTCCCCCAAACCCCAAAACGCCCCCAAAGAGGTTCCCCCTGACCCCAAAACCTCCCAAAAGCCTCCTCCAAACCCCAAAACGCCCCCAAAAAGGCTGCCCCAAACCCCAAAAAACCCCCAAAGAGGCTCTCCCAGACCCCAAATGCTCTCAAGGTGCTCTCCCCCAAACCCCAAAACGCCTCCAAAGAGGCTCCCCCAAACCCCAAAACGCCCCCAAAGAGGCTCCCCCAGACCCCAAAACGCCCCCAAAGAGGCTCCCCAAAACCCCAAAACGCCCCCAAAGAGGCTCCCCCAAACCCCAAAACGCTCTCAAGGTTCTCTTCCAAACCCCCAAAGAGGCTCCCCCAAACCCCAAAACGCCCCCAAAAAGGCTGCCCCAAACCCCAAAAAACCCCCAAAGAGGCTCTCCCAGACCCCAAATGCTCTCAAGGTGCTCTCCCAAACCCCCAAAAAGGCTCCCCCAGACCCCAAAACGCCCCCAAAGAGGCTCCCCCAGACCCCAAAACGCCCCCAAAGAGGCTCCCCAAAACCCCAAAACGCCCCCAAAGAGGCTCCCCCAAACCCCAAAACGCTCTCAAGGTGCTCTCCCAAACCCCCAAAGAGGCTCTCCCAGATCCCAAAACGCCCCCAAAGAGGCTCCCCCAGATCCCAAAACGCCCCCAAAGAGGCTCCCCCAGATCCCAAAACGCTCTCAAGTTGCAATTCCAAACCCCAAAAAGGCCCCCCCAGACCCCAAAAAACCCCCAAAGAGGCTCCCCCGAACCCCAAAACGCCCCCAAAAAGGCTCCCCCAGACCCCAAAACGCCCCCAAAGAGGCTCCCCCAAACCCCAAAACGCCCCCAAAGAGGCTCCCCCAGATCCCAAAACGCCCCCAAAGAGGCTCCCCCAAACCCCAAAACGCCCCCAAAAAGGCTGCCCCAAACCCCAAAAAACCCCCAAAGAGGCTCTCCCAGACCCCAAATGCTCTCAAGGTGCTCTCCCAAACCCCCAAAGAGGCTCCCCCAGACCCCAAAACGCCCCCAAAGAGGCTCCCCCAGACCCCAAAACGCCCGCAAAGAGGCTCCCCCAGACCCCAAAACGCCCCCAAAAAGGCTCCCCCGAACCCCAAAACGCCCCCAAAGAGGCTCCCCAAAACCCCAAAACCTCCCAAAGAGGCTCCCCCAAACCCCAAAACGCTCTCAAGGTTCTCTTCCAAACCCCCAAAGAGGCTCCCCCAGACCCCAAAACGCCCCCAAAGAGGCTCCCCCAGACCCCAAAACACCCCCAAAGAGGCTCCCCCAGACCCCAAAACGCCCCCAAAGAGCCTCCCCCAAACCCCAAAATGCTCTCAAGGTTCTCTTCCAAACCCCCAAAAAGGCTCTCCCAAACCCCAAAACGCCCCCAAAGAGGCTCCCCCAGATACCAAAACGCCCCCAAAGAGGCTCCCCCTGACCCCAAAACGCCCCCAAAGAGGCTCCCCCAAATCCCAAAAAACCCCCAAAGAGGCTCCCCCAGACCCCAAATGCTCTCAAGGTGCTCCCCCAAACCCCAAAACGCCCCCAAAGAGGCTCCCCCAGACCCCAAAACGCCCCCAAAAAGGCTCCCCCAAACCCCAAAAAACCCCCAAAGAGGCTCTCCCAGACCCCAAAACACCCCCAAAGAGGCTCTCCCGAACCCCAAAACGCCCCCAAAGAGGCTCCCCCGAACCCCAAAACGCTCTCAAGGTTCTCTTCCAAACCCCCAAAAAGGCTCCCCCAAACCCCAAAACGCTCTCAAGGTTCTCTTCCAAACCCCCAAAAAGGCTCCCCCAGACCCCAAAACGCCCCCAAAAAGGCTCCCCCAAACCCCAAAACGCCCCCAAAAAGGCTCCCCCGAACCCCAAAACGCCCCCAAAGAGGCTCCCCCAGACCCCAAAACACCCCCAAAGAGGCTCCCCAAAACCCCAAAACCTCCCAAAGAGGCTCCCCCAAACCCCAAAACGCTCCCAAAGAGGCTCCCCCGAACCCCCAAAAACCCCCAAAGAGGCTCTCCCAGACCCCAAATGCTCTCAAGGTGCTCTCCCAAACCCCAAAACACCCCCAAAGAGGCTCCCCCAGACCCCAAAACACCCCCAAAGAGGCTCCCCCACACCCCAAAACGCCCCCAAAGAGGCTCCTCCAAACCCCAAAACGCCCCCAAAAAGGCTCCCCAAAACCCCAAAACCTCCCAAAGAGGCTCCCCCGAACCCCAAAACGCTCTCAAGGTTCTCTTCCAAACCCCCAAAGAGGCTCCCCCAGATCCCAAAACGCCCCCAAAAAGGCTCCCCCAGACCCCAAAACGCCCCAAAGAGGCTCCCCCTGACCCCAAAACGCCCCCAAAGAGGCTCCCCCAGATCCCAAAACGCTCTCAAGCTGCAATTCCAAACCCCAAAAAGGCTCCCCCAGACCCCAAAAAACCCCCAAAGAGGCTCCCCCGAACCCCAAAACGCCCCCAAAAAGGCTCCCCCAGACCCCAAAACGCCCCCAAAGAGGCTCCCCCAAACCCCAAAACACCCCCAAAAAGGCTGCCCCAAACCCCAAAAAACCCCCAAAGAGGCTCTCCCAGACCCCAAATGCTCTCAAGGTGCTCCCCCAAACCCCAAAACGCCCCCAAAGAGGCTCCCCCAAACCCCAAAACGCTCTCAAGGTTCTCTTCCAAACCCCCAAAGAGGCTCCCCCAAACCCCAAAACGCCCCCAAAAAGGCTGCCCCAAACCCCAAAAAACCCCCAAAGGGGCTCTCCCAGACCCCAAATGCTCTCAAGGTGCTCTCCCAAACCCCAAAACGCCTCCAAAGAGGCTCCCCCGAACCCCAAAACGCCCCCAAAGAGGCTCCCCAAAACCCCAAAACGCCCCCAAAGAGGCTCCCCCAAACCCCAAAACGCTCTCAAGGTGCTCTCCCAAACCCCCAAAGAGGCTCCCCCAGATCCCAAAACGCCCCCAAAAAGGCTCCCCCAGACCCCAAAACGCCCCCAAAGAGGCTCCCCCAGATCCCAAAACGCCCCCAAAGAGGCTCCCCCAGATCCCAAAACGCCCCCAAAGAGGCTCCCCCAGATCCCAAAACGCTCTCAAGCTGCAATTCCAAACCCCAAAAAGGCCCCCCCAGACCCCAAAAAACCCCCAAAGAGGCTCCCCCGAACCCCAAAACGCCCCCAAAAAGGCTCCCCCAGACCCCAAAACGCCCCCAAAAAGGCTCCCCCGAACCCCAAAACGCCCCCAAAGAGGCTCCCCCAGACCCCAAAACGCCCCCCAAGAGGCCCCCCAGCCCCCCAGCTCCCCCAAGGCCCCGCCGCCCTCACCCAGGTCGGTGTCCCCGCTCTCGATGGCTTTGCCCAGGGCCAGTTTGCTCCGTTTCATCTTCAGCAGCAGCGGCACCTGCTCGCCCGAGCGCGGCTCGTACTCCAGCAGCTGCGCGGGCACCACGGCGGCACCTGGCACCGGTGCCACCGCCCAGAGTGCCACCAACCAAGAGTGCCACCACCCCAGAGTGCCGCCATCCCATCCCAGAGTGCCACAACCCCACCCCAGAGGTGCCACTATCCCATCCCAGAGGTGCCACCACCCCAGAGTGCCGCTATCCCAGAGGTGCCACCACCCCAGAGTGCCACCATCCCATCCCAGAGATGCCACCACCCAGAGTGCCACCACCCCAGAGTGCCGCCATCCCATCCCAGAGTGCCGCCATCCCAGAGTGCCGCCATCCCATCCCAGAGTGCCACCATCCCATCCCAGAGTGCCACCATCCCAGAGGTGCCACCACCCCAGAGTGCCACCATCCCATCCCAGAGATGGCACCACCCAGAGTGCCACCATCCCAGAGTGCCACCATCCCACCCCAGAGGTGCCACCATCCCAGAGGTGCCACCATCCCATCCCAGAGGTGCCACCACCCAGAGTGCCACCATCCCATCCCAGAGGTGCCACCACTCCATCCCAGAGGTGCCACCATCCCAGAGGTGCCACAACCCCATCCCAAAGATGCCACCACTCCATCCCAGAGGTGCCACCATCCCATCCCAGAGATGCCACCACCCAGAGTGCCACCATCCCATCCCAGAGGTGCCACCACCCAGAGGTGCCACCACTCCATCCCGGAGGTGCCACAACCCCAGAGGTGCCACCACCCCACCCCAGAGGTGCCACCATCCCAGAGGTGCCACAACCCCAGAGGTGCCACCATCCCATCCCAGAGATGCCACCACCCCAGAGATGCCACAACCCCAGAGGTGCCACCACCCCAGAGGTGCCACCACCCCAGAGGTGCCACCAACCCATCCCAGAGATGCCACCACCCCAGAGATGCCACAACCCCAGAGGTGCCACCACCCCAGAGGTGCCACCACCCCATCCCAGAGGTGCCACCACCCCAGAGTGCCGCCATCCCATCCCAGAGTGCCACAACCCCACCCCAGAGGTGCCACCACTCCATCCCAGAGGTGCCACCATCCCAGAGGTGCCACCATCCCATCCCAGAGGTGCCACCACCCCAGAGATGCCACCACACCACCCCAGAGCGCCACTATCCCTGAGGTGCCACCGCACCACCCCAGAGGTGCCACCATCCCAGAGGTGCCACCATCCCAGAGGTGCCACCACCCCAGAGGTGCCACCATCCCATCCCAGAGGTGCCACCACCCCAGAGGTGCCACCGCACCACCCCAGAGGTGCCACCACTCCATCCCAAAGGTGCCACCCCCCCACCCCAGAGGTGCCACCATCCCAGAGGTGCCACCACCCCAGAGGTGCCACCACCCCACCCCAGAGGTGCCACCATCCCAGAGATGCCACAACCCCAGAGGTGCCACCACCCCATCCCAGAGGTGCCACCACCCCAGAGGTGCCACAACCCCAAAGGTGCCACCCCCCCCACCCCAGAGGTGCCACAACCCCATCCCAGAGGTGCCACCATCCCAGAGGTGCCACAACCCCACCCCAGAGGTGCCACCATCCCAGAGGTGCCACCACCCCAGAGGTGCCACCACCCCATCCCAGAGGTGCCACCCCCCCACCCCAGAGGTGCCACCACCCCACCCCAGAGGTGCCACAACCCCAGAGGTGCCACCACCCCAGAGATGCCACCACCCCAGAGGTGCCACCACCCCACCCCAGAGGTGCCACCATCCCAGAGGTGCCACCACCCCAGAGGTGCCACAACCCCAGAGGTGCCACCACCCCACCCCAGAGGTACCACCACCCCAGAGATGCCACCACCCCACCCCAGAGGTGCCACCACCCCACCCCAGAGGTGCCACCATCCCAGAGGTGCCACCATCCCAGAGGTGCCACCACCCCACCCCAGAGGTGCCACCATCCCAGAGGTGCCACCACCCCAGAGGTGCCACCACCCCATCCCAGAGGTGCCACCCCCCCACCCCAGAGGTGCCACCATCCCAGAGGTGCCACCACCCCAGAGTGCCGCCATCCCATCCCAGAGGTGCCACCCCCCCACCCCAGAGATGCCACCACCCCATCCCAGAGGTGCCACAACCCCAGAGGTGCCACCACCCCAGAGATGCCACCATCCCAGAGGTGCCACCACCCCATCCCAGAGATGCCACCACCACCAGCCACCCCCCGTGCCCCCCGAGCGCTGCCCACCCTGATGGCCAGCTCGGCGCGGCCGCAGTCGTAGGCGCGCGTGGCGATGTCCGAGTAGGAGATGCCCGCCGCCTCGCCCAGCTTGTGGCTGATGGCCTGGGCCACCTCCTCGTCCGACTTGTCCTTCTGCTGCACCTGTGGGGCCAGCGAGGGCCGTGCCCGGGGTGCCCGAGGGGCGTGCCCAGGGTGCCCGAGGGGCGTGCCCGGGGCGCCCGAGGGGTGGTCAGGTGCCCGAGGAGCAGCTGGGTGCCCGAGGAGTGTTCCCGGGTGCCCGAGGAGTGTTCCCGGGTGCCCGAGGAGCGTGCCCGGGGTGCCCGAGGGGTGGCTGGGTGCCCGTGGAGTGTGCCCGGGGTGCCTGAGGGGCGTGCCCGGGTGCCGAGGGGTGTTCCCGGGTGCCCGAGGGGTGGCTGGGTGCCCGAGGAGCGTGCCCAGGTGCCCGAGGAGCAGCTGGGTGCCTGAGGAGCGTGCCCGGGGTGCCCGAGGAGCGTGGCTGGGGTGCCCGAGGAGTGTTCCCGGGTGCCCGAGGAACGTGCCAGGGTGCCCGAGGGGCGTGCCCGGGGTGCCCGAGGAGTGTTCCCGGGTGCCCGAGGAGCGTGGCTGGGGTGCCCGAGGAGTGGCCGGGTGCCCGAGGGAGGGCTGGGTGCCCGAGGAGCGTGCCCGGGGTGCCTGAGGGGTGGCCGGGTGCCCAAGGAGCGGCTGGGTGCCCGAGGAGTGTTCCCGGGTGCCCGAGGAGCGGCTGGGTGCCCGAGGAGTGTGCCCAGGTGCCTGAGGAGCGTGCCCGGGGTGCCCGAGGGGTGGTCAGGTGCCCGAGGGGTGGCCGGGTGCCTGAGGAGCGTGCCCGGGGTGCCCGAGGAGCGTGTCCGGGGCGCCCGAGGGGTGGCTGGGTGCCCGAGGGGTGTGCCAGGTGCCCGAGGAGCGTGCCCGGGGTGCCTGAGGAGCGTGCCCAAATGCCCGAGGGCCGTGCCCGGGTGCCCGAGGAGCATGCCCGGGTGCCCAAGGAGCGTGCCAGGGTGCCCGAGGGCTGTGCCCGGGTGCCCTCGCGGTGCCCCCTCACCTTGCAGCAGGCCCAGTGTGCCAGGATGCGGCTGGCGCCCTGCGCCGCCGGCAGCCGCAGGAACTCGCCGATGCGGAGGGCCAGGGGGTACAGGCGGCGCAGCACCAGCCTGGGGCACAGCGGGGCACGGTGTGGGGCACGGTGTGGGCCACAGGGGGGGCACGGTGTGGGGCACGGTGTGGGGCACGGGGGGGGCACGGGGGGGGCACGGTGTGGGGCACGGTGTGGGGCACGGGGGGGCACGGTGTGGGGCACGGGGGGGCACGGGGGGGGCACGGTGTGGGGCACGGTGTGGGGCACGGTGTGGGGCACGGGGGGGGCACGGGGGGGGCACGGTGTGGGGCACGGTGTGGGCACGGGGGGGCACGGGGGGGCACGGGGGGGGCACGGTGTGGGGCACGGTGTGGGGCACGGTGTGGGGCACAGGGGGGGCACGGGGGGGGCACGGGGGGGCACGGTGTGGGGCACAGGGGGGGCACGGGGGGGGCACGGGGGGGCACGGTGTGGGGCACAGGGGGGGCACGGGGGGGGCACGGTGTGGGGCACAGTGTGGGTCACGGTGTGGGGCACGGTGTGGGGCACGGGGGGGGCACGGGGGCGGCACGGTGTGGGGCACGGGGGGGGGCACGGTGTGGGGCACGGTGTGGGGCACAGCGGGGCACGGTGTGGGGCACGGGGGGGACACGGGGGGGACACGGGGGGGGCACGGGGGGGGCACGGTGTGGGGCACGGGGGGGGCACGGGGGGACACGGGGGGGGCACGGGGGGGACACGGGGGGGGCACAGGGGGGGCACGGTGTGGGGCACGGGGGGGGCACGGGGGGGGGCACGGTGTGGGGCACAGTGTGGGTCACAGTGTGGGGCACAGTGTGGGGCACGGGGGGGGCACGGTGTGGGGCACGGTGTGGGGCACGGTGTGGGGCACAGGGGGGGGCACGGTGTGGGGCACGGTGTGGGGCACAGGGGGGGGCACGGTGTGGGGCACGGTGTGGGGCACGGGGGGGACACGGGGGGGGCACGGGGGGGGCACGGTGTGGGGCACGGTGTGGGGCACGGGGGGGGCACGGGGGGGGCACGGGGGGGGCACGGTGTGGGGCACGGGGGGGGCACGGGGGGGGGCACGGGGGGGGCACGGGGGGGACACGGTGTGGGGCACGGGGGGGGCACCGGGGGGGGCCACGGGGGGGGCACGGTGTGGGGCACGGTGTGGGGCACGGGGGGGGCACGGGGGGGGCACGGTGTGGGGCACGGGGGGGGCACGGGGGGGGGCACGGTGTGGGGCACGGGGGGCACGGGGGGGCACGGGGGGGCACGGTGTGGGGCACGGGGGGGCACGGGGGGGGGCACGGGGGGGGGCACGGTGTGGGGCACGGGGGGGGGCACGGTGTGGGGCACGGGGGGGGGCACGGGGGGGGCACGGTGTGGGGCACGGGGGGGGGCACGGGGGGGGGCACGGTGTGGGGCACGGTGTGGGGCACGGTGTGGGGCACGGGGGGGGCACGGGGGGGCACGGTGTGGGGCACGGGGGGGGGCAACGGGGGGGGCACGGGGGGGGCACGACGGGGGGCACGGTGTGGGGCACGGGGGGGGCACCGGGGGGGGGTTTGGGGTACGGGGGGGATTTGGGGTACAGGGGGGGATTTGGGGGATGGTTTGGGGGATGGGGGGGATTTGGGGGGGATTTGGGGGATGGGGGGGATTTCGGGGGTGGGTTGGGGGATGGGGGGCATTTGGGGGGGATTTGGGGTGTGGGTTGGGGGATGGGAGGGATTTGGGGGGGATTTGGGGGGATTTGGGGTACAGGGGGGATTGGGGGGGTGGGTTGGGGGATGGGGGGGATT